>NC_134541.1:134165359-134486060 GCF_050624435.1 Tenrec ecaudatus
GGGCAAGTCGTTTTAGCTAGCTCATACCACCGCAATCAAAGCAATTGGCTTCCCAGGCAGAGGGGAAAGGGAAAGGGCTGAGGGGGGCTTCTCCGGATCACAACACAGCGGAAAAAATAGACTCTGGGATTATTTTAACCCGTAGCATGCTTGCCTTTTTTTTTTTTCCTTTCTCCTTTTTCCCACCACTCTCTCTTTCTCTCTCTCACCTTTTGACCCATCAGCAAATTGGGGTTTGTTTAGCACTGTTCGTACAAGACTCTGAAAAGAACCAGGCTATGTTTGAATCAAAGCTGGGGAGGGGGGGCAGGGTGCCAGGCCCCTAGCCCCATGTGGGATAGGCTGGCATCTCTAAGAGAGGCAAAACCAGGGCGTGTGTGTGTGTGTGTGTGTGTGTGTGTGTGTGTGTGTGTGTGTGTGTAGGGAAAGAGATTTCTATCCAGAAATGGATCCTGCAGTTGTAGAAGTGGGTAAACACAGTGGCGTTCGAGTGCTTGGGTCAGGTGTGAACTGGAGGCTTCTCCTGACTTGCATAGCTGCAGGGGCTGGCAAACAGGAAGTAAGACCATGAGGCAGGAAGACTACAGACTGTGTGCCTCTGAGGTTGGCTGAATGAATTCAAGGTCAGCAGTCCACTGATGGCTCCTGGGACTGGTAGGCAACATAGTAGGGGGTGGGTGCACTAGAAGCCAGATCCAGATCCAGCAATCGAAGTCAGCCAGCTTCCACACACTGTCAGTTTATACTGAGTCACCGCAGCCTGAATAACCCCGCCCTCTATTGTATCAAGGCTGGGACCACCTTAAGGAGGTCTATTCTCTCCCCAACTGCTTGGCTGCTTCCCAGAAGACCCCTTCCCGGAACTGACCAGGCTGCGTTAGGTCACAGCCTGGGAGAATCCTGGCCCAGCCAAGTTGACATACAACCTGACTAGCATACACATACACACATATATCACAAGAAGGGGCTTAAAAAGTCCATGGAAATGTGGAACTGAGAGAATGAAGGTAAAGGTAATGAAGACAATCTCCAAGCTCTGCAGAAACCTGATGTAGTCGATCATTTCATTTCCCTGTTGGTGTGGCTTCTACCTAACTACCTATCTATTTATCTATCTATCCATCTACTTGACCACGTATGATGTCAGAAAACACAAACGGTGCAGTGTGTGCCGCATACAGGGGTCACACTGCTCAAGGGGAGAGGCAGCGACGTTTCCCTGACAATAACAGGACAGTCGGCTAATCAACTCTTGCTCTGAGCCAGCCGCCTTCAAAGTCCCTTGTAATCGGTCCCCAGGCAGATAGAAAATTAATGCTATTGATCACTGGGAATCAGTAAGTTAATGATCAAGAGCGACAAAGAGAAGCATCTTTTGCTGAATTTGAGAAGGATCGTTTACAGATCACCTGGTCCTAGACCTATGGTTTCACCTTTGGACAAGAAACACTTTTTCTAAATCTGGCAGCTACCTTAGACTGGTAGCCTCTGGGCCTTGAAGGCAGTTACATCTTCAGGATCGATGCATGCTTACGCTTGGCAAAAGTATAACTTCCTTTCTTCCCAAAGAGAGGGATGTGCTGACTTCTCCAAAGATGTGTGAAGTAGCCACTTCTCCCCCTGCATCCACTCTAATGAGCAAAGTGGAAAGTCAAGGCACATGGAACCGGGGCCATGGGGTTTGCCTCCTATGCACGTGAAAGTGGAATGTTGAAAAAGGAAGACCCAAGAAGAGCTGATGCCTTTGAATGACGGTGCTGGCCAAGAGTCCTGGCACCTCCATGGACTGCCAAAAGAACCAATAGATCTGTCTTGGGAGAAGTCCAGCCAGGGGTGCTCCTTAGAAGCAAGGATGCTGAGAGTGCGTCCCACATAACTCTGGATATGTTTGCAAAGTGGAGGGTCATCAAAAGGAGGAAGAGCCTCAGAGAGATGGATGGACCAAGGGGCCGCAAGGATAGACTCAAACCTAGGAAGAATTGTCAAGAGGGTCCAGAACCAGGCGGTGTTTCCTTCTGCTGTACATGGGGGTCTCTATGAGAAGGAGCTGACGCAGCAACCCCTCAAAATAAGAAGAACAGGCTTGGGTTTGGGGCCAAAAACCATAATGAATTTGTGAGCTGGGAGACTCCACTTTGGGACCGGGTAATGAATTTGTGAGCTAGGAGACTCCACTTTGGGACCGGGTAATGAATTTGTGAGCTGGGAGACTCCACTTTGGGACCGGGTAATGAATTTGTGAGCTGGGAGACTCCACTTTGGGACCGGGTATTGTCTGCCTGTGTGTGTGTGTGTGTGTGTGTGTGCTTTAGAATGAGTGATCAGAATAAACTCAGTACCTCATAAGGCCCCCAAACTGAACCCATTGTTGTTGAGTCAGTTCCCATTCCTGCCCACCCCTTGGGTTCTGGAGAAGAACCGTGCTCTGTGGGCTTTTCCTGGCTGTGAGCATTGTGGAGTGCCAGGCTTCTCTTCCACAGCACCCCGTGGGGGTTGAACTGATAACCTTTAGGTTCGTCTCAGAAGCAAAGCGTTTATGCCAATCCGCCCTCATCAGCACATCGGGCTTGAGATTCTGATCCAATGGACTTGGACGCATTGGAACCCCATGCAGGACAGAAAGAAACACTGCCCAGGCCCCCTCCAACCTCACCACTGTTTTCCTCTTTGAGCCAATTGTTGCAGCCGCAGTGTCAGTCCATCTCCTTTGATATCTGACCCTCTACTTTACCAAGCGTGGTGTCCTTTTCCAGGCGCTGGTCTCTCCTGACAAAATCTCCCAGGTATGTGAGATGAAGTTTTGCCATTCTTGCTTCTAAGGAACATCCGGCTGCACTTCCTCCAAGACCGACTTGTTTGCCTCTCTGGCCGTCCATGATACTTTCAATATTGGTGAGCAACACCACCGTTCAAATGCATCATTTCTTTTACATTTCCGCCTGTGACGGCTGGATGGTAAAAAGGGAAGAGCTGAGAAGAAACAATGTAGCACACGATGACCCAAGACGCTTCCAGACTCACTTCCTTGGGTCCATTCTGACTCAAAACAACCCAGTAAGACCAAGCAGAACTGCCCCTCTAGTTTCCAAAGCTGTTGATCTTTATAGGAGCAGAAAGACTCGCCTTTCTTCCCTGGAGAAGCCGGTGGGTTTGAACTCCTGACCGTGTAGTTAACAGCCTGCTGCATCACCCACTGTGCCACCAGGGCTCCGCGGCACATAGGACACGCACATTAAAAAAAGGGTAGGAGAATGGAAACGTGTGGCCAGATGTGAACAGCCTTGCCATTATGCAGAGTGCATTGGAATGCAGATCACTGCAGATGCGGTCAGGTTAAAATTTAGCGCCTTACCAATATGATCTCCTTTTTGACCCACTTTAAATTTGTCCTGGTTCTTAATATTGTCCGCGCCCTTTTTTGAGTGAAGTTTCTCACTGTGTTGCTCAATATTTTTGAATGTTTTTCTTCTGTGTATGAAATCCAGGACAGATCAATCTATCTATGGACAGTAACTGGACTGGTGGTTTCTTAGGGGCATGGCAGGGGAGGTTGGGTTTCACAAGAAAGAAGAGCATGTCCTTAACTGGATGGTGGTAATGATTGTACAGCTCTTTAATATGATCCATCTATCGAATTCTATGGCATATGAATTCTACAGCAATAAACTCGCATATAATAAAGAAAACGCACGGCCATCTGTGAGCCTGGGGCAAACGAGAAGTGTACTTTGTTGGTGGGCACTGACCGTGGGGGCAGGATGGAATTCCAGCTGAGGGTTTGCAAAAGGCCACTTTCTGAGCCTGCCTCCCTGCTCACAGGAATAAGAAGTGGTCGACATAGAATTCCAGAAATGGAAGACTTTCCCAGTCAACTGCCACCACCTCTGGTGGTTCCTTTGTCTCAGAGCTGAAGGTAAAAACCTTATCTCAGTTTCAAGAGGGCTCCGTTTGGGGCTGTCGGAAGCTTTCTTCTTGCTTCTTCTCTTGTATCTGGTGGCTTGAAATGCAAATCTGCTCCTTAGACTTTTCCTGTTAACTGAGCTGGTTTTTCGAGGGAGCCAGTGGAGACCCCTTTTCAATCCATCCGGATACCTCACACCATTCCCAGGAAGGAAAGGTTCTTCTTTTAGGATCGAGGGCCCCTCAGGTGCTTGGAATTCCACCTGGAGTCCAAAATGAAAACAAAAACAACAGGACAGGTCAACCATGTGGAATAAGGGATTGAAGAGGAGCCGATCCCAAGGGCTCAGTAGAAACTCAATGTCTAGGGAAGAAAGATGGCAACATATGTACAAAGATGCCTGATACAATTGATGTATGGATTGTAATAAGAATTGTAAGAGCTCTCAATAAAATGATTTTTTTTTTAAAAAGACAACATCTGAGTTGTCATTGTTGCCACTGAATCATTCCAGCTCAGAGTGGCCCCAGAGGACAGAGTGGAACTGCCCTTTGGGTTTCTGAGCCTGTCAGCCTTTTACGGGGGCGACCAGCCTCATCTTTCTCCAATGGAGCAACTGGTGAATTCAAACAGCTGACCTTGTGGTGAGCGGCCCAACATGTCACCCTATGACAGCACTCAGCATTGCCTTAAAAGAAAAGAAAAAAAACAACCTGCCTGCCATGGAGTTGATGCTGACTCTCATAGCAACCCTACAGGACAGGGTCGAATTGTCCTTCTGAGTTTCTGAGATGGTAGCTCTTTATGGGAGCAGAAAGCCCTATCTCTCTCTTCCACAACGACTGGTGGTTTTGAACTGGTGACCATTTGGATCACAGCCCAATGAGAAAATAATGGCTGCCCATTTTTCTGCGTGTCGGAGGAGATCAGACCCATGAGCAGGGGCTGATGGGAAACCACGCTTGTGCTCGCTAGTTTCTCCTCGCTCACGTCTTTTAATAAGGAAATAAATGTGTGTGTTCTGCACGTGGCTTCTCCTGAAATTGCTTGGAGGGGAGGGATGCCTTTTCGGTGTTAGATAAACCGCCTGCCCCAAAGGGGATTGGATTTGTTTTGTCACCGGCCAAGCTAAATTGCACTTGCTGTTAGAAGCTGTGGTTTACAAGTTGGGGGTTCTCCCTCATTTTCCTCTCATTTCCTTTAGGCAGAGAGAAAAAAATAACTCTCTCCCTCCGTGCCGGGCAGCCCTGACATCTTGGGTGGCGATGATAAATGGATGTGAGCTTCGAAATAACTGTTCCAACAAGGTCCATTGAGCAGAATGGAGAGCAATGCCCTCTTCAATGTCATTGCCTGTGATATATTCAAGGATTGCCACTTTCTGCTTAAGAATGCATTCCATCACAGGGCACCTAGGAGTCCATCGTGTTCCCTGGTTCTGAATGAGGCAGAGGGAGGGGGACAGGGGCGGGGTGTCGCAGACCCTGCAGCCTTAAAGGTGGGCTTGGAGTCTTCAGCCGCAGAGATGGAGATGTCCCGGCGGAAATGGGAAATGCGTTTGCTTTCAAGGACGCAGAATGAGCTCGTAATCTCATCTTCTCAGGGCCTTGTGAAGGGAAGACTTGTTCTTCTGGGGCCCCAAATCCAGGCTCGGGGAACAGTTCTCGGCCTGGCCAGTGTGTTGAATCACAGATCCACAGAGTCTGAAGCCATCAAGTTGGCCCGAGTGACCGCTGCTTTGCTCTCTTTGGATTTACCGATCGTCTGTGTTACTGTTTGTCCCGTCTAGGATCCACCACAGTCGTTTGAATGATTCTGAAGGAGGAAGAAAATGATCTATCAGTCTTTTTGAGCATCTACTATGACCCACAAGGGCCCCGGTGGAGCAATGATTAAAGTGCTGTAGTAGAACTTAGATTCTGAGCACCCGGTTTGCGGAAGGCTATTGATAATAGAAAAAGCCCAAAATCCATTGACAGAGTCCCCATGTGGATTAAGACTCCACTGAACTCCTTCTGACTATTGGCCAAGGCCTCATGAGAAAGACAAGCCTTCCCACTCCCATAAGCAGTTACAGTCTCAGACGCGCACAGGGGCAGTTCCACCCTCTCCTGTGGGGTCACTGTGAGTCAGTATTGACTCCGTGACAGTGAGAGTTTATTGACCGAGGATGTGAACAGCCTTGCCCTTGGCAGAGTGCATTGGAAAGTGAATTACTGCCATCTCCCTAGCCAGCCCAGGGAAGGGCAGTTGGGCTGTGAACCTCAAGGTCAGCTGTTTGACCCCACCAGCCGCTCCTTGAGAGAAAGATGAGACTCTGCACTCTGATAAAGAAGTTGTGAGAAAGAGACTTGGAGGAATCGAATTCCAGCTGAGGGAATTCTGGAAGACAAAGAGGGTGAGGCCCCAAGCCAGGGATGCATCAGGGTGGGGCTACCCCAAGGGCCCTCAAGGACCAAAGCCGCCTTCCAGCTGTGCTGTTGGTTAACTGTACGGTACAGAGATTTATGTGGTAATTGCTGCTACATATTTGGAAACTTTCATAGCAATTCAATAGAATAAGTTGATGTCGGTTAAGTCTGGTAGTCAAAACAAAACAAAATTATGTGCCTTTCTTTTTTTTCAATTTTCTAACAGCTTGTTGTTTTTTTTAACTTCACGAGAGTATTGGGTAATGGAAATGGCTGAGCTCTCTTAAAAAGGAATCAAAACTCACTGAAATTTGAACCTAATAAGGTCTATTTTGAAAGAGCCCCCGTGGCTTGATGGTTACATGTTGGGCTGCTAATCAGAAGGTCAGCAGTTCAAAACCACCAGCCACTCCATCAGTAGAATGAGTCACTTGAGTAGGAACCACCTGGATGGCTGTGAGCTTAGTTTGGTTTGGGGCTCGTTCTTCTAGCAGGACAAGAGCTATCCTATGGGAATTTCACTGGGGAACCGTGCCCCATGCAGCCTGCAGTACTGATCTTGCTCAAACTCACAGAACGCTGAGAGGAAACATGATTTGAGTCCCTAATGGACGCCCACACTAGAACAGCATGGGAGAGAAGAACAGATTTCTCCCAAACAAACCCAAACAAAAAGCACCCCATTACCACAGCCATTTTCCACCAATACCATCCTGTAGGACAGAGCAGGGTGCCCGTGGGTTTCTGAGACTGTAACTCTTTATGGGAGCAGAAATTCACATCTGGGCATTTTGAGCTGTGGACCTGGAGGCTGTCAGCCCAACACATCACTCCGTGCACCAGCCGGGCGGTTCAGGATGAGTAAACACTGGCATGTGCGCATCTAGACTTTTAAGCCTGAGATACTGACCTAGTCTCAAGAAGGGGGTGGCCATACGGAGAGCCAAGGGCTGTCTGTTTCCTGCGGGTGTCCACTCGTTTCCTTCTTCCTTTCGCAGGAGGTGAGATGCTACTGAGCCGCATTTCACAGATGCGTACACTGAAGCTTGGCGAGTCTCAATGGCGTTCCTAGACTCCTTGAGCTGGCTGAGTCTCAGCATCTGCATACATGGATCGGTGGAACTGAGGGACCGGCCGACGGTTCCCTTGGAAAGCATGCAGAAGCAATTCACTGTCAAATGCAACTCTGGAGAGAATATGACAGTAAAGAACGTGTAGAAAAGAGAGCGCCGTTAAAAGACATCAGGAAAGAATGTGTGCAGAGGGCAAGAGTCCAGAATATTCCTTTGGAAGTTGGATGATCTAAACAGCACTGGGCATGACTACTGCTGCTGCGGCTGTTGCTGTCATTATTACTACTACTACTACCACTGGATGCTGAGGTTCTGAAGCCTGCAGTGGGTGTCAGTGCAGCCATTCATTCAAATGATGGAACAAGACCAACACCATTCGACCATTTGGTTCAAATTTTTCACTCGTTTTTGTTGTTGTTATTGAAACCAAGTGATGAAATAGGAATTTGTTTTGTGTTCTGTTCCTTCAGAACTGGGGATGGGGGTCTTCTTCAGAAAGACTAGAAGGAATTCTTGAAACATGCTCATGATCTCTCCCTGATGATTGAAGGCGTTTTAGAAGGCTTGGCACACACACATGACTTTTCCAGAGGGAAAAGAACTGGGTGGGTGGGTTGCCGAGTTTAGGGGATGGGTCTTGGTTGGACCCACAGGGTGGACAAGAAGATGTAGCCGTGTTGGAATGGCCCGAACTCAGAATCAGGCCATTTCGAATTATGCATCCGATGCATGCGACTTGGGTTACAGGCTTCCTGTCCACCTGTTTTGTCCATGCAGGGCCTGGGCGAACCCTTTGTCTGAAGGGTTCATGTCCAACAATGTCCCCCCGTCTGTGGCGTAATGGCTGGTTGTGCCTTTCAATCCTCTGGCTTGGAAATAAATGGAAGGACCCGTTTCCAGCTCTCACAGAGGCCATGGGGATCACCCAGAGCAGGACCCCTGGTGTCAACAAGCACAAAACAGTCGAGTCAGCTGGGATCCAGTTCCTCCCATTTCCCCAGCTACCCCCTGCCCACAAGACTGCAAACTCTTAGTTCAAGTGGACGCCTGGGGCTGGGGCTGGGGTGCTTCTTCCTTGTATGTCTAAGGACCAAGAATCATTTGGGCCCCAGCACCACCAACGGCGGGAGCATGAAAGCTATCCAGTGTATGGAACGTGAATTGGCAGCCATGAATCCAACCCGCCCCGGCTCTGTAGAACAGCCTCACGCTGCCCTACAGCAGGCGTCCCCTAAGCCACCGCCAGCGAACCCCAAAGACCCGTGGGCCCTGAAATGCTCCTTCCCTCTGGGGGTGTCAACAGACCGCGCTTCCTGCATGGAATAGAGCCCCCTGTCTGTGTTGCGCGGCTGGCTTTTTACAGTGTGTGCAGAGCCACGCTAGGCCCACGTCCCGGGTGCTGTTTGTGGAGTGCGTTTATTGCCTTTGCATAATTGATGAGCTGGAGGAGATGACCATCATCCGTCTCTGCCAGGGGCCAGCACCAGAGGCTCCATGCGCCGAGCTGTAAATTGGATGGCGTGCTCCTGCTGAGCTCCCGGCAAAGTCCCCGGGTCAGTATGGGAATTTAAGACCAGAAATGGAACTGTTTTCTCAGGCGCCATGTGGGCCCAGGCGCAGCCGAAGCTGTTTTGGCAGACTCTGCGACTGGCCTCGTCTCAGGGCCGTCACTCACCCGCCCGTTGTGTGGGGAGCTGGAGCATTTTTAATCGGCTTGGCATCCGTGCCGCTTCCATAATGGATAGCAGTAGGTCTCAGTTCTTCACCATATGCTTAACTCTGGAGACAAGGTGCTTCTGGGTATATCAGTAATTACTTGATGCAGAATTAAGTGGACCTTGAAATTAGAACTGGACTGTCGGGAAGCTGGGCGCTTAACACTCTGATAGAAAGAACCATTCCCCGGGACATCCTGCAGTTAGGGCTGGAGGGGGAGTGGGGGTGTATGTGTTGGGGGGTGGCCTCACCCTTGCACACCACAGTCTGGGGGATGTGGGCACGTGTTACACCACAGCCTGCCAGGCTCCCCCGGGTTAGCCCACAAGGGGAGCAGTGAACATCTGGGGAGGGAGATGGATCGGCAGGGCAAAAGCGTGCTTGGTCATGCCTGAAAGTGTGGCCCAGAGCTTTCGCGCTTCAAGGAGGGTTGATGAGAGAGAGTGGAGACGTCACATCAAGAGGATGGTGAGAGGAGATTGTGAAGAAGGTTGAGGGGAAGTTGACGTGGAGGAGAACATTGACAGGAACGTTGAGGAGAAAGTTGAGTGCCCTCATCCGGCAGACTCTTCTGGCTCTTCTCCTTCACCTTACCCATGTGCTCACCTAGTGTATTGTCATCGAGCATTGTTCAGCCGGATACACACACACACACACACACACACACACGCAAACTTGGTTGAACATGTTGCAGTTGTACTTGGTTAAATCACTGTCCCTCCAAATCGGCTGTTCGAGACCACCAGCCACCCTGAGCAAGGAAGATGAGGCATTTCTGCTCCCCTGAAGATTTCAGTCTCAGTAATCCATAGGTACACCCTACTCTGTGCTGTCGGATCACTATGAGTCCCGTGGCAGAGGGTTTGAGTTTGTGTCTAGAAATAGGATTCAGACTCACTCAGCTGGTGCTTATGGTCGCAAGCTACCCGCTTCAATGGGGATGGGCTTCTTATGGAAAACACTGTAACGGTGATTTCAGTTGACAAGGTAGCAGTATTATGATTCTGGACCCAAGAAGGCCAGAGACAGATTGCTCCGATGATGCTCTGATGTGACTGAGACCAATGGTGCTGTTCTTCCCTTGGCTCCGTGACCTTGTTTCTGCACTTGGATATTTGTTTTGTTTTGTTTTGTTTGCCTTCATCTTTACAAGATGACTGCCAAAGATCCGGATAGCACCCTCACCCTCACACAGCCGTGTTCAAGGGCCAGAGGCATAGTGCTTCTGTGTTTCCCATTTTATCAAGCAAAGATTTATTTTTCTCTAGACCCCCAACAGATAGTTCATCCAGCCTTCTTGTCCCCAAATGGGCCTCCAGGCTGCCCAGGAGCTGCAAGAGAATTAAGGAACAAACACCTGCCCTTGTCAGACTCACAGCTTCAGGAGAAGGTGCTGATGAGGGAGAAGAAGGTTGTGAATGGCTGTGGGTATCTAGACACAAGCAAATGTATTTCCTTCCTGTTGAGCACATCAGCTCCCATGCCCAGGTTCCACACCAGGGAATCTTGTCATCACCCATCCCTCTTACTTGCCTCCCATGACCCTGTTCTCAAGTCCTATTGGTCCATCCTTCAGAATTCCTCTGCCCACCAATCTTCATTTTCCCAAACAGCCCCCCCACCCCCGGCTTTAAACTGTGTCCCACTTATCAGACTGGCCTCTTTGTGACCTACCTCTATCCTCCACCCCATGGGGAGGGTCGTAGTGTTGGTCTGTAGCTCTGACCACACCACATCCCTACTAACTGCCCATGTTCTAGCTCTATCTGCCAAACTGGACTCGGCTTGCAGGGCCGCTTCACTCTTAGCGTTGGTCCAGGGTTGATTTGGGGGTGACTGTTGAGGGAATGAATGGATAGCTTTGGCTCCTAAATATCTACTGTCACAAAATCAGATCCCGTTAACGGGGACTTTTAACCCCAAATTAGAAAGCCAGATACTTAATTTCATGGTGTGTGTGATGTTTGTCTATGCTTCCAAAAAGAAGAACCCAAATCTTGGGGCGAATTCTCATTCTCTGGTGGTCTAGTGGTTTACGTGTTAGGCTGCTAACTTCAAGGTCAGCAGTTCAAAACCATCGCAGCCCCATGGCAGAGAGACTTGGCTTTCTACTCCCATAAAGAGTTACAGTCTTAGAAATCCACTGGGGCAGCTCTCCCCTGCCCTTAAGGGTCTCTAGCAGTCAGAACCAGCTTGCTGGCAATGAGGTTTTGGCTGGTTATACCCATCCGAGGTCATCAGTTGGAATTCAGAGTCTCTTAGATATGTGTGATCTCATTACCCTGGATAATAATATGGAATAATTCTCCCATATTATTCATTTATTGCCCAGACTTCTTGCCCGTTGGCATGTGTTCTCTGCAGGGAATGTTTCACTTTTTCTCTGGGCCCCAGACTCTGGGAAAGGCAGCCGTTCCAAGGGGTGAGCCTTGCCTGCTGTGATCTGTGAACTTCCACGTCCGAACGAAAGCATGCAGGGCCTGACAATTAACCTCTTCTCCTTTAGGGAAACAACAACAACAAATGCCTTAGATGCAGGAAGACCTGAAGGTAGACTGTCTCCCTTAAGAAACTGATTTTGCTCCTCACTGCATTGAACGCGCCTGGCTCACCGTGCTGGTGTCCAGAGGGCTGCTTCTCCCTCGCACCGGGAGGGGAGCCCTTGAGAAGCTTGCCGCAGGGAGGGCACATGGCCCGGCTTCAGGGTAGATCAAAGAGGGACTTCATGGCATTTCATTGCTGATTCTGCTTATGAGCATGTGAGCCAACAAAGAGCTTTTCAGTGCAGCCAGTGTGTCTGGCGTGGTTTACTGGCCTTGCTTTGTCTTTGGGTCATTAAAAGCAAAAGCAAAAAAATATAGATACTCAATCATCCTCACCCTTATTTTCTTCTCTTTCTTTTCCAGTGTGACAGTGACAGCGACCAGGAAGAGAAGGTAAGGCTGCCATGGACACCGTCCGTGGTACCCCGTGAGCACCAGGGTCCCCCCCACACAGCTTCATGCTGACAGCACCCTTTCCCCTGGGGTGAAATTGACCCTTAGTCACCTGAGGAGACTCTCCGTGACCAGATAGAGCACAGTGAATGGGTGAGGTCCTCTCCATTTTTATAGAACAAACATTCTTGATTGTGCTTATCTGAGATACCGAATGTTCACGCGACGAAAGATGACTTGCAAACACAAGAGAATATTAAAGAGGGGGGATTATTTATTTTAATCGTCGTCTGGTTTTGTGGGGGGGGTTCTTTCTTTGAAATTCATGATAAGAACGCTCAACTCGTATGTGCTTATGATATCATTGCTGCGTTCATGTTACTGGCCCAGACGCCACTTCCTGTTCCTCCTCGGGACTTAATGACCTTCCCGCTGCACACGTTGAAGTCCGTCTTATGGATGTGTCTGGACCCTCGGGGTGGGGGTGGGGGTGGGGGTGGGGGGCAGGCAGGGGAAACCAGATGGGAACTTGGTTTTTCTCATTCAGGTAAATGGCCAGGTGGGAGGGTGGTTCTTCCAGCAGGCCACATACTGTCACAAGGCTGCTGGCCGCCACTCTCCCTGTGTCCAGCTCACTGGGCATCCTTGAGGTATGCTTTGGCTTTCGAGCCACGGTAAGATGGGATCACGGCCTGGTTAAGTGTGCTTCCCGCTGCCTGAAAGAAAAGAGTTGTATGTTTGCTTGATCTGCATCTGCCTTCCTTGCTATTTAAATCCCCCAAACAAATGTCTGCCCCCTGGTCCCTTTTGGCCACTGCTGCCTACACTGTCCCAAGAGTTACCTGGAAATCACAGTTCCCCAACTGGTTAGAATCAACTGGATGATTCGCCTATCCCCATTTGAGTCTGCCCAGGGTCTCTGGCTCCCCGGGGCCCTGTTCTGGGATCGCCCCCTTCCCGGGGCCTGCAGGTGGGCCCCTCCTCCCACCAAGCCCTCCAGGTTTTTCCTCCCCTCCACCCCACTTTCCTGGGCCTGGAGAGGAGAGATCTCCCAGCTCTCTGGCACTGTCCGGCATTCATTTGAATTCTGCATATGCAGCCTGTTATAAAATGCACGACATCATCATTTGAGCAGGTCAAGCATATTCAGATGAAGACAAATGGTGCTTATTTGATTTCCTTAAAATCAGGAAATGAAAAAAGTGCTCTCTGGAGAAATCATGTTCCGCCTGACTCGGATGATAGGCCAGCACGTGCCCCCAGATAAGAGCGGGCCTTCGTCGGGAGGGTTTTATCTCTGAAGGACGGCCAGGACTGTCAGCCTGCTGACATGTGCATTACCCATGTCATTTTAAACAAAGTGACCTGTGCGAGGGTGCGCCGCGCCGTGACACGGTAATGGGGTGTTGGATGACAGCCCAAGTACGGCCCGCACAGGAGGCTGCGGGCTCTGCTTTTGTTTAAGTGACAGACAGGGGCTGCCTTCCTGTAGCCCACCCACCCCACCCCTGCCGGGAGTCCTAGCTCCTTCCCTGCGTGGGGGACCCTGGGTCGCTCCGACAGCCAGTGTCATTAGCCGGCCTCGGAGAGAACGAGGCAGCAGCTCCCGGGTTCACGGAGCTCACAGTCTGGCTGCTGGCTGCTGTGTCCCACGGGGCCGGGGCCATGGCCGGCTTGTTGTATCATGTGCTCAGGTTGGACCCGGCCCTCTCCATCCCTCCCGGGAGCAGGTGGCACCTTGCAAGGCAGAGGCACTTCTCTGTGGGCCCTATGTGAGATCTCACAGCTGATGGGACATGCTTAGCTTGCAAGGAAATACACATTCAGAAGGAGACTGGCCGGTCCTTGAGCAGCGGCCACGGTGAGCAGTGCTGCCTTGCTCCTGAGAGTCTGGGCTGCATGTTCGGATCCCCGCAGGATGCCCAAGGTTCTGCACCGTGGACTGGTGCCCACGGGTGCCCAGGTCATCTGGACCCCTGGTGCCTTGATGTCTGCCTAGTCCTAAGCTGCCATGGTTGGCAGAGGGATCTTGGGGGGCAATATTATCCCTGGGTTGTGCTCTGAACTTCTGGCCTGCAGTGTTGTGATTTCTTTAACGGAGTGCCAGGGAAGAGCAGTGGGGAGTATGAGGTGGTGAGCAGGTAGCCAGGCCCCGCGACTCTGGGATCCAGAAGATTTTAGGGCAATAAAGGGGAGTAAGTGGGCCTGCCCAGCCAGGCCAAGCGTGTGGTGATGGCAGAGAAGGGAGCCTGCTTGGTGTGTCTGCCTGCCCCTTGCTGAGACGGCCGTGGACCAGCGGGTCCTCCCACCAGCAATGGTTTTCCCAGGTGAGTGACACTCCCTTTCCTGGCCAAAATGGTCTAGACCAGCGGTTCTCAACCTGTGGGTTGTGACCCCTTTGGGAGTCGAAAGACCCTTTCACAGGAGTTGCCCGATTCATAGCAGTAGCAAAATTACAGTGATGAAGTAGCAATGAAAATCATTTTATGGTTGGGAGGTCACCACCACATGAGGAACTGTAGGAAAGGGTCACAGCACTAGGGAGGTTGAGAAGCACTGCTCTAGACTTTGAGACATGGGGTCCTCGGCCGCTTCTCCCTGACTCTTAACATCCCCCCTCCTGGACGTGTGCCCTCCAACAGAGCCTAGGTGCCTGGCAGCCTCCTCTGTGCCAGAGCCAAGGCCTCCCAGGATTTCGAATGTGACCCCGGACAGCTTGTATGGGCCACTCAGGATCCGCATCCCAATCCGAATTTCCAGTGGCTGAAAAGATGCCACTCAGTGGTCCCTAGGATCCCTCCATCAAGCCCACCAGAGATACGGTGGGGAGGTGGATGCGGAGCTTGTTGGCGGGGACCCCACTGGGACTTCTCTCAGAAGCCCTGTCATTCCTGACTCCAGGGAGATCCTCTGAGCTGGCCATCTAAAATTAGGCTACTGTCTCTCGCACAGCTGACGGAATTAAGATAAACTCTTGCTTTCCTCTGGCGCGGAGCTGTAATTTCTAAAATGATACCCTTACTAATTAATGTGGAAATGGCTGGGAAAGGGCTGGAGAAGCGGAGCTTTCCCACACAGCACATCTCAGGGCCCCCTTGCCCTGAGAATCCCTGCCACAAGAAGGGATTAGAGCCCCTGCCACAGGAGGGGCTTAGAGAAGGCCCAGCCTCCTCCTCTTATTTGGGGTGTGGTTCTTCCACGGGGCTGATAAGTCTTGGCACCTTCATTGCCCAAATGGAGCCACTTGTCCAAAGCCCTGTTCCAGACAGAGGAGACCCCAGAGGTAGCGAGCACATCTCTATAAGTTTTTCAAAGAGAGTGTGTTAGTCTGGGTTGACTAGAGAAACAAATTCATGGACACGCATGTGTATAAGAAAAAGCTTTATGTACAGAATAATTGTATATTAAGAAACATCCCAGCCCAGTGCAGATCAAATCCATAAGTCCAATATTAGCCCATATGTCCGATACCAGTCTGTAAGCTACTCTTCAGACTCACACAACACATGCAATGACTCCGAATGCAGGAAGATCACAGGCCAGTGAGTGGAAAGTCATGTGGATCCAGTGGCAGTGGAAGCATCCCAGTGCTGGCGTGGGTCTCCACGTGGCTCCTCCAGCTCCAAGGCTCTGGCTTCCTCCGTGTAGCTCCATGTGGCTTGTCTTCAGGAATGTTTCGCAGCAAGTGTGTGTCCCACCTCCAAGGAGGAAGACAGGAGTTGCCAGAATTCTCGTGAGAAGGTCATACCCACACAGAGGCCTCATTGGCTATGACCTGATTGACAGGCTACACTCCGCCCTTTGCGAGTTGACAGGTAGATCTCTATATATGTTTGTTGCCTCTCTGTCTCTGCCACTAGTAGCGCCTCATGAGGCTCAGGCTTACTGAACCCTCGGGCTCTAAAGAGAACGTGGAGACTAAGTCATTCGTTCTCCATCCACCACCTGCTTCCTTCTTCAATGTTTGGCCACATGGCCCAGTTCCTTGGGAGGCCATTTCCCTTGGGGTTCAGGACTAGGGCCTCAGAGTCCAAGGGCCGATGCTGGTGTTTGACTCGCTCCGCCATGGCTTGGCTGTCACGGGCTGGCCATTTGACCATGCTGAGCTGTGGCTGCCCATACTCTTAGATTGGAGCACAGGGGCTTCACCCATCGCCCTGTGTGAATGAAATAAAGTCACTCAGCTCAGTGGCTGGCCCACCTGGGTTGTGTTTATTGTTGCTGTTAGGTGCTGTCCAGTTGGTGCTGATTCACAGCGACTCTACCTGCGTACAACCGAACCAAGCACGGCCGGTCCTGTGCCACCCTCCCACTCGTTCCCTGTGAGCCACTGTTGTTACCTCTGCCTCCATCCATCCGGCCAGAGGTCTGCCTCCTGCTCACCCAAGCACAGTGTCCTTCTCCAAGGACAGGTCTCCCCTGAGACCATGTCCCATGTACGTGAGACCAAGTCTCGCCATCCTTGCTTCCAAAGGAGCGTTCTGGTTGTACTTCCTCGAAGGCTGATCCGTTTGTTCTTCTGGAAGTTTGTGGCATGTTTTATAGTCTCCATCATCCAAATGCATCTCTTCTTCTTCGAGTCTTCCTCGTTCATTTTTCAGCTTTCACGTGCATAGACGGTACGTGACGCCACCATGGCCTGGGTCGGCTGCACCTTAGTCCTCAGAGTGACATTTCTTGGCAGTCAGTTGTCATGCTGTGGTGGCTTGCACATGGCTGTGGTGCTGGCAGCGATGTCAGCCAGTATTCCAAATACCATCACGGTCACCCATGTGGTGAGTAGGTTTCACTAGAGTTTTCCAATGGAGAACAGACTTTGAAGGAGGAATAGACCTTTCAGGGCTGAGGAGTCAGCCATCGGGCACCCTCTAAAGGACGGTCGCATGTGGGGTGTACTCAGGGCGAAGTGAGAGTGAAACCGCTTGGGGGGTTTAATCATGTAATCATTGTATTGGAGGCTCATACGTCTCTTATCACAATCTATACATCCATCCATTGTGTCAAGCACATTTTTACATTTGTTGCCATCATCATTCTCAAAACATTTTCTTACTACTTGAGCCCTTGGTATCAGCTCCTCATTTGTTCCCACCCCCTCTCCCTCAAGAACCCTTGATAATTTATAAATTATTATTTTTTTCAGGTTTTACACTGACTGATGTCTCACTTCACCACTTTTCTGCTGTTTGTCCCTGGGGGGGAAGGGATGGTTATGCAGATCTTTTAGATCGGTTCCCCCTTTCTACCCTACCTTCCCCTTACCCTCCCGATGTTGCTGCTCTCGTGATAGGTCCTGGGGGGTTCATCTGTCCTGGATTCCTGCGTTTCCATTTATTATCTGTAACAGTGCACATCCTCTGGTTTGGCCGGATTTGTAAGGTAGAATTGGGAACATTATAGTGGTGAGGAGGAAGCATCAAAAAACTAAAGGAGAGTTTTATACTTCATCGTTGCTACACTGCACCCTGACTGGCTCATCTCCTCCCTGCAACCCTTCTGTAAGGGGATGTCCAATTGTCTACAGATGGGCTTTGGGTCTCCACTCTGCACTCCCCCTCATTCACAATGATATGAAATTTTGTTCTTTGATGCCTGATACCATCGACACCTCGTGATCATATAAACTGGTGTGCTTCTTCCATGTGGTCTTTGTTGCTTCTGAGCTAGATGGCTGCTTGTTTATCTTCAAGCCTTTAAGAGCCCAGACGCTATATCTTTTGATAGTCAGGCACCATCAGATTTCTTCACCACATTTGCTTATGTACCCACTTTGTCTTCAGTGAGCGTGTAGGGAAGGTGAGCATCATGGAATGCCAGGTTAATAGAATAAAGTGTTCTTGCATTGAAGGAGTACTTGAGTAGAGACCCAATGTCCATCTGCTACCTTAATACTAAATCTATAAATATATGCACATAGATCTATTTCCCCATCGTCATATATAAATATATTTATATACCTATATTTAGACCTATATAAATGTCCTTTGCCTCCTAGTTCTTTCCTCTATTTCCTTTTACTTTCCTCTTGTCCCACTATCATGTTCAGCCTTCATTTTTGGGTTTCAGTAATTCCTCTCAGTTACATTGGCCTTGATCAAGCCCTACCAGGCATCCTACACCCTCCTTGCCATCCATTTTGGATCACTTGTTGTTCCCTTGTCCCTGAGTTTGTTAACACCCTCTTCCTTTCCCCCTCTCCCATGCCCCCCAAAACTGTTGGTCCCATTGTTTTCTCCTCCAGATTGTTTATCCCACCTATCTTATCTAGATAGACCTGCAGAGATACTAGTATGCACAAAAACAAGACAGAGCAAAACAAAGCAACAAAAGAAAAGAAAACAACAATGACAAAAAAACAAGGACTTAAAGAGTAGAGCCTGTAAATAGTTCAAGGTCTGTTTGTTGTCCTTCAGGAGTATTTTCAGGTCTAATCTGATGGGGTGCCATGCCCTGGCCCCAATGTCTATTTTTGGTGTTCCCTCGGGACTTCCTTGCTCTGCTCCCCTTGCTGTTCTGTTGCACGCCCTTAGAGTTCCGCCTCGTGAGGTGGGGCCAGGCAGTCACCATGTTGAGGAAGCTCAGACCCTGCCACAGAACAGCCCCCAATGGTCTGGACATGTTTTCTCTCCACTGGAACCCAAGGTGCAGCTGTGATCCGAAGTCCACCTCTTCCCGAGTGGAAGCGTTGTGAGTCTTGGAAGGGTTCGAAACCCTTTCATCCTGACTATCTTCTGGGCACAGGCTGAAACCAAGAGCAGGCATGCTGTTCTGGAAGGATCACAAGGTGGCACGTGGACCAATTTCCTTGTTCCTTCAGCAGATGCGCTCACACGTCGACCCCTGGTAGTCCCCAAATACCCATCCCAGGAGAGAGGTCTGAATTCAGTATGCCCGTGGTGGGCAGGACGTGGGCATTTGTATAAAAAAGCTCACGAGGTGACTTTGACAGACTCTTCGTGACTCCTTGCCTTAGAACAAAGGTCAGAGAGAACATCGGTTCTCGCTGCTGAGTGATCTTGACACTTTGAGTACTCTCCAAACCAAACTCATACTGACCCAACTCATCCACACGCCATAGCGTAGCACTGCCCCTCTGAGTTCGTGAGACTGTAGGGAACCTCTTCCTTCCCAATTAGGAGAAGAAAAACGAACCCCAGAATTACAAAAGGGTTAAGCGTTGGGCTGCTGCCCGAAAGGCTGGTGGTTCAAACACACCAGTCACTCTGCAGTAGAAAGACGAGGCTACTAGCTCCTATAAACATTATGGCTCAGAATCTCCATGCCGCAGTTCTCTTCTGTCCTGTAGGCTTGTCGTGGGAGGGGAGGGGGGTAGGGAGGGTTAGGATTTTTAGGAGATGAGAGACTTGAAAGAGAGAGAGAGAATACAGTCTCTTCCTAGAACGGGACCTCTCTTTGGGGAGCTTTTGGGGAAGCTGTTGCCATGACTCCTGATTACAGTCCCCTCTCTCAACAGTACGGAGAAGGGATGGACCACCTGGGGAAGGTGGCTTGGTTTCTGTGGTTTGCTCCCTGGAGTGCGGGGGGCTTCTAACGGGGACCCTCACTCATTGGGAACATGTTACTCCTGCTTCCATGCACCTACTTTTCAGTGCCACATGTATGCACATTTTAATTCATGCACAGACTGGTTATGCCTGATTATCATGTGTTCATTTGTGGGGAGGTGTCTTTATGTGGTTATGAGGGGGCTAAATGATGGAGGATGGATGACGGCTACTGAGAAAGGCAGGAAAATGACCCAGCAGAGCTCAGCTTCCCATCTCGACACAAACCAGATGCCTTGATTGGTTCCCAAAGGACTCAGGGGACTACTGGGGTATCAAGAGGGGCCACCCCAAAGCCTGTTGCCATGGAGTCTATCCCTTAATGTCTATCTAGTCATTACATGTTTATCCATCCACTCATCCATCCATCCACGCTCACATGGCCAGTGGCCATGCGGCTTGCCCTACAGTGGAAGTGTCCCATCCTGGCTGGACATGGCTCACCACTGGTGAAGCTCCAGCACCCTCGGCAGCATCCCAACGGCTCTGGAGGCTCTCCGTGCTGCTTATGGGAACCTCTCCTTTCCTGATTTTGAAACAGATAATGTTCTGCTTAGAGACAAAGCAGAGGTGCTGTCTGTATAAGAAGTAGAGACCTGAGTTCTCGCCTCCTTTCTTTATTTCCCAACATCAAAGTAGACAGCCATAGCCCACAGCATTCTTGTCATCCGGGACCCATGGCCTTGTCTCCGGGCCCTTGGCACTCTGTGTAAAGCCTGGAACACATTAACTGCTGGGTGGCATTCTCTGTTTGGCCAACTTTGTATTTCCATTCCTGACTATCCCTCTCCAGATGGCGGGAACAAGTTCTGGAGACTGGCACTGAAGCCTGTAGCGTGCTATTTCCAAATGTCCCAAAGGCTCCTCTGAGTCGTTCCCACAGTGCTTCAGTGATTCCCAAGAGCTCTCCATGTCACGTGCCTGGTCTCCTTTAGGCCCACCCACTCAACTGCTTGTCGTCCAAGATGCTGTCTGGGTCAAAACAGCATTGTATTGTTCTTCCCCCATCATCCTGTCTCCACATGGCTCCATTTCTGGGTATCCACCTCAAAATTCCTATTGATGCCATCCTGGAGTGGAATTTCCAGTGCCAGCCAAATTCGATGAGATCTCAAATGCCATGAAACTCTTTCCTTTTCCCAATATTTTCAGGCCTAACTGAAATGTCCCTGGACTCCCTGTCAGTGCCCTGAGGACAGTTCCTGATGTGTCAGTCACCAGAGAGAGAGAGAGAGAGAGAGAGAGAGAGAGAGAGAGAGAGAGAGAGAGAGAGAGAGAGAGAGAGAAAGAGGCTCTGAGTGAATGGGTTCTTGAGGAACGGTGGGTGACCAACATGAAGAAATGCTCTGGAGTTACGGGGAAGTTGAAAGAACTGGTTCTGGGCGTTCTCATGTTTGTAGTAAGAAGTCCACAGGAGGGACATTTAGAAGAACTTGGTTTCTCATTTCTCACTAACCTAATGTCAATGAGCCTTCCTTTCCGTTCCTTCTTTTCTTTGACGTTTTCTGTAAAATAAGACTAGATTCAATGACCCTACACAGGTAGACCCTGAGCACAGCCCCACAGCAGGGAAATGAGTATGTGATTTCTTTTACCCTTTCCCAGGGTTGGGATTGTGTCCATTCATTCTTGTGTTCTCTCTCTCTCTCTCTCTCTCTCTCTCTCTCTCTCTCTCTCTCTCTCTCTCTCACACACACACACACACACACACACACACACCACCACACACACACACATCTGCCCCACAAATGGCTTTCATGTAACTAGACCCCAAAACCCACTGCCATGTCTATCTAGTCATCCATCCATCCATCCACCCATCCATCTATCCAACCATCCATCTATCCATTCATGCATCCATCCACACTCACTTATTTTCCCCCAAAGTATCTACTGATCAGCCAGGGAAGGCATTGTAGTTGCTTGGCCCTACTGTGAGATCACAACCCTTTGCCTGTCTGAAAGGAACCACCCTAGTTTAATTTCTTACAAGTACTTAAGATAGCGTGGGACATGCGAGCGGGAGTCCAGAATGACTTGTAGCAAAAACTCTAGAAATCTTTATTGAACAGAAGTCTCAAAATGTGAAGGTTTGTTTCTCAACGGATCCACTGTCTTAAGTCTATACACTTCCAAATGTGGTACAGTAGTCATGCATTGGGCTGCTCACCCCAAAGTCAGGAGTTTGAAACCATGAGCCACTCCTTAGGAGAAAAAGGAGGCTTTCTATTCCTGTAAAGATGTATAGCCTCAGTAATCCATAAGGCAGTTCCACTCTGTCCTGTGTGGTCTCTATGAATCAGCATTGACTCGGCAACAGTGTGTTCACTTGTTTGATTATTTGGGAGATACAAGGGCAAGTCCAGAAAATATTGCAAGGAAAAGTATAGAAACCTGCATGGAACAAAAATATCAAAGCATGAAGCTACTATTTCTCAACATGCCAACCATCTAAGTATATACCCTTCTGAAAGTGGTGTTTATAGCTCTCTAACCCTCCCCAAATTTATCTGATTATTCATATTCTCTCTTACTCTCACACACACCCCCCCACCATTGTCGATCAGACAGACAGACAATATGCCAAATTCCACATTAGGACCTTTTAAGAACTACATTTCTCAAGGAAGTGTCATCCTGGTACAAATAGGGAAAGGAAAAGGCAAAAGCTAGCAAGAGATTGGGCTGAGATTTCTAGGCACTAGGATCTGGTCCCTTTGTCCCTTATCCTGCTTCTCCACATCGGGATGACTTGGGATGCATCCCAGAAGTTCCCCTTGGGGAACTCAGTCTTCCTCTCTGTGCTCAGCTCCTGCTAAGAGAGGTGTGGATGCTTCTTTTCCTCTGAGCCCACCCAAGGGGCCTGGCTAGTCTTGGGAAATACAAAATGGCAGTTGCTCAGTAGACACTGGACACAAGTCATCTGGCTCACTGACAGCTCACCTCGCTGCGCAGACTCTTCTGAAATGTGAGTTTGTAACCTGGGAAGCGATACGTCAGGGTGAGAAAAGCCAGCTATGAGCTAGGTGTTTTCACTCATACAGGTGAGCAGCCAAGTCAGCCTTGGCGGCCCACCATGATTCCCTAGAGATGTGATATTTACCCACCCGCGGTCGGAACAAAGGCCGAATTTGGTCAAGGAGCTCGCTTCTCTCGTATGTCTGTCTATGTCTAAGCAATGACTATACGAGGGGGCTTTGGAACGTGTGTGTGGATGCACAGACTGAAAAGATAATGGAATTCTTCCAGGAACAGTGGGCAGCCCCTCGCCCGATTAAACCTCTCGGCAGTAAGGCCTGACACGTTTGACTAACTGCCATCAAGGCCCTGCTGACTCATAGCGACCCTGCAGGACAAAGTCAAACTGCTTCCTGGTGGTTCTGAGCCTGCAATTCTCTACGGGAAAAGATGGGCGCATCTATCTCCCAGGGAGTGGCAGGTGGTTTCCAATGGCTGACCTTGTCGTTAGCAGCCCAGCGAGTACCCTGCTATTCTCCCAGAGCTCCGAGAGGTGATCATTGGCTTAGCTAGCTCCCAGACAGGAAAGGGGGCTTGCCCCCCTCCCCAGACACCAAAGGGAAGAGCCAGGACTGGCACGGAGGAGTTTCTGAGCTTCGGCTCCAGACACTTGCACGTCCCGTGTGGTCTCTTGAGTTATTTGTCTCTTTGCGACCGGAACATAGGCGGCACTGTGGCTCCAGACTGAGGGCCAGCGTGGGTGCCATCCCCTGACCCGCTCCAGTGGCCACCCACTCTGCGCGGTAGTCGGCGGCCAAGGCTGCATGTCTATGTCAACGGCTGAGGCCACCACGATGGTGTCCTTGTCACGAAGGGGCAGATGCAGCGCCTTATCGGCTGGAGCGCATGCTGGTGGAGCCGATTAAGGCGAAGCCCCAGCAGCCAATGATCTGTCCTGTCCTTTATCGTCTGTGTCACTCGGAGGCCGGCATGCTGATAAAGGGAACGGATCACCCCTTCCCTTTGCTCTTGCTCTCTCTCTCTCTCTCTTTTTTTTTTTTGGTACCCATTTCGTGTAGAAAATTTGTATTTACTTTGGGAGTGTAATTTGTTCCTCATGGATAATGTGACCCTGAGCGGAGCTGGATCATGGGTTAGTTGAAGTGATATTTTCCACTAATGGTAGTCGTACATCATTGCTGTCAGCTCGGGTTAGGAGGCAGGCACATTACAGCTCCATTTTACCTCTGCAGGCATCTGGGATTATTTGCCATAACCGAGTATGACATGACCGCACTACAGAGTGCATTAAATTTTTACTGGCTGTGCGGACGAGTTCCCTGGCGCCGCGTGCGCTCCAGGCAGGAGATCTGATGCGAGCCCAAGGGCCCTGACGTCCTGCTCAGACGTGCTGGCGGGGGCTGGCCCAGCGAAAAACGCCGGGAAGTGATTTCTAGGGAGCCAGCCTTGCAGATGTACGTGTGTGCGTGTGTGTGTGTGTGTACCTCTCAGACTGACAGGTGACCAGCTACCTCATGCAGAAAACTAGGGGCTGACTCTGTGCCTGCTCTGGGGCCGATGGGACAGCAGGCTCCTACTCCAAGGAGGGCCCAGGAAAGGTCAAGGCCGCGGGAGGTCCTGGAGTCTGTTTTCCTCGGCTGCCTGTGGTGGACCGAAGGAAGGAAGGAAGGAAGGAAGGAAGGAAGGAAGGAAGGAAGGAAGGAAGGAAGGAAGGAAGGAAGGAAGGAAGGAAGAGGAAGGAAGGAAGCTGACGCTGATGGCAGCATGGCAGGGCCCATGTCCACCCATGTAGTGGACAGAGCCCGTGACTTCTGTAAGCGCCACCAGAGCATGTGTGTGCTGTTGGTGGTGGTGTTATTGTTAGTATTAAATACCTACTTGCTGTCTCACATACATGGGCATGCTCTCAGGAGGGACCAGTTCATCCACAGGACGAACTGACACAGTGGTGACAACCATAGATGACCGTGAGGTTGGCGCAGGACTTCATTCTTTTATGCGTGGGGTGGAAATGAGTTGGGACTAACTCACTCAAGGGCACCTAACAACCACCTCCACCTAAGGCCGTGGTTCTCAACCTGTGGGTCACGACCCTTTCCCAGGGGTCGCCCGATTCATCACAGTAGCAAAATGTCAGTTATGGAGTAGCAACAGAAATAATGTTATAGTTGGGGGCCACCACCACATGAGGAACTGTATGAAAGGGTCGCGGCATGAGGAAGATTGAGAACCGCTCACTTAAAGCTTGCCAAGACATACAATGGCGCAGCATCTTCACACCGACTGAATGAAGGGCAGCTGTGATGAACCCCATTTTACTGGTCAGGAAACAAACCAAGGTCCAGAGGTTAAATGGCTCACCTAAATCCCAGAGCTAGTGAGTGGCAGGCATGGACTTCCTGAGCCTCTTGTCTGTGAGGCCCTTACGCCCCTTACTGTGTAGAGACAGTGAGAACTGCCATTTAAAAGGGGAGTGAGTCCTGGCAGCTTAGTGGTTATACATTGGGCTGCAATCCACAGGGTTGGCAGTTCAAAACCACTAGCCACCCTACACGAGACAGATGGGGCTTTGTGCTCCTGTAAAGAGTTATAGTCTTGGAAACTCAGAGGCAGGTCTACCCTGTCCTGTAGAGGCACTATCAGTCAGCACTTGATAGCAGTGAGTTTGGTTTTTAAGTTTACTACCTGCATCCGGGAACCCTGGGTCAGATATGAGTGGTTATGCTTTGGGCTACTAACCACAATGTTGGCAGTTCAAAACCATCAGCTGCTGTGCAGGAGGGAGGGGAATGAGGCTCTCTACTCCCGTCAAGAGTCACAGTCTCAGAAACCCACAGGGACAGTCCTGCCCTGTCCCATAGAATTGCTGATTCGTCATCGACCCAGTGGCTGTGAGAGAAAATACTGCCCTTCCTCTACCGAGGCGGGAGCAGAGTCACCAAGGGGCTAAGCACATGCCCAGAGCTGTGTGCCAGGTAGGTGGCAGAGCCAGGTCACAGGCCAAGGTCAAGGCCAGGGAGAATAGCAGGATGGCAGAATGAAAGGAGATGTTTAGAGAGTGTTTTCTCCCCTCCAATTGGAACTCAAAGCAACATCCTGCAAAATCTTGCTCAAAAGAGACGTTCTGTGGTGAGCTTTCATTAAGTCCCATTTGCAATTAGCACATGACTTGCATACAAATGGCACCTCTAAGCTGCCCGAGGGACCCTGGTTTGCATACATGACACCTACGATTGGCCACTCGGCAGAAAGCTTTGTCCTTGGATACTGCTTCTACTCACTACGGTCAAGCCCACACTGACTCACAGCGACCCCGCAGGCCACAGGAAGACTGCCTCAAGGGAGCGCCGAGGCTGTAAATCTTTGCAGTAGTAGCCGGCCTCCTCTTACTCCCATGAAGCCACTAGTGTGTTTGAACCACCCACCTTGCAATTGGGCAGCCCAGCTCTGAGCCCACGGTGCCACCAGGGCTGCTTTACATGGATGCTGTTGTTGGGTACTGCCAAGTCGATTCCACTCCTAGGCCCCCGTGTACCCCGGAGTGAAACCACTGCCCAGCCCCGCTTCCTGCTCCCCGCCACTCTACTTTCTGAGCTGGTCATTGCAGCCATTGGGCCCACCCATCCTGGCGAGTGGGCCGGTCAACGGATGGCACAGTTAGACTGGACTCTGTGGAAGGGAATTCCGCTGGTGGTGGGAAGGTGGACGAGAAGGTGCAGATGCTTTCGCTGAGTGCCGAGAGAGAGAGAGAGAGAGAGAGAGAGAGAGAGAGAGAGAGAGAGAGAGAGAGAGAACTTAGCATGAGGGCACTATGACTCTCAACAAAGGTGACAGGAAGGCAGGAAGACAGGTGGACAGGAGACCTTCCTAAAGTGGCCAGGGAGGTGTGAGAGGAGTGATAAGACTCAGGCTCCAGGCAAGGTTGACTGGGAGGGGCCTGAGGGTCCCGGCAATCAGACCCTGGGTGCAGGGACACTGGCCGGGTCCCCCACCCCCACCCCTGGATGAAGGCAGTAGGGTGTCCAGCATGATCACGTAGGCATGATGGGACTCTGGGGGGACTGAGTCAGGAACTCAGTTCTGGAACCATCAGAGGAGAGGGAGGAGACACTAGAGCGGTGAGAGGGGTGGGACCCCAGCCTGGACACTTGGGGCTGTTGGTAGTTGGTTGCAGAGTGGACACACGGGGTGACGTCAGAGAGCCATGGACAATAGAATGACTGTGTTCTCGTCTCAGCAAGTGGCATTTTGTGTGGTGAGATGCCACATGGCAGCTCATTTTAAACCTCGCCCCACCCCAGACACACACACACACACACACACACACACACACACACACATACACACACACACACACCCTGTGACAAAGGATTTGTCATCTTCTTTGTACACACAAGGAAAGAGAAACAAGACGCGCAGAAACAAAATCATGATGCTGTGAGGCCCTAACTCCCACGCCTGCTCAGTGGCCAGTTGCAGGTGGACATCACCCCACCGGCTCTGTCTCACGTCCCAGAGCCCAGCGGCAGGACCTGGGAGCCCTAGATTCCAGAGCTTTCACAGAGGAAACCAGAGCGGTGTCTGCCCAGGAGTTCGGATTCTATGCGCAGCTGAGCAGTGCTGGATTAGCCAGTTTAGAGACCAGAAAGAGGGTTGCCTCGGGCAGCCCTTTGGGGGCCTGGCTGGCCCTGGGCTGTCAGACCCAGGAGGGGCCCTAGAGGCTAGTCGTCCAGCTGCATGAAAAGGCTGGAGAACAAAGCCCCAGCGCATGTAGAACAAACAGCCCTGTGCTCCGGGTTCTTTCCGGGGCTAGACTCCCTGGAAGGCTCCTTTGATTTCTCATCTGGGAGGGGGAGTGCAGCGGGGTGGTGTAGACAGAGGAGAGAGCTGACTCCTGCCCACCCCCCACCCCATTCCCTGGCCCGTCTGCACATGCAGGGAAATCATCTCTGCAAACCCAGCCAGGCCCATTGCCTTCTGGGAGGCAACTCTTCACCTGCCCCTCGAAGCTGACCCTGGGCAGCAGAGCCATGGGGACTCCAGAGCCCAGAGCCCGTAGGTTTTGGTAGATCAAGTCACTGTGACCCTTCAGGGCCACTCTCATATAGGCCCTGGGGGTCCTGCTTACCTGCTAGGTACTGCAGGGTCTGAGGGGGGCCCAGACCACTACCAGATGTTACATCAGCATTAAGGTGATCTGTGATGAAAGCGTGTGTGGTTTGTTTCCTTTTGTTTTAAAGTACTTTGACCAAAAGAGAAATTCACTGCCACGGAGTTGACACCGACTCATAGCGACCCTATAGGACAGGGTAGAACTGCCCCTGTGGGTTTCTGAGACTATCACTCTTTAAGGGAGTAGAGAGCCCAATCTTTCTCCTGTGGAGCGACCGGTGGTTTTGAACTGCTGACTTTGTGGATTGTAGACCCAATGTATAACCACTTAGGCCTACAGAAAAGCGCCAAGATATCAGTATTTTTTATATGAGTATCAAAAATTCTCATATAGCCTTCCCTTCCCTCCCCCAGATGCGACTCAGGGACATACCATTGCCACCAATGGATCCTGACTTGCACTCACAGCTAACTCACTGCCTTCCAGTCCCTTCCGACTCAAGGGGACCGTGTAGGACAGGGTAGAACTGCCCCCTGTGGTTTCCCAAGGCCGCAGCTCTCAACGGGATCAGAGAGCCTCATCTTTCTCTGTGGAGAGACGGGTGGTTACGAGTCACTAGGCCACCGGGCTCACGGATAACCGCAGTGCCAGTATTAAAATCAAGAAGATAACTTTCCTCCGAGAATACACACCTTATTGAAAGGTCACCTTTGCTCCCCGGCAATATACCGATCATTATCCCATCCGGGACCTCACACTGCATTCGGTTGCACTGTTTCTTTCGCCGCCTTCGATCTAAGGCACTTGGCTCAGGGTCTGTGTGTCCTGTATTCCCTTGACCTTGACCAGCAATCCTCCTTCAGCATGGAGTTGCCTGGGGTTTGCTCCAAGGGAGGCAGAGGGACGCGTGTGATGTGGGAGGTCCCGACAGGGTTGGTGTGCCCACCCTGTGCCGTCAATCAGGAGGCAGAGAGTCTGGTTACGGGTGGTAGGCACTTGGATCAACTTGGTTGTGGAAGTGTCTCCACTGTCACGCGATGTCCTGCCTTTCCTTGTACGTAGGGAAGCTTATGGGGAGAGATACTTTGAGACTCTGCAAATGCTTGCTTCCCACCATGCTGTCACCCATCCATTGTGATATTCATCCATGCTGGCGCCCCGAGTGATCGTGAAAGCTGGCGTGAAGACATCTGCACCTGGTTGAGCTGAGCGCTCCCTGGGAGCTCACCTGCCGCAGGAGCAGCAGTGGTGTCATGCATTAGGGCCAGGCCATCATGTGGTGGGGTTGGGTCGTGGGGCCGCATGTAAGTGAGCTTGTGGGAGGTCTTCTCTCCGCTAGGTCTTGGTGGCCCCGCAAAGGCAGAGGTGCTGAGACCACAGAAGCTCTGTGACAGATTGGCCCATGCCGCTCTCTGGGCTGCTGCTGTTTTATTCGTTTTGTTTTCCCTTTATTTTAATCTTGATTTAAAACCCTTAGAACTCTATTGCCTGTGTTGTGTTAACCAGTATTTTCTACTTTTTATATGTGGCTTCTAATATCCATTGCAACGGCTGCACAGATCTCACAGGCACGAATTGTGATGGAAGGGTTTGCTATGGAAGCAAACAGGTTGGAATGCAAGTGGGACAATGCTCAGGAGAGCACTGTTCATCAGGACAGGTCGCACATTTCATTTGGAGCCGCTGAGAGCTGCAAAAGGGCATACCAACTCTGGTCGTAAGCCTCAACCCAAAGTCATTCAGTTCACACTCTGCGGGCCAGCAAACCCCACTCCCCAAGTTAGTGCCCCAAAGCACTCAACTTGATGGCTGTGTGAGCTGAGCCGGGACATCTGCCGCTCCGACTCCTCGTTCTGCTGCTGCTGCTTCTCGGATGTCACAGCTGCCTTCTGGATTCAGGAGGTTCCGTGGCCAGCCATCTCGGGTCCAGAGAATGTGCTCCACTCCTGGTTCTTGCTGGTGATGAGATCCCTCCTCCTGCTTCCCAGAGGGCTCCTTTTATGCACAGCAGGATGGTACTCCAGGGAATCCTGTTCGCAATGACTCCCCGGAGAATCCGACCATTATCTCCCCCCACCTTCTTACCAGACCCAGGCAGGGAAAGGTCATTTGGTGGGAGTTGAGACTTTGGCCACAAGAGTCACGTTCAATAATTCACTGCCCTGTGTTGCCCATAATAATAAGTGTTCATTATATTTTATATTTCATCCTCCCCATGGTTAGCTTCTTTCCATCCTTACCACCGCCCCATAAAGAGCCCTGACCTGTCTTCACTGATGGAACCACCAGACCCATGCCAGTCGCTTTCCCAGAATTGCTGGAGCTGGGAATGCATGTGGTCTGAAGAGACTGCAAACACAACAGCCTCATCTTTCTCATGAGAGCAGACAGTGGGTTTGAACCACTGACCATGAGGTTGGCAGCCCAGTATTTACCCAATATTTCCCCCAGGGTTCTTTTAACCCACCACCAAACCAAACTCACTGCCATTGACCCCATCAAGACTCATGGTGACCCTATGGGACAGGGTAGACCTGCCCCCGGTGAGTTTCTGAGACTGTAATTCTTTACAGGAGTAGAAAGCCTCATCTTTCTCCCTTTGAGTGACTGGTGGTTTTGAACCGTTGGCCTTATAGATCTCAGCCTAACTCATAATCACCCCAATACCAGGGTCCCTTAACCCTACAGAAATCAGACTTGGCCCACCCGCCTCCACTCACAACACCCCCACCCCTCACCACAACCATTTCCCCTCCTGTAAAATTTGCATAACTCGTGGCCAAATTTGTATTTTAATCAGCAGTCCCTCCTCAAAGCCGATGCTCTCATTTTGACTACAGAGGCTTCTTCCTTAGGAAGAGTGTCTTCCCCATCCTTGAAAAGTCATTATAAATTCTTGCTGTAATCGCTGGAATAGCATCAATCCCAGTGAACATGTTTGCTCTTAATGCGAGTGTCATGTGTAATTTGGGAGAAATTCCATTGTCACTTAGCATTAATTAATGCCCACTTACTGTAAAGTGTTCGGTGCCACCAGCAACAGCCAGCTCTCCAAGCCAGAGAGAGTGGATGGAGGAGATGTGGCAGCAGCTACCGACTCCCCCTCTGCCCTGGTGGCCTGGGCCAGGGCTGAGGTGACAAGGCCGCTGCTGGCACCCATGATCTCCGGGAGCAGATCTCTGCCCGCTGACAGGCAATCAGAACACAGCAGCCTAGGCCATGCACAAGCAGGCCACCCACTGGCCCACCAAGAAGGGGATCCTATACCTCCCCCACTCCTAGACTGCCCCTTGGTGACCTTGCCACCCTGTGGCACCTGCCCTGAAAGTCGGGTTTAACCTGGTTGCACCTGGCTGCACATGTCAGCCAGCAGGCTCTGTAGCGCCAGGCGTGATATGCAGAGGCCCCTGCTGGCTAGCTCCATCTGCAGGGCCCCTTAGGAACCAGGGCTGCTGGCGAGGCTTGGGGACCAGTTAAAGAGGCACCATGAGTCAGGCCTATGGGTGAATTGTCCTTGGTTTTCTGCTAATGCCTAAGCAACAAGGGAGGTAGGTATAAGAGAGAGGATGGCCTGAAGCTAGATGGGGGGGTCAGGTGGGTGTGTATTTGGGGGTGAGGGGACAGACATGCTTTCTCTTGAATCCAAGTGGCAAGACAGTGGGAGCAGCTGTCCTTCATCCTGGCTCAGGCACAGTTCGGCCCCACTCACTGTGTGACATGGCACTCGATTCCCGCCTATCTATCAGAGTCCCTTTCACCCACCAGACACTGTCGCTTTAAACAAACACACACACACACACACACACACACACACACACACTGTCATTGAGTTCATTCCGACTGAATGCATAGTGGTTACATGAGGAGCTGCAAACCACCATTAGGAGCAGTTCAAAACCACCAGCCTCTTCTCAGGAGAAAGATGAGGCTGTCTGCTCCCATCAAGACTTGCCGCCTTGGAAACCCACAGGGGCAGCTCTACTCTGTCCTACAGCACTGCTGTGAGTCTGTGGCAATTAGGTGCCATCAAGCCAGCCAAGTAGGAGGGAATCATTTCAAGTCACGGGGTTTTCACAGGCAGGTTTTTGGAAGAGGACCACTGGCCCCTTTCTTCCTAGCCCATCTTTCTCTGGAAGCTCCGCTGAGACCTGGTCTGCATCAGCCCAGCACGCAGGCCCCGGGGCAGCCGCGGGGGAACTGAAGTCAGGCCTCTTGGGTGGAAGTTGAGCGTCCTCACTCTGTCCCATGGCTGCCCCACACCTACCTATTGGGACCGTGACATGAAGGCAGTGACACGGTACGTGCTGCCACTGGGCCACCTGAGACGGAGGCAGGGAGAGCCTGTTCGGACTGAAGGGAGCGCTCGACTCCGGAGCCCCATGCTAATGTGTCTCGTCCATGGCTAGCATAGGGAAGCACACCTGGCCAGCACATCCTTTCTCGCCCCCAGGCAGGAAGAAAGGCGTCTTTGAATATCCCTTCTACCTGATGGTGGCTGGGATGGGGAGCTGCCAGAGGAACTTTTCCAGATGTCTAGTTCTCACCCAGCCATTGAGTCCATTCTGACTCCCAGCAACCCTATAGGATAGCGTAGAATGAGCCCTGTGGGTTTCTGAGGCCGTTACTCTTTATGGGATCAGAAGACCTCCTCCTTCTCCCTCAGAGCAGCTGGTGGTTTTGAACTACTGACCTTTTGGGGAACACGCAGCTCTGAGAATAACCCACAACGCCGCCAGGTCTCCTAGCGTGCACTGAGATGCCTTTGGATCATCTGAAGTGCATTAACTGCGAGTCACAGAATGGAATACCATCTTTCTCCGAACAGGGTTCAAGTTGAACAGAGCTGTAGAACCTCAGGGTGGAGTTAGCTGGGCGCTTGCCGGGAGGCCTAGTAGACTGGAGGGCCCCACACCTCCCTGTCTGAGGGCCCTCAGGTCACAAGCCTAGTGTTTCTGAGAGAGACAGAGGAGCCTGGGAGAGACTGAACACAAAGCTTGACAGCATCTAAATGCCCCCTTCAAGGGCTGTTACTTAGTAAGCGGCAGCCCTTGAGTTTGCTGCTCATCTGGGCCTGGGCCTTCCTGAGGGAGCCCTGGACGCAGGGCGAGGAGGCAGCCGCAGCCCAGCCTGAAGTGGCCCACAGCACCACTTCAATTCACAGTGAAATGACTTCCCCTGCCTCGTGTAATTTAACCTGCCCACACTGCTAAACTTCTGTATTACACATTTCTGTCAGGGTGTCAGGAGAGATGATACGCCTCCTGGAAGCGGCCATCTCTAGGACATGCTAAGAACACAAGGCTGCGGGGCCCCTCCCCCCACCACCACCCCTTTTAGAACATTTTTGAGATTTTTTTTTTTAAGCCTGGTATCTCAAATAGAAAGAATACCGCTCTTCATGACCCCAGCCTCTTGTTGGCTGATAGATTAAATATTTTCTTAAGCGGACTCCCTTGTCTATTATGTTTTCAAAATTCAAGGTTTCTCTTCAGATTCCTGGAGGGCTGCCAAGTGGGCCGGCTTTTGTTAGCCGGTGGATTGCCGGCCTCTCTTCTTGCCCCTTACACAGGACGCAGTTGTTTTCTAGGGTGAAGGAAAGGGGGTGGGTAGTGCCTGCTACCTCCCTTCACAGGCCCGTTGATGTCTCCAGGCAGTCGGTGTGGAATTTATCATATGGCCCTTTAAAAATTCTTCTTAGAAATTTTTCCTCAGACAGCGTCCCTTTAGAAATAAACCGGAGGAAGAGAAGGATGCTGCCTGGTGTGGTGGGTTGGTCCCCCCTGACTTGGTCGGGGGGCGGGGCTTCTTGAAGGGCGCGTTTCTTCACTGATGCCAGGCACGCAGAGGCCTGGGAGGCTGTGGCTGTGCTTCGTCAGAAGTCAGGGTAGCTGGGGGACTCTGTACCATCTCGGGGGACTCTCCTCAGTTGATCCTCCCTGAGAGTCGGAAGTCAAGGTTCGCCTCCGCTCAGACTACAAGGGGACGGAGAAGACCCTGTGTGCGCCTCCCTACCCACCTTGGTCAACTTGTCTTACAAAGCCTGCCCTGTCTTTTGCGAGACACCATCATTCATTAGCCGTGTGCCCCGACCCCCTTCTCCCACAGGAGATGTTGACGGAACGGTGTTGTCCCTGATGGGTGAGTGTCCTTGTGTTTGCAGGCCATTGAGTTGATGCCGACTCCCGGCGACCCCTTGTGATGGAGCCGAGCTGCCCCACAAGGTTTGCTCACTCACTGCCATCGAGTCAGGTCTGACTCCTAGCAACAGGGTAGAGCCGCCCCTGAAGATGTCAGAGATGGCAAGTCTTCACGGCAGTAGAAAGCCCGGCTTTCTTCCCAAGGAGCAGCTGGTGGTTTCAAACTGCTGACCTTGAGGATCTCAGCACAAAGGCACACCCAGGACACCAGCCGGGTCCCTCCTAGGGTTTCGTAGCCTGTCGCATTTATGGGAGCAGGTCCCCGGGTCTTGCTCCCTCAGAGGGGGGGTTCTAACCACCCACCTTTCAACTTGTAATAGCTGCATCATCCTTGCACCACCTGGGCACCTGAGTGGTGGGAAGATGACGTCTGATTGGTCCAGGTGGCGAGGTCGAGTATAGTTCTGTTTCTGTCATTAGGAAGATGCTGGGGGGGTGGGGGGGAGGTAGATACGTTTAGTTCCCCCGAAGGGGTAGCTTCAGCGGCTTCCCTACAAAGTACAGAGCTCACCATCAGGCCTGTGTGTCTTCCACGCCCAGCCCCCCAGCACAACGGCTCAGTGGTTGTAGCCACCCCCCACCCTCATGAGGAGCCGCAGCTCTCTGGAAACTCAAGGCTGGCTGTGTCCAGAGAAGGCCGTTGGTTTTTTTTTTTAACCCGTATTCTCAGTTACTTGTTGGGCAGCAGCCCAGCGTGTAACCTAAATCTAAACTCAGACAAAGCGCTGTTTGTTTGGCCAAAAGGACGCAGTCCAATCACCCAGGTTTAATTACCTGTAATACTCTAGTCATAAAAGCAGGCCGGGCGGGCTCCCTTTGCAGCTCCGAGGTGAGAGGCCAGGTACTGGAATGTGGGCCTGGGAGAGTCCTCTGGGCTCACAGTGCCGCTGGGCGCCTGCCATGGGGCTTGGTGGAACCCCCTGGTAAGCCAAGGATAACAGAACCAGCCTGAAGGGCTGCCCCTTCACGGCCTCTCGCGGCCCTCACAACTGGTTACGGAGACCTAGTTGGGTCTTCACTACGACGGGACAGTACAGTCACTAGCTGGAGGGTGTGGGCATCATTCCGCCCCCAGCATGGACCAGGCAGGCCCGGCAGATGGCAGTGCATGGAATCATAGCCTGCCAGCAGACATGAAGGCATGAATTTCCGCAGTGTGCCGGTGAGAGCGTTGCCACCCCTCACCCCAGGTTAGTGAGCCTCTCACATCCGGGATTCGAAAGCACCGGTGTCCCTCTGTGGAACCAGCTGGCTTCACACTGCTGCCACCATCAGTTCCCCCTCCCACGGAAACCCTACACGGCTGCAGGGACTCCCCAGGAGGACTGGAGGAGCAGAGAGGGCTTCTCAGGAGTTGGGCACTAGAACCATGTCCTGAGAGGTCTCCAGCCAGGGTAGGAAGGGAATCGGCTTAAGACGAGGCTGCTGCTGGTATCGAAGAAGAGACCAGCTTTGGCTCCGACAGCTATTATTATCGCCAGGACTCTGGCCACAACCCACTGTGAGTCCCAGTGTAGTATACTGCATGTTGCTTGACCTCTGTCCCCTGTCTGCTGAGTGGGCCTCAAGATGCCCACACCACAGGGTTTTACTATGATGAGCTTGGGACAATGCCAAGCACGGGAACTACTAGATGCTCAGTCTGTGTGAGGCACACGCGGGTGGAGTGGCCTGGCACACTCAGGAAAGCTGGACCCTGGGTCCGCCTGGCAGGTGGTGAGCCCTCCCAGCTTGAGAAGGGCCGTGGGTAAATGGTGACAGGTACGTCTCGGAAGGTGTTTTGATTTGGAGGCCAGAAAGGACCTCCCAGCGACAAACAAGAAGGCAAACAAGAAGGCAAACTGGGACAAACACAGGCTGATGGATGTCGGCAGATCTGATTGGAGGCTGCAGGGTTGAATGAATCCAAGGCTGGCAGGTCAGGTGGCAGAGGCCACTGATGCCTCTGAGGATTGGCAGGCCACGTGGCAGACGGTTAGCTCACGGGTGAGCTGGGAGCTTGGGTTGGGCTTGGTCTGCTTTGAGAAGCATGCTGAGAGCGCTTCTTTGGGGAAGATGGCGCTGGAAGGTCACTGGCACCGTTTACGCAGCTGACAGGCAGAAGCAAGCATCTCTTGTTTTCAAGGTGGGCATTGTCTCAGCTCGTCCACTCCTCAATCGCCTCTACGTGTAACCTCACCGTGAAGGGCTATAGATACTTGACTTCCCGAATAAGCTGGTATCTGCCCGCCCTTCGAGCCAAGGAGGACTCGGGCTTGTTCTCCACTGGGAAACACTGTGAGCCTGGTGAGTTCTAGAAGGCTTGAGGCTCACCCCGACCCCCAGGCTCCTCACTATCTGACTCTCTCCTGAGTTTCCTTTGGGAGAGGCCCCATTATAGCCTCCAAGTTACCTCTTACAAGCCCATGGCCGGTGGGCGGCTTTGACTGTAGAAGCAGACAGCCTTTTGCTCTCTCTTCCCGTTCTCCACTCCCCACCGAGGCCCACACTCAGGTCCCCATGGAAATGTTGCCAATACACATAATGGATATTAGGAAAACAAGATCAATCAGCAGCCAGCTTTTACAGTGCCGGACATGTTGATCCCCCCATCCCCCTGCCCCCGTTTGCTCCGAAACCAGGAGAAGTCTGAGGCTTCCCCTTCTCCCCCGGAGGTGCACTCTTGGAGATCCACAGGGGCATTTCTTCTGTGTCCTCTACAGTCACCATGAGTCAACTCAGCGGTGATGAGTTTCGTTTGGTTTTACAGCAGAAACACTGGGATCTCACTTACCCGCAGGGCACACAGCAAGCATCAGCAAGGTCACACCCTTGCCCCGGGCTCAGTGGCCCGCTTAACAGTAAGCCATTGGGCAGATCTGTCCTTTCAGGAGCCTGGGGCCGTGGGAGTGGACATGGGTGGTCAGACATCAGAGTTTGCCGCTGCCCCAGCCAGACCCCCATAATTTGTATCTGTTTCATATTCTGGCCTTTCTCCCAAGAGTTTATTTGAAGAATGTGTTCTTCAGTAGCTATGAGACCATTTCTTTCGGGGGGGGGCGAGGAAAGACAAAGAAGGATGGATGGATGGTAGGCTGGCTGGACAGGTGACTGAAAATGCAAGTTGAGTGGCGTATTCGTGGCAGAACACTGCTGGGAGCTGCTGTTAAGCCATCTCGGCCTCTCGGGAGCCTTACCTCTCCTAGAGCAGCAGTCCTCCACCTTCCTCATGCCGCCACCCTTTCAGACAGCTCCTCCTGTGGTGGTGACCCCACCCATAGCATTATTTTCTTTTTTTTTTTTTTAACAATTTATTGGGGCTCATACAATTCTTATCACAGTCCATACATATACATACATCAATTGTATAAAGCACATTTTCTCCTCTTTTCTTTTTTTACATTTTATTAGGGACTCATACAACTCTTACCACAATCCATACATATACATACATCAATTTTATAAAGCACATCCATACATTCCCTGCCCCAATCATTCTCAAGGCATTTGCTCTCCACTTAAGCCCCTTGCATCAGGTCCTCTTCCCCCCCCCTCCCTCCCCATTCCCCCCTCCCTCATGTGCCCTTGGTAATTTATACATCGTTATTTTGTCATATCTTGCCCTATCCGGAGTCTCCCTTCCCCCATTCTCTGCTGTCCCTCTCCCAGGGAAGAGGTCACATGTGGATCCTTGTAATCAGTTCCCCCTTTCCAACCCACTCACCCTCCACTCTCCCAGCATCGTCCCTTACACCCTTGGTTCTGAAGGTATCATCCACCCTGGATTCCCTGTACCTCCAGCCCTCATATGTACCAGTGTACAGCCTCTGTCCTATCCAGCCCTGCAAGCTAGAATTCAGATCTAGTTGTGGGGAGGAAGCATCCAGGATCTGGGGGAAAGCTGTGTTCTTCATCGGTACTACCTCGCACCCTAATTAACCCATCTCCTCTCCTAAACCCCTCTATGAGGGGATCTCCATTGGCCAACACTTGGGCCTTGGGTCTCCACTCTGCACTTCCCCCTTCATTTAATATGGTATATATATATACATATATACATATACATATACAAACATATACACATACATACGCACACTTATATCTTTTTTTTTGCATGATGCCTTATACCTGGTACCTTGGCACCTCGTGATCGCACTGGCCGGTGTGCTTCTTCCATGTGGGCTTTTTTGCTTCTGAGCTAGATGGCCGCTTGTTCACCTTCAAGCCTTTAAGACCCCAGACACTATCTCTTTTGATAGCCGGGCACCATCAGCTTTCTTCACCACATTAGCTTATGCACCCATTTGTCTTCAGCGATCCTATCATGGAGGTGTGCAGTCAATGATATGATTATTTGTTCTTTGACATAGCATTATTTTCATTCCTACTTCATCACTGTCATTTTGCTACTGTTATGAATTGTCATGCAAAATAAAATATCTGACAGGCAGCATGTATTTTCATTGGTACAAATTGAACATAATTAAAGCATTGTGGTGAATCACAAATACAATATGTCATTATAGATTGTGAAATATTTATTTCTAGTGACAAATCCATGAAATGTTGTCTTGAAGCATGGTGTAGCATGGGTAACAGTCTTCAAGCCGGGTGCTTGTATGTGGGCGTATCTGCATGTGGGAGGACCCACCTGGAGACAGATAGAGGAGTGGTGTCTAGGTTCCTAAGACCATCAGAAATATGTGTTTTCCGATGGTCTTAGGCGACCCCTGTGAAAGGATCATTTGACCCCCAAAGAGGTTGAGACCCACAGGTTGAGAACAGCTGTCATAGACTGAAGCATTTACCTTCCTACACTATCTTCCAGATTATTGACGTACTTGAGCCCCACCCATAGCTCAGGTTTAAATCCAGCTCACTGAGCATGGACCCCAGATATAGCTGGTGGGGAGATGGGTGCTCCCCTTCCCATTCTTTCCTACTTCCTGTGTGGTGCAACATTTTCATTAGAAAAGGTTGGGGGGGGGGCAAAAACCAACTGGTGAAATAATTTATTCTGTTCTTCCCAAACTATGTTTTAAATTGCCAATTTATTTTATTCTCCAGACTTCGTTTTTAAATGCATTTTCCAGTGCTTCTTCTGTGTCCCGTGGCGTGTTCCTTGTGTTGATGTTCGTATACATACCTACAGCCTGCATCTCCTTGTCATCATTGGCTCAGGCCATTAGGAAAGAGAGAGCGAAATTACTGGGGGAAATAAAATCAGTCACCAATCATTCCCTTCAGAGCTTATCAAGAAGTTTTGCCAAGCCAAGATGAGCCGCACCCAAGAAGCCGCTGATGGCTGATAAGGCTGGGTATAAGCCTGCTGACGAGAACAGCTCTTTCAACCTCAGAGGCACTGGAAGGGGGCGCCTGGTCTCTCCCAGCCCCCCGCAATGCCTCAAGCCCCAACCCAAGGCTCCTGGGTGGGTGCTGCGTGACCTTGCACCTAGCCAGAGCACCTCTCCCACCTTTGTGCGTGTGTGTTTGCCTGGTAATTCATCTCAGAGTGCTAGGATGGAAATAGTCTGTTTAAACAGTCAGACAAGACACCCTGGAAAGGGAGGCAGGGAGATGAATGCGGGGGTGGGATAGAGGGGGGTGGAGTAGATAGTTTGCTTTGGTTAATTGGTTCCTTCACCTAATGGTAGCTTGTCAATTAAGGGGCTACTTAGGGAAAGTGAAGGGAATCCACATGGGTCAAAAGCAGCTATTAATTTTTCATCGAAACAAAATGCTCAGCAGATTTGGCGCTGTCTTCATACACATGCTAGCATGCCACCAGCTTCTTCCCGGGGGACTGGGGGGGCAGCCGAGAGAAAGCAGGGGTGGGGAGGGAGGGGTGAGATCTGTTAACTGGAGAAAATAATAATAAGTTTAGAAAAGATGTCCCCTCGCACAGACACACACACACACTGACCACTCTCTTTCTTCAGTATCCACTGCCCTGCGGGACACACAGAGGCTGTGCGAGAAGGGCACGCCATTCTTGCTGCGGACTCTTTGTCCGCAGCTTTGGGGTACTTCGGATTCATTTTAGGCAGAGCATCACTCACCCCAAGCTCTTCCAGTCTGGTGAGGAGACATTCAGGAAGCCATTGCAGATTCTCAAAGAAAATTCAGACCAATGGGAACAATACGAGATCTAAAATCGGTAGTGAGGAGGGCATAGAATGCCTGGTGGGGTTTGAGCAAGTCCAGTGTAGCCGAGGGAAAGTACTGAGAGTCCAATGACGGTCGAACATGATAGTGAGACAGGAGGAAAGTTTAAAAAGGAATGAAGGAATGAACTAGGAGAGAAAAGTCATTTATTGAGGTACAAATATGGGCATGCATATATGTAAATATATGAATATATAACAATAGAGATAGAGGTCAATGTACATATATTTGAATGTTAAGTATTAAGGTTGCAGATGGACATTGGGTCTCTACTCAAGTACTTCCTCAAACCAGAACACTTTTGTTCTAATAACGTGGCATTTTGTGACGCTCACCTTCCTGACATGATCACTAAAGACACAATGGTGAATAAGCAAATGTGGTTAAGAAGGCTGATAGTGCCCAGCTATTAAAAGATACAGCATCTGGGGTCTTAAAAGCTTGAAGTGAAACAAGTGACCATCTAGCAGAGAAGAAGCAAACCCCACATGGAAGAAGCACACCACCAGCCTGTGTGATCATGAGGTGTCGGTGAGATCAGGTATCAGGCATCAGAAAACTCAAAACAAATATATTGATGCAAATGATGGGGGTCAGAGTGGAGACCCAAGCCCAAAGGTAGACAATTGTATATCCCCTCACAGAATGGTCACAAGGAACAAATGGGGCAGCCAGGGCACAGCATAGCACCGACGGAGTACACAACATTCCTCAATGTCTTTAATGCTTCCTCCCCCCACTATCATGACCCCAGTCCTACCTTACAAATCTGGCTAGACAAGAGCATGTACACTGGTACAGATAAGAACCCTTGACACATGGAATCCAGGACAGATAAACCCTTCAGGAACAGTAATGGGAGTAGCGATACCATGAGGGTGGGGGGAGAAGGGGGAGAAACGGAGAACCAACTATAATGATCAACCTATAAACACACACACCCCGGGACAACCCACAAAATAATAATTTATCAGGAGTCCAGGAGGGTGGGGAAGGGAGTGAAAAAAGAGGAGCTGGTACCAAGGGCTCAAGCAGAAAGAAAATGTTTTGGAAACGATGGTGGCAACATATGGACAGATGGTCTGGATGCAATTGATGTATGGAATTTTACAAGCGCTGTAAGAGCCCCCAGTAAAATGATTTTTAATAAAAAGAAGAAGAAGACAATTCAGACCAATGAGCACTCGAATGCCAGCATGTGTGATTTTATAAAAAAGCCGAAGTGGCATTTGATGAGCCTTCAAGCCGTGCCGCCTGTCCTTTCCTTTCCCCTCCGAAACAACCCAGTTACGCAGCGTCACCTGTCACCACACACTCATTAGAGCACCATGTTTAGTTAACTCACCTAGGGTCTCTTCGCAAGTTCTGGAAGTCTTGGAAGGGCAACCTCACTATTGGGAGAGCAAGTATGCTCTCAGAGAACCAGCTGGAGGCAGGAAGACGGCTCCTGGACAGAGATGGGGGCTCGGGGATCACAGGATGCATCCATTTTTCACGGTGCAGGAAGACAGTACTCTAAGCAGGTAGCAGGGCATTGGTACAGTCTGGGGACAAGAGTGAGCGCCTGACGTTGGCTGGGTCCATACGCCCAGGGGCTTGAAGGCCAAGGGCAGGACTTTCCGTTGAAGTCACTCTGTGATTGGCCTGATCTCATGTAGATCATTTCCGGTTGTGGGACGTCTCATCCCCGCAACCCAGCACTTGGGCTCTCCATTCACCCTCTTACCTTCCATGACTCTCTGTCCTGTCTAGCATGTTTTCTCCCTTCAACTATGCATTCTTCATGCCTACTACCTGTTAAAAGTTAGGGGAAAGCAAAGCCAGAGGAAACACACACACACACACACACACACACACCACCACCACCACCACCACCACCACCACCACCACCACCAGAACCTGCATCACCCAGGCCTCTTCTGCTAACTCTCATAGACTGAAGATACTTTATTGGCAGCCACTCTCTTTCCCCAAAAGAGCCCAGCTGGCATAGAGGGTATGCTTTGGGCTGTGATCCTCAAGGTCAGCAGTTTGAAACCACTAACAACTCCGAGGGAGAAAGACAGGGCTTTCTATTTCTGCAAAGAGTCACAGTCTCAGCAATCCACAGGGACAGTCTGACTCTGATCTAAAGGATCGCTATGTGTTGGGATGGACTCGATGGCAGTCAGCCTGCTTTTAGGAGTTTTGCTCTAGAAGGGACCAGGAAGGGGTCTGTCCCAAGGGGCTTCCTCATGCTGCTGACCACTGACCATTGCCCCCCAGGGAGGACCAGTCTTCTCATCTGCCTGAGAGAGAGCTGGTTTCAGGAGCAGATCTCTGAGGGTTGGGGGGGTAGCGCCTTAATCCCTTCCCATTGGCCAGCAGCTGGAGAAAAGTGAGGAAGAGTCAGGTGCTAGAGCCCTCCCTCCTCACGTCCTAGGTGGTTATAACCTGGGCTTCTGGAGTCCACGCTCAGGCTGATGACAAATGGGGATAATTTGCTGGGAACCATCCATGGAGTATGCCAAGGGAAGGCAGGGAGAGACTCGGGAAAGAGAACACAGCACTTGAAGAGAACTGTCAGCCACCCTATTGTGTCTAAGTAGTCTCTTGGCTGCTGTAGGCAACCAAGGAAGTAATTGAGTGTTGACCATGACTGTTCCCCGACGGTCAGAGCTGAGAGGTGGCCTGAGCACGTGTACTCTGCTTCCTTCCTCTGGGAGCCAAGCCACAGCCACCTGTGGAACCCAGCGCCAATTGACTGGAGAAGGGGGCTGGAGGAAGGCAGCTTGCTGGAGGAAATGGGCAGGAAGGAAGAAGGGAGAGGGGGCTTGTGAAGCCTGGAGCAGAGATCCAAGAGGACATCTAAGACCTTAGACAGAGGGGAGAGGCTGAGGGCGGTACCTGGCCCAGTGTGGAGAGAGCAGGAGGTCGTGGGCTGTGCAGCTGATGACCGAAAGGTGGGATGTAGGTGTGTTGGTTGGCACCAGTGTGTGAGTCTTCACCAGCAATGGCGGAACTGGTGAACATTTCCGGAAGGACTAGGGTGGCCAGAGGGGCACCAGCCTGAGGAAAAGTCCTTCATGTCGAGGAAATGGAGGCTTTCCTGGATTAAACTGCAGTGGAAGAACGGCATTTGGTCAAAGGAAAGAGATTAGTGTGAGACAACAGCATGAGTCATGTAGTTGCCCATCAGTATTAGACAGGGTTCTCTAGAGCAGTGGTTCTCAACCTGTGGATTGCAACCTCTTTGGGGGTCGAACGACCTATACACAGGGGTCGCCTAAGACCATCGGAAAACACGAAATTTCATTTATTTTTAATTAGAAATAAATATTTCACAATCTATAATGACATATTGTTTTTGTGATTAATCACGATGCCTTAATTATGCCCAATTTGTAACAATGAAAATATATCCTACATATCAGATAGTGACATGACAATTCATAACAGTAGCAAAATTACAGTGATGAAGTAGCAACCAAAACAATTTTATGGTGGGGGGGTCACCACAACATGAGGAACTGTATGAAAGGTTCGTCGTGGCATTAGGAAGTTTGAGAAGCACTGCTCTAGAGAAACAAAACCAGGACACTTATGATTTTATGTAGATAGATAGATAGATAGATAGATAGATAGATAGATAGATAGATAGATAGATAGATAGATAGATATAGCACCAAGGACTATTAACAGCTAATTAGTCCACAGAGCAGTTCAGAAGACTCAGGTCAACTCACTTCTGTGGAACAGTTAATGAACTAGAAGTCCAAGGTCAAGGGAGCAGACAGCTGAGTCTTCCATAGAGCCATGCAGGCAGTCTGGCCACTCAGGCAGCAAACAGCAGAGCGGATCACCAACAGTCATCCAGAAGACAGGAACCAACAGTCCCAAGCTCCAGCGATAGCGATATATACACCAGTAACATGGCGAAGCAGGCCTTGATGGAACCTCAAGCTCTAGGGACACGATCCACACGTTGTGTGTCCTACGGGTAGTGTAACTTGAACGTTGAGGCAGAGAATTTGCTAAGGCAGCTGCATGCTGGTCCAATCACCATAAAGCAAGAGAGACAGAGGAGAGGCTCGCCAAGCCATAGTCTTTGATGGAAAAGCAACTTGGCGAGTGCTCTCTCTTTCTCTCTCATTTTTGCAGTCATTTATCCTTCCCTTCTCTGACTTGTATGAAAGCATGCTAGCTAGAAAATACGCTCTAACCAAACACAAAATGGCTTATGTGTACTGGCCTTAAAATGTCGTTAGGAATAGAGTCTTAAAAACTACCCCTGCATTCCTGTCCTGGGCCAGGCTTCTTTTGTGAACCGATATAACCTTCATGCTGTCACTATTGTAATGGACATTTTAATAAAGTGTATCATTTATTTTCAGAGTTGTAAGGCTCTGTTAAGTAAAAGATATGGATTTCAAGAATTAGTGTGATCGTCATTAAACAGATAGCAGATGCTGCATGCGTGCGAGCGTGCATGTGTGTGACCCTATAGTAACAACATCGCAAAGATCAATTGGCATTGCCAGCAGGGACAGGCATGGTCAGATGTGTCACTTTAAAAGACAGCGTTGGCCACTGTGTAGAGGATGGATAGTGGGAGGCAAGAGGGAAGGCCAACAGCTAGGGGGCTGTGATTCATGTCATGAGAGAGATTGGTGACTCAGAGGGCACCACGGGGGCGTGAGAAATGTACCAGGATGCCATCCATCTTGGCGATCAAATAAGCAAGAGAATGTGGAGCCGTTTACCATTTCCTAGGTTGATTGTTGAACCAAATGAGATAGTACGAGTCTCACTTTATGAACTTGGAGTGGATACTCACTCTTGGGTGATTAAGATAAAACCCAACTGCCTACTAACCTTTGGTCGCTGCGAGACCAGGCCTTAAAAGCAGTGTCTCTAGGCAATGTTGACCACAAAGTTAATGAGGTTGAAGCCCCAGTGTCCCTCACTTGCCAGAACCTTCTTGTTGTGTGCGGATGGCTTTGCCTTGTCTTTCTTCCTTTGCATTCTCTTTCCTCTGTTAGTCTGTAACCTTCAGGCTCTGCAAAACTTCTATGCCTACATCCAGCGGAGTGAATAAACATGTCCTTATTGTGCGGGGCTTGCTACTGGATTGGATGAGCCCCATGGTTGAAACTGGCCCATTGCGAGGGAAAGCATTGGGTTTAGGTAGGGACCCATCCAGCTTGAAACAGGTACTGCCACATTGGACGCACATAAAAAAATGAACGGTGAACATTTCTTGAATGTTTCCTTTGCATCGGGCAGTATATCTGATATAGTTGGTTTTTCTTTCTCCCCTATTTCATTCTTATCCAACAGCATGAGATAACTGATTTTTATTATCTCCATTCAATATCTGTGAGGAAACAGACCTTGTGAGAGTAAGTCAGCTGCCCGTTATCACCATACTAAGTCAATGCTCTGGCATGGGATCTAATAGCCCTGACTTGGAAGCCGGAGCTGGTTGGTAACCAGCACTGCGGGAGGGGTTGTTGACCAAAGCCAGAGCTTCTGACAGATTCTTGACTTACATTATTGGCATTTCAGTTCCTGGAAGTGAAAGGAACCAGGTGAGATTCTGTCCTCCCACCCCGCCAAGTACGTACATGCTTGATAAAATGATGGTGGGAGAAAGAAATCCCTCCATCTTTAGATAAAGGAGGTTGAGGCCAGGTCTGACCTGAGGTAGAAGCTAAGCTTCTGAAGTGAGGTTAGAGGAGAAGGCAACACAAGACAGACGTTGTGAGGGCTCGTGATGTTTTGCTCCCAGATGGCCCAAGTTCAGTAGAAAGGGAGCTAGCATGAGGAGAACTTGGAAGGAATGGATGTGAATGAGCCAGGAGAAATATGAAAGTGAACACATGATGAGAAGCATGGAACTCACCAAGATCCTGGAGACCAGTGAGATCTTCTCGTTTGCTTTGGGTTTGGTGTTGTGTGTTCTGATCAGGGCCTAAAGGAGAGGTAGGCCTTGTCCTTAGGATGGGTGGTGTGGTGTTCATAGTTGATCCACTTGCTTGGCCTCTACTTTTCCTGCCCAGGGAATGCTCTTCAGAAGAAAAAGTGCAGACCTACCTGTCATGGCCATGTGAAAACTGAGATCCAAGACCAGTCAAGGGAGCACCTTGAAGATTTAAAATACACTCAAGTGCCTTGAGCTGGACACATGACCTTACCAGTTATGTCAGTGAGGTCCCTATCAGAGATGGTGAGGAAAGGCTGGGCCACAGGAGAAGGGGGTGGGAGATCAGAGGGGAGAACAAACCAGTAGTTGCATCTGTGGTCTTCAAAGAAAGTGTGTTCTGCACCCCAGGCTAGTGTGTGGTGTTCTGTGGGATCCTGGACCATGTCAGCATGGCAAAGGTTGATGAGGAAGATTCAGGAATCTGAGCATCAGGCCTGCTGAACACCAGGCTTGCTGGCTTGGATGATAGCAGACCTGATAAACTGATTGAACGGACAGTTGATGACCTCTCTCGTGTTATGCCTTGGGACAAAATGAGTGGTTTCAGTAATTATTTAAAGTATCACTTAATCAGATTTTCAGAAGATAGATGGTTAGGAGGGAAACACATTGCTTTGGATGTCAAGAGGAGAATTAAAACAAAATACTCATTCATCCAGCCAACAAATAATTGAATGTCTGTTAGGTACTAGTCATTTGTCTCTCACGGGGCAGCTACTGCGAGGTGAGGAGAGATGGGTGGGTGGATGGATGGATGGATAAATAGGTGGATGGATGGATGGATGGATGGATGGATGGATGGATAAGTAGATATATGGATTAATGGGGAGGTTCTAAGGTCTTGGAGAGGAGGTAGGAAGAAGGAGGTAGTTGGTACTGGTGGTGCTTCATCAAGTTGTCTACTCTTGGAAGACTAATGGAGAGAACACAAGGTAGCTGGCTGAGCAGTTGCTGACTGAAAGCTGGAATTAAGGTTTCCTTAGGTGATGAATTTAGGTGAGACTCTTCACCAGAAATGAAGTATGTCTTATATATTTAGGAAGGGACTAGGGTGAGCCAGGAGCCACCAGCTGGAACAAGAGCTCTGCGTGTTGGGGAAGTGGAACCATTCCTCGGTGACCATAGACCAGGATGCTCGGAACATGGAAGAACCGTGAGTTCCAAAGCTCATCAAGAAATTGTAGGAGAGAGTCCCAGGTGGCAGCTGTTTTCTGTGCTTGAGGGTAAGCACAGCAGGTCCATGTGTTGTGTCGTGTTCATAACAATGACTGGGAAGAGATTCTAATTCTCCCCATCTCTGCGGTCTGCTGGGAGAAGAACTTCTGGTCAGCAGAATGTCCCCACGCCCCCAGGCTCCCACTTGACTGGCCATGAATGACTCCCGCCCAGCAGCTCCAAATTGTGGGCCACCAGACACAATGAGGCCCATCCAAGAACCAGTTGTAGTACCTGAGTGTCAGATCTCAAAGGAGCATCCCCTGTGACAAAAGGCTGACCGTCCAGGTAGTCCCTGGATTCAGCTGTGTGGCGGTCAGCTCAGTAAGAGAGAAGAAAGTGACTACGGTGTTTTAGCACAGAAACCGATGGTTGGACGACATGTTACACATGCTTCCCTGGTCCAAATTGCCCAGCCTGGGTCCTGACTCCTCATCGGAAGTGTGTCAACTAGGGCTGGACACATACGTTGTAGGATGGCGTTGAAATGTCCATACAGGGCGGAATGTCAGAAAGATCCTGGGGAGTAGAGGGACTCAGGGTCCCAAGGGCAGAGGAGGAGAAGCCTGCGGCATGTCCATGTAACCTGTAACACCCCCTCCCCAGAGGGAACAGCCCCCTCTGGCTGGGTTCTCCCGCTGTCCCCACGTCTTGGACCCTCTAGCCAAATGAGAAACAAACGGCATGCAATCTATCGTCATATGTGTGTCAGAAATAAAAACCGTGGTGATCTGACACCCCACCGTGGATTTTCAGCCTGTGAATTTCCTGGATATCTTTACAGGGAATCATTCTCAGGGAAGGGGCAGGCTGGAAATAATATAAGGAGATCAAGAAGGAAGTCAAGCAAGTGACACCTTTAAACAGGCGAAGCGAGGCTGGCTCTTCCCCCCGGGACGGGTAGAGTTATGCAGAGCTGTAATTAACCCAGGAGCCTGATGGATTTGTCTGTTTCACTGCACAAAGGCTGTTGAAAGAAGGATTCTTGAAGAAAGAGGGTCCAATTCAAGTGGTATTTGAGTCCGTCCCTGGTTGGAGATACGGTTTCTAGAGTTTAGGGCTATAATCAACAAAACGTGGCCATTCTTTCAGACAGGTTTCTCTTAAGACTTTCTGAGTGCTGGGCTTTAAAAGAGAAAAAGACGAAGGGGGAGATAAAAGGTCTTCAGAATTGGCCAGGGTAAGGTCACAGTTGGGGGTGGGGGAAGAGAGGGCCAGATGATGGGAATCCAACGAGAAATCCCAGGGTCCCTTCGCAGAGGCTGTTGAAAAATATGAAAGGAGCAGGTGGGTCGTCCCTGCCTGGATTAAGGTCCCGAGAGTGGTGGGTAAGGGTTCAGCTTTGTGTGTGAATACCTGAAACGTGTTGCGTTTGCCTCTTTAATTTCAATCCAAACAAATAACCCAAAGCCAAACAAATAACCCTTTGCAAGTCAAGAACTGCTGTGCGGGGGGTGGGGTGTAGGCTTCAACATCCTACTTCCATAGTTGAATGGGGGACAGAGTTCAATACAGATAGACTGTTTGGTACGTCAGATAACGTGCTGTGCAGAGAAAAACAAACAGCCAAGGGCTGGAGTATGGAGGGGTGAGATGTTCAGTATTGCTAAGTGGTGCAATGGATTATGCATTGGGCTCCTGACCACAACATCAGCAGTTCGAAACCACTAGCTACTCTTTGGGAGCGAGATGAGGCTTTCTATTCCTATAAAGAGTTATAGGCTTAGAAACACATAGTGAGAGTTCTACTCTTTCCTGTAGGATCATCATAAGTCAGAATCCACTCAATGGGAGTGAATCGTTAGTTAGAAACCTCACAGGAAAGGTGACATGTATGCCAATATCGGGAGGAAGTGAGATGTGGGTGTATGGATGTGTTGGTGGGATTGGAGGAGAGGGGTGGAGCATCCCAGACAAACCCACTGCCATCCACTCCCGTTGAGTCAGTTCTAGCTCACCGCAGCCCTATAGGACAGATCAGAACCACCCCTGTGGGTTTCTGAGGCTGTAACTTTAGGGCAATAGAAAGCCTCATCTTGCTCCCATAGAGTGGCTGGTGGGTTCTGGCTCCTGGATTTGTGGTTCGTAGTCTGCCTCACAAACCACCAGGGTTCCCTATCCCAGATATACTCCAACTCCTTGCCATCCTGTCAGCGCTGACTCATAGTGATCGCCTGGGGGTTTCTGAGACTGCAACTGTTGACAGGAGTAGAAAGCCCCGTCTTTCTCCTGAGGAGCTGCTGGTGGTCTTCAACTGCCTACCATGCAAATCGCAGCCCAACTCATGACCACTGCACGCCCAGGGCGATATTAGGCCAGACGCAGTGCATGGGAATTGTATGGTCTGGGGGCAGGAGTGTGTCTGGTATGTGTGAGGGAGGGTGAGGAGAGATCCTTGGAGCCGGCTTAGAAGAAAGGACAGAGTGTGGTCTGAGAAGTGGCTACCATTGCTGATCTTCAGAGCACCCCAACCTCACTGCTACCAAGTTGACTCTGCCTCATAGTGACCCCTAGTTCAGAGTAGGACTGAACCGTGAGTTTCCAAGTCTTTAATTCTTTACACGAATAGAAAGCCTCATCTTTCGCCAACAGAGCAGCGAGTGGATTCAAACCACTGAACTGTGGTTAGCTGCTCAAGATGTAGCCCACGACACCGCACAAACTCAGTTGTTTACCTGGCGTGGGCTCTAGGAAACGAACTTTATATCAACCCTCTCCTACCACACCTTCTAGGCCCCTACCACAGAAAATGGCTCCCACTGGTCTTGAAACTGGAAAGTTGAAAGAAGGAAAGTGCTGCCCACTGTGCTGTTTTCTGCCCTATAAGAATCTTCGTCTTTCATTAATCCCAGAGTCTTCCGTCAGAATATATCTTGTCCCTCAGGATGCCCTAACTGAGTGTGGGCAAGAGCAGCCTGTGGGGTCAAGCCACAGAAGCCTGTCCTCCTGCCACAGTTGCACACGTAGGCTTGGAAACGTCGGGGGGGGGGTGGAATCAAAAGATCATGGGATGTTTTTCCACAAACTTATTTCAAGCCCCCTCTTAGATCAGCAGACAGATTGGTTGGTTGGTTGCTTGCTTGCTTGCTTGCTTGCTTGCTTGCTTGAGTGGTTGGTTAGTTTGTTGGTTGGTTGAGTTGGGTTTCTTGATTAGTTTTTATTTTGTTTTGTTTTGTTGAAAGAATGAAACATCTCAAAGCATGGAAGAATACCAGGGGAGCCATCTTCCACCTTGAGTGACACTGGGCCCCCGCTCTCCGGTGGCCTGGTGAATCAGCTTGTGTCTCTGAGCCAGTGGCTCAACGAATATCCATCTCATTTGTCCGAGCACCGCCAGACACGCTTTCAAACACCCCCGGCCGCTAAAGAGGTGTGAGTCAGCTAACTGGGGTAAGAACGCCTGAACTGGGGATGAGGGAAGCTTTGTTTGAAAGGAATTGGAAAACTCGCCATCCATAACCAAGATTTCAACACACCCTGTCTGATTTTTTCTTTTAAAGGGCCAGAGATCCCTAAGTAGAAACAGGCCTCTGTGTGGAAAACCATTAGTTGCTGAGGTCTGGCCAGCTCCTGTTGCCACTTTTCTGTCATCTCTGATTGGATCAGACGTCACTGAGAGGGCCTCAGATCCTGGGCTGTGTTCACTTTAACCCCTTCAGTCAAGTGCCTTCCTGGTGGAGCGAAATGACATTTCTATCACCATAGCGTGGTCCTGCGGTCCTGGAGACCCCCATCCCTAAACTCCTCCACTGGCTACGTCGCTGGGCTTCCTGAGCCTCCGGAGCTGTGAAGTTGGCTTTGCAATCGCAGTGTGATCTCTCCTTTTCCTGTAATGGAGTTAGACAGCCTAGTTATTCAGGCGGAGACGTCTCTGGTTTCCATTATCCCCGACTAGCACTCACTGCTCCAACAGGGACAGCGAGTGGGGGAAGGGGCTTGGGGGGAGAGGGGAGCGCGGGGAGGCAAACGCAGTTTTTTCACAGCTGTGTAAAGTGCCCCCTAGGTGAGTCTCTCCCGCTGACTCCCCACGGGCATTCCAGCTTTCAAAGACTTAGAGACAGGTTCCGAAGTTTCATGTTTATGGATGGCGGCGAGTAACCGGAGCCCCGTCAGTCGGCGCTAGTCTGTTTGAAATAAGTCCTAATGGCTTGGCCGCAGGCCTGGCAAAGTTAGCAGATCCTGACTCGGTTGACCAGCAGCCTTTCCTCACCTGGTCACTGCAGGATCCCACTCTGTATGGACTCTGGAGGTGTGCCTGGGGGCCAGTGCCAGCAGCACCCAGGTTTGAGGAGCACGGGAGCCAGGGCATCGAGGTGAAGTGCTGTTCTGTTTGGATTGGTAAGATATGGCATGTGTTGGAGGTGGGGGAGCTTGCAGCTCGGGTTCCTGGGCTGCAGGGAGGAGGGAGAGAAGACTGGTCTGGAAATGACGTCTACACACACAGGGCTACGGTAATAGTGTCTTGGCCAGGGATCCCCTCTCCTCATTTGAGCCTGGAATGCTCCGGAGACCAGAAGAGGTTTGTTTGACTTCCCCGGGATGGGCACTTCCTCCCATGATGCTTGCTAGGTTCCGATTCCCTTCATGGCCAGAGCACCCAACACACTGGGGCACAAAGCCCACCATGCAGCCCACCGGTATCCGGCGCCATGCTTCTCAGAGGTGACGGCCTTGGGCTCCCCAGGAAATCTGCTTCTCATACTAGTTCAGTGCCATGGAGTTGATGCTGACTCATAGGGACCCAATAGGACAGGGTAGGACTGCCCCTGTCAGTTTCCCAGACCAGGCTGTAACTCCTTAGAGGAGTAGAAAGCACCACCTTTCTCTTAAGGAGGAGCTGGTGGTTTTGAACTGCTGACCTTGCACTTAGCAGCCTAACGTGTAACCATTACGCCGCAGGCTCTCCTTCTCGTAAGAAAGCCTTTCCCATTTCTCCCACATGGCCCAAGAGGGCATGTTCAAAAACTGCTCAGCTTTGCAGCCAATAAACTTTTGTCCCTAGATGCAACTTGGTCTCCATGACCCCTTAGGAGCCAACTGCCACATACTAAAGTGGTCTCAGGGATGAGGCACCCTCTTGTCTCCTTTGTGTCCCCGTATTCAGAGTTATTTTCATGCAAATAGTGTGTAGAGGACAGACTAGAGCATTTCAATCAGACTGTTCTGCAGGCTGCTTGCCAAAAAAGTGGCATGTAATTAGGTAACCCGACCCCTGGATAATGTTTACGTGTGGCACCGAGGTAGCCCCAGAGGGTGGGCTTGACACCCTGCCCTACACCTGGGTCCTTGCAGCCACAACTACTTGTGAGCCCAACCTCTGGGGAGACCCTTCATTGGGTGTGGATGCTTAGGGTGTGGACATTCCCAAAGGCAGAGCCCAGAGTCACCTGGAGGACCACAGAAGCCCCCTCACCCTTTGTTCTCACCACCGTCCAAAGCATCCCACTTCACAGCTCAAGCCTGCGATGTGCCTGCCCAAAGCTCGGCCTTTGGTCCCTCGATGCCCAGCGGGTGTACGAGAACAGCCTCCTGAGAGCTGCTCAGACTCTTTATGGGAGGCCCACTTGGGAGTGGGCAGTGCAGTTCCAGCCTTTGTTCACTGGTATGGTTTCATAGGTTCAGTGATGTCCCCTCTCAGGCTTCAAAGCCCCAGAGATGCAAGAATTCATGCAGGAAAACATACTTCGTTGGGACCCATGACGGGGAAGCAGAAAACAAATCCAAAGTCCTTTGAAGATGGAAGCTGGTGGTCAGGAAATGGGGTGTTCTCCTTGCCTCATTCTCAGGCTCCCCCCTGATGCTCTGGGGCAATCTGTTGGCTGGACCTGTCTGCACCTCCGCTGAGCTGGAGCCTGGAGCTGACCTGGGTTCTGATTCCTGGAGGTCAATGGTGTGGCCAACAGCTTGGGGAGTGGGCGTTGTTTATGGTTCCCTTTTTGATGATGTTCTAGAGTCTCTGGACAGAAGCTTGTCAGAATGTGGATACCTGGTGGTCCCCTATTGGAGGAGGTCTTCCTCATACTCCCCCCCCCCCAACCTTCTACCCCTTGACCAGATAGCATATTCACTAAGCCTTTCTTGTAAGAAGACAGGCATACCATACCTACCCGTAATGGGTCTAACGTCTCAGATGGGGAGAAGCTGTTATAATAAAGGTGTTTGGGGGAGGAGTTTCCGATCTCTGTCATCCTCATGGCCAACTGAAGTCTTGGCTCTCCCATGAAGTCTCCCCCGACCAGAAGTGATGTCCTTTACTCTCACACACGCCAGGCAACCACGGCATTTCTGTACCTTCCACTGTGCCCTTCACACTGCTGATGACAGTCGTTCTTGCCTGAGCTTTGAACCCCAGTGCTCCCAGATCCAGACAGGGCCTAGGTAGCTGGGAGCCCCTTTTATTTTGTCCTTTGCCCCATGGCATTCCACCCTGACAAGAAGTCAGTTGGATTCCCCCCTGGGGCTGGAATGCAGTGATGCTCAATGAGAACCTGCTAGCTCCTCCTGTGAAGAAATGCACTGTTTCATCAATCAGTCAGTCACTGTGCCGAGCAATTTGAGGGACCCAGGAAGTACATCTGGGGTGCCTTGTCCTCAATGAATTTGTAGTCAAAGTGAAGATATGACAGACTTCCACAAACCCACTGCTACACAGCTGGTTCCAACTCATAGCAACCCCGTAGGTCAAAGCAGAACCCTGGTGGCCAGCAGTTCTCAGTCTTCCTAATGCCATGACACTTTAATACAGTTCCTCATGTTGTAGTGACCCCCCAATCATAAAACTACTTTTGTTGCCACTTCATAACTGTAATTTTGCTACTGTTATGAATTCGGTGACCCCTGTGAAGGGTCATTCAACCCCCAAAGGGGTTACGACCCACAGGTTGAGAACTGCTGCTATAGGCAATAGGGTTTCTGAGACTGTAAATCTTTCCAAGAGAAGATAGCCTCATCTTTCTCCCTTGGAGTGGCTGGTGGGTTTGAACCGCCAACCTTGCAGTTAGAAGCCCAATGTTGAACCAGCTGTGCCATCACAGCTCCTGTGACCTGACAAAGTCACATGAAAAGTCCACTAATTATACATATAATTCAAAGAACTTGATTATGATCATTAACAAACAAACACATAAAAATCTGATGTTACTGAGTCTTCTGACCTATAACAACCCTACTTAGGGTTTCAAGACTTTACAGGAGCAGACAGCCTCATCTTTCTTCCAAGGAGTGGCTGGTGAGTTTGAATCTCAGTTCTTCTGGTTAGTGGCTGTGTTAGTCTGGGTAGACTAGGGAAACAAATTCATAGGCACTTGTGTGTATAAGAAAGAATTTTATATACAAGAGCAATTGAATATTGAGAAAACATACCAGCCCAGTCCAGATAAAGTCCATAAGTCCAATATTAGCCCCTATGTCGATACCAATCTATAAATTCAACTTCAGCCTCATGCAACCCATGCAATGACGCTGAGTGCAGGAAGATCACAGGCCAGTGGTTGGAAAGTCTTGTGGATCCAGTGGCAGTGGAAGCATCTTAGCACTGGCAGGAGTCTCCATGAGGCTCCTTCAGCTCCAGGGCTCTAGCGTAGCTCCATGTGTCTTCTCAACAGGAATGTCTTGCAGGGAGTGAGCATATGGCCTGCCTCCAGTGAGCTGTTGATCTTCTTAGTGACTCTAAATGAGGTCATCAAGCTGCAACCTGGCTGACAGGCTAAGCTCCACCCCTGGACTCCTAAGTCTCAAATTGCCAACAGATTATGTAACTACCACAGTGGCCCAGAGTTGAGCCCAAAGGCCGCCAAAGCTCCTTATTTGATTGTCTTGGAAATGTGCATGTCTTCGCCTCTCCCTTAGACAGCTCTGTAAAGCAGGTTGGCACTAGGCATGCTTTGAATCAGTTCTCTTGTCTCTAGAGGGAGGGCAAGTGACATTGGCAAGCAGCCTCTAAAGCAGGGCATCGTGCTTGGTAAGGTAGAGGGTACAGAACAGGAGGAACCCTCGAGGAGATGGATTAGCACAGTGGCTGCAGCAGCGGGCCCAAACATAACACCAGTTGTGAGGATGGGGCAGGGCCGGGCGGTGTTCATTCTATTGTAGGTAGGGTGGATGTGAGTGGCACTGACTTGCCGGCACCTAACAACAACAACAACAAAGTCCTCTAGACTTGCTACTTGGGATTATGTCTAGCTGCTTTAACCTGGAAAACCATGGCTGTCCCAGAACACAATTCCCATTGACCTCCTAGTATCCTTGGGTGGTTCCAGGCAGGCTCCTGACCTCCTGAGAACAGTGATGCCTGAGTAGCTCTCCACTGCCCCTCTTGGTCTTTTATGAGTCGACGGGACTCGATGGCAGGGAGTTTGGCTTGGTGTTTTGAGTTTCTCTTCCCACCCATCATTCTCAGTTCATGACAGTCATCTTGGCATAACTAGCATTTACCTGGTGGCAACAAGCCCCAAGATCACCTTGTCTTCTCATTGGAAAACAGACAAGCATGCCCAGAACCTGTGTATTGCCTGGGAGACAAAGCGAGTGTCAGGTGATGAGGTGAGGCAGGCCTCAAGCAAGGCCAGAGAGGTGCTCCACAAGTTACTTCCCCAGCTCCCCTCAATTACCCGGGCAAAAACTAATTTTCAGTGTCTTCTTCAAGGTTAAACACCTCGAAGCCGATGGCACCTGGCCAGAGCCTCTGAACTTTGCTCAGAGGGCATCCTCAGACTCGCCCTCTGCTCAGCGGATCCCTGCCCTTCCATTATTCCTCTGCCACATACCTGATTTGGTTGACATTTCCATAATTAATTTATAACAGCAATAACCCTGAGATGAGCCTATTTATAGGTTTATGCAAGCTGGGTGAGAATATAGATTAAATCTCGGATCATTAACATACTTGAAGTACTTGGGAGAGTTTTGTGATTGTCGAGCGAGACCATGAAACGGCCTTCTAGTGGGTGCAGGGTGGAGAGCCACAGCCCCAGTCTCCACTTGCCTAGGCCGGCCCAGAAGTAACACAAGCGCAGGGCAAGCACACACGACCTTCCAGCCGCCGGAGCTGTTGGGAAACACACCCCTTCACCGCCTTCCTTCTCTTGCACGGTGCGGCAAACTTGGCCAGGGTCAGCAGGGGGTGGTCTGAGCACCCTGTAGTGACGGTCCCAGCAGGACTGAGGCCCGCCCCTTGATAAAAGAGCCCGTGTGGCACCACCAGACCTTCTGGAAGGTGGACTGTAACTGTCCCCAGCAGTGCAGATGCGAGGGGAAGAGGCCCAATCTTGAATTGAAGTGATCCTGTTAGGACCAGGGCCCCAGGGTGGGGGTGGGGGTGGGGGTTGGAGAGAGGGACACACACACTGCTAGCACTTGGCTGCTAACAGAGAGGGTGTCATTCCGAGCCCATCAGGCTGTGCCACCAAAGAAAGGCCTGGTGATCTGCTTCTGTCACAACTGTAGCCCAGAGAGCCATTCAACTCTGCACACAAGGTCTCCATGAATCTGAATGGACCCAAAAGGAACTTGTACCCACCACAGAGGGGCTCCCTGCCTTGTTTCCAGGAGACGTTTAGATCCAGAAGTCATGGTGCCGGTCTTTCTGCTCCTCTCCCCTCCCCTTTGCTACCTTGTCCTCCTCCCCACCAGGCAACTCCTGCTCTCTCATTCTCTCTCTTCCTTTTTACTGACTTGGCCCACCCAACCCCCTGCATCCTTCCCCTGCATTCTGTCCTTTCGGCAGTCCGTGACGCTTCCCATCACATAGAGCCCCAAAGAACCCACACATCTGTCTTGAAAGAAACATAGCCAGAATGCTCCTTAGAGGCAAGGACGGCAAGGTGAACCTCACATAATTTGATGGGTTGTCAGGAGCGACCAGTCCCTGGAGAAGGACATCATGTTCGGTAAAACAGAGGGGCCACGACAGAGGAAGGCCCTTGGCAAGGAGCTCCGTCATGGAGCGTCTATGATGGTGCGGGACCAGGCGGTGGTTCGTTCTGTGGTGCATAGGGTCACTATGGATTGCAAACAACTCAGCAGCACCTGGCCACCACCACCTGCCCAGGCTCTGGTGGTAGGCATACTTGGCTAGGCTTTGCACTGCTCACCCAAAGTCAGTGGTTCAAACCTACTAGCCAGTCCTCGGAAGAAGGATGAGGCTGTCTGCCCCTGTAAAGGTTTGTAGCCGTAGACACCCAAGACAGGGTTGCTCTGGGCAGAAATCACCTCGGTGGCAGGGGGTGGCCACCTGTTTGTACAGCCGGGATGTTCCCTCGGTATCACCCGTCTCTATTCGCATTGAGACCATGATTCCCTGTAAGGTTCTTGGCAATCTTCCTATCTCATCCCTCCTCCCCTCCCCACCCACGACAGAAGGAAGGATCCCAGGCCCATCTTGTTTTCTTGTTTTTGATCTTTTTTATTTTAATAGAAAACTGGTTGTAAAACACTTAAAATCAAGGTAAAGTCAACATGTCTAAGATCATCATGAATGAGGAGACGCGCATCACAGATAATTAGGATTTGCTGTTGTAATTAGTATTTATTATTATTATTTTGGTACTGAGTGTACCAACTTGGAGCTCCTTGTAAAATGGAGATGAGATATTATGTCTCCAGACCCTTCACACGGTACTTAGCATATTATCAATTCTTGATTCGTATCGATTGAGTTAAAGGGAGATGACTATGAAGAAGAATTAATTTACCCAGTCTTTTCTTTCTTCTCTCCCTCTCTCTCAAGAGTGAAGTGCAGAGAGAAATGATCAAGAAAAAAAAAGGAGGTCATATTAAAAATGAGGAGAAAAAGAGTGTCCTAAAACAGTGTTTATGGCACCCCACCGCATTTTTGCTTCGTGTGCATGCACCGGGGTATCACTAGTAGCCCACGCAAGGACCCCTTTTTAATGATTTTTTTTTTTAATCTCGAAGATGCCCTTTTCACTTCTTTCCTAAATGAACATGAATATAAAGCTGTAGAAGTCCCCTCGGAGGGCTGTGTGAGTTATTGCGCTCTGAGGCTGGGGAAAGGCCGCTTGTTTTATGGGGCTGCCTTCTCCAGCCCAGCACCGCCCCTGACCCTTCATGGCGCTGAGCCATGAAACTTTAATGGGTGGCAATGAATACTACTGCTGCCCCCACCCCCTCAAGGAACCGAGCCAGTCTCATGTCCCCAACAGCCCACGTCCTCAAGTGAGCAGTGTCAACAGCCAAGCCCTGCTTCCCCTTAGGAGCCTAAGTGTGTGTGTGTGTGTGTGTGTGTGTGTGTGTGTGTGTGTGTGTGTGTGTGAAGAGGTGGGCACTGAACTTCATCAGGACACAGCGAGCAGCTCCCGGTCCATAATGAAGATGGATGGGCACTTGGCCAGCAGGCATCATTTTTGCCATGTGGTCCTTCAGCCAGTTGGCCCTTGACAAAATGATGCCAAATACCAGAGACCTGGTCCAGGGCATGACTTGGCCAATTGTCTGTGCCAGCTGCATTCACCTGCAGCATACACCTGCATCAGATGGGGGGTAGGGGAGGGCGGAGGCCCCATCTATGAAGCAGAGGTGGGCTTCTCGGCTGTGTTAATCTCACATCAGCTGTTCACAGCAACCTTTGCCAACCCCCTGGGCTAGAGTCACCCAGGAGCCCTGGTAGTAAGTACTAAGGGCTGCTAGCCACCAGGTCTGTGGTTTAAACCCCCCAGTCGATCTGAGGGTGAAAGATGAGGCTGGCTGTTCCTGGAAAGACGTGCCATCTTGGAGACCCTTTGGAGGGTCACCTTGAGTCAGAATCGATTCAAGGGCAGTAGGCTTAGTGTGTGTGTTGTTTTGATAATGAGACCATTGTTATAAGTAGCGAGGATGAGAAAGCAAGAGTCATGGTGGTGTTGGGTCCCTTCCAACTCCTAGTGACCCTAGGGGACAGCACCTACAACTGCCTCAGGAGGTATGCTAGCTTGTTGCCTTTACAAGAGCAGAGAGACCAGGTCTTTTCTTTCTTGGAGCCTCCGGTGAGTTCAAACCACTGACCTTTGGGATTAGCCGTTAGGTGCTTTAACCATTGTAGCTCCTGGAAGACAAGAGGAGCTTGGATTCTCCCGGGGCTTTCTCTGCTGGGCACCATGCTGCTGCGCACTGACTTCCTCCAGAAGCGGAGGCTGGGGTTGGCTGCCTGAAGTTCACGCGAAAAAGATCTCGGCTTGCCACTAGGCCGACAGCAGATCACAAATGATCTTGAAAAATCTCCACTGCTCAACAGGAAAAGATGGCTCTCACTCAAGATCGAGAAAAATGTAATCCGAAGAGATACCTCACCGTCTGTGTGCGTGTGTGTGTGTGTGTGTGTGTGTTATGACTTTGAGCCGGGTGTGTAAACTTTGGTCCAGTGCGCCAGGTTATGTGTACCTTAGTACGTACACCGCTTTAGGGTCATTCGGGTAGAAAGAGCTCAGAGAAATGGTTGGTGGAGTAACCAGGTGTGTCCTTTGTCAAGATCTTTGACTTCGCATAGCCTCAGATTTCAGACCCTTGCTTTGACAGATCAGGAAATCACCAAACACAGCAAACCCTGAAGCATCCCTTGATCACTAGCCCCTCTTGTCCTTTTTTGGGCTGATGACGATCTGGTTCAATCCAGGGAAGGAGCCATGCGTGAGTCTTCATTTTATCCCTTGAGCATCTCCGGAAGGGCGATAACTTTTAGAGGCGTGGGTTGGTCCCCAGCCCTGTTCCGTGCTGGAGTTCTGACTCTGGACCCTTATACACAGCAGGCGAGAAGGCAAGAGGACCCAGTGAGACCTTCACTAACTGTAGTCCAGCTGTGGAGGTGAGCCAGATGGAGGGAGCGTGCTGACTGCCAGGAATTCTCAGCTTAGGATCAGCACAGATGTCATCGCTAGCTAGCGTGATCAAAGGCCAAAGAGAAAGGAAAGCCGTCACTCCGAGGTTCAGTGGGGTTGGGGTTGCTCCACTCAGAAGGGGAGTACTCTTTGCTGTTGGGGGAACTCCTGAGGAAGGACGGAAGTTGGGGCAGGCACGTTGCTTTGTTGGCTGCACACGCTGGCTTTGGGAGGAGCTGACTGGGAGCCGAGGGGTCACATAGAAGAGCATCCTGAGTGGCCTGCCCAGCTTGTGCGTCAGGTCAAGGCTCGACTGCCTGGCTAAGAAATGTGGGCCTTTGTTAAAACTCTGTCGGTGGATACCCTACCCTGTGATGCAGGCTGCCTGATCTGGTACCCCAAATGTTCTGTGCTTTGGGTTTTGAATATTTGGTTTGGATTTTGTTTGTACATGGTGGGGTGTTTCAGAGGCACCCTCTTGAAGTTGTGTTAAATGTTTCCATTTTTCGGTACATGAAACCCAGGGTCGAGGAACCTGTGAGGACAGTGAGTAGAATAAGGGTTCTGGCATGAGGGGGTTTAGGGGACGGGGGTAGATAATAGGGAGATGATGTCAAGCAGCCCAGGTATAAAAAGAACGTTTGGAAATGGATTGTGGTAGCAATTGTACAAGTCTACTGGATATGACTGAACTATGAAAGGATATGATCGATGTATGAAACCCCAATTAATTTATAAAAAGAAAGAAAGATGGAGCCTTTATTTAAAAACACAGGTTTCAGAGCAGAGAAGGGTCCCAGGGCACCTGTTCACCTGGTCCGTCTCTCAGCCCCAATCCAGAATAAGCATTCATGACTGGGCAACGAGGGTCTGCTTAGAACTCACGGTGTGTGGAGCGTCCCAGCGGAAAAGGAGTCTTTTCTTCTGGAGGGAAAGCCCATAGGCCTCCCAGGGCAAGAAGCGTGGCCGCGTAGAAATGCCACAGCATGAACTGGTGGCCCTAGCAAGCTTAACCACAACCTGGAAAGACTTCTCTTGGAGCATCTTGGCCTTTGGGATAAGCTGGTACCCGAACCAAGGGTCATGTCCAGCCACACTCCCACCAGCCCTGTCCTACTCAACACAGGTCTCTGTGGGTCCACTTCACTCACGCGACTCACCCTGGCCCATTTAACCACGCCGGGCCCACGGCAGACCTTGAGATATTTAATTTGGAAACGCTTAATAAAGCCCTGTCAGAGGGTCGGCTCACCTCTTCTGTCGGCCACATCAAAATCAATACATCCCCTGGGTCTACTGCCCTGATTGTCTGGGCTGGGGAATCTAATAGGATTAAGTGTTTGGGGTCCTATCTGACGCCACAGTCTACAGTCCTAGTTAGATGAGGTTAAAGACTGGCTGGTCATTGTGGAGGCAGGATCGCTTAGGGGTCTGAAAAATCATTAAAGCTTGTCCTCTTAAACGTTGATTGTTCCCTGGTGATTTATTGACAAAACACCAAAAAAGTGCTCTATACTGCACTCTAATTATATGTATGAGGCCATAAGATCTCATGGGAAATTAAATAAAATTTACAGCTTGATGGTTTTATGCTCCTGGGAGACATACCTTCTTAATAAGATCTTATAGCTGGGAATATTTATGAGGTTCAAGTCCATAGGCTTGAGCAAAGGCCTAACCTTTCCGTGGGAGGTGGGGACGACGGGGGCGCGTTTTGATTTCTTTGAAGATAAATGGCCGTAATGAAATTTCAGGGATTTAGGAGGAAATGTTCGGGCAAGGCGCATCAAGCATTCCTTCCCCAGGACCTTTGGAGGACAAAGCCAAAAGGGCAGGGGGACTCGCTCAGCCATTCATAAAGGGCAGGGGGACTCGCTCAGCCATTCATCTCACAAAAGGCCACCTCTGGGGCGCACGTCCTCCAGTCCCCAATGGTCCCCATCACAGCCTGACCGGAGAGCAGAGATCCTAGTGAAGGGCAATAAATGAGGCGGCCCAGGAAGGGGAGGGAGTTTGAGGGAAGGGAGAAAGGGAGATCGAAGCCCCTAAAAAGCCAATGCAGATGTCCAAACGACCCCCAAGGGGTTAGTTGCTGGACATGTGAGAGTTTGCCAGCACTTTCTCTCGCTGTCTATGCCAAGGGATGGCTGGCAAGCAGGCCTGATTCCACAGGGGTTCGAACATGGTGTTGTGTTGTTATGGGTAGGTGGCATCAAGTCCATTTCCACCCTTAGTGACCCCGTGCCCAACAGAAGGAAGCACTTCCCAGCCCTGCACCACACTCACCATGGTTCCTAGGCCTGAGCCCATTGTTTGCAGCCACTGGGTCCATCCATCGGTTGAAGGCCTCGTCCTCCTTTTGGCTGTCCTTCTTTACCAAGCCTGATGTCTTTCTCCAGGGAGTGTGTGTGTGTGTGTGTGTGTGTGTGTGTGTGTGTGTGTGTGTGTGTAGAGAGAGAGAGAGGGAGAGAGAGAGAGAGAGAGAGAGACAGAGAGAGAGAGAACCTATCAGGGAGGTACTGTGACGTGGGGGGAACCTGTGGAGATGATGTGCAGATGAGAATTTCCTGTCGCCTCCTTGGTACCAAGAAGCCATAGTGGTGCTCTGGGTTAGGCACTGGTCAACAGTTCAAATCCACAGGGCCACTCTGCGGGAGAAAGAGGAGGCTGTCTGCTTCCATAAAGATTGGCAGTCTAAGATATCCCCCAGGGGCACTTCTGCCCTGCTCCATGGGGCCGTGCTGGGTCGGAACAGACTCCATGCAGAGTCTGGCTTGGTTTTTTTCCTGGGCTCTAAAAAACCCTGGGGGCACAGTGGCTTAGGTGCTGGGCTTCTAACCACAAATCAAGGGTTCAAACCCACCAGCTGCTTCGCAGGAGAAAAAGGAGGCTATGTTCTCCCTTAAAGATGGACAGTATCTGCCACAGGGACATTTCTACCCAGTCAGTTAGACTCCACTGGACCCAGCTTGGTGGGCTTGTAAAGGGGCACATTGTCCACAGGGACTGTATTGGGGTTACTCTCGTTTCAAAGCGCCCCTTACTCCGGACAGGCTTTAGTTTATGAGTAGCTCCCCGTACTTCTCAAATGATAGAAGATGGAGCCTGATACCTGCCATCCTTAGGCGTGGAATTATCCTTTTATCCACGTAAGAAAGGATAATTAGGTAGCCTGCAGGAGAGAGGGAGGGAGAGAGAGAAAGAGAGAGAGAGAGAGAGAGAGAGAGAGAGAGTAGGGCCCGCCATCCCTCTGGGGCCCCCTGGATTTGAGATCTTCCGCAGCCAGTCTCTCCCCTTTAGAGAACAGCCACTTGAGACCCTGCTTACAACTGCCCTCATTGCCCCCCTCAAAGAGCCCCCCCCCCCCCCAGTCAGAGCAAGCCTCCCACCTCCGCTCAGGTGAGCAGCAGAAGGCTGTTTCTTTGGGATCCGTTTATAAAGAAAGCGCTTTGCCTGTGTGCGGGGGAGGCGCGGGCACCGAGAAATTTCGTTCCCCTCCGTCTTGCCACTTAGTCATGCTCTCCACACCCCCACTTCTGGAAGAGCCCCAAATTAAATCAAGTGGACCCCCCAGTGCACATGGCCAAGCCGTCTTAGGGCCAGGCTTACATGCCCCGCACACTCCAGTGTCCCTCAGGGCAAGGGGGAGATGGCAGGACAGGGCAGTGGGTGCTGGCTCTCCCTCCCGCCCCCCCCACCCCACGTTTGTCACTGCCACCCCCGTCCCTGGGGCCACGGTGTCCTCATCTGTAAAATGAAGAGGTATGGCTAGGTGATTTTAAGGTCCCCTTCAGCTGGAAAAATCTGATTATTTGATGGTTCTGAGATTTATGTAGGAGAACGGGTGTTCACACCAGCCCTTGCTTTTTCGTCTTCTGATTGAAAGTGAGACGCCTTATGCATTCAAGCCCCGTGAGTCAGATGGAAGGAGGGACAGGACGGAAAGGAAAAACAAACAAATAAAAACAAATATTAAAGGTAGCTAAGTTCCCCTGATAAGAGCAAGTGAAAAAAAATCCCTGATTTAATTTAAATAGGAGATTTCTGTCTTGATAAATTTCAATTGAGTGTGTGATAAGGTATCCGTTTCTATTACATGGTCTGTCCAAGAGATGGGGAGAGGGGGTTGATGGTGAATTGGAGGGGGACAATGGTTTGGTTGTGTTTTAATAAAGATGAATCTCCCCCATCTCCTCGCCCCGCCCCCAAAAAAGCTTGAATCTTATGGAAGTAAGATGTGTTGCACATTACAAATCAAAACCTTGAAATGTCACTTATCGCCTAATGATACTTCTATACAGATTATTAATTTCGTTTTAGAAGCCCACTGAATGTTATACTTTATGACATTGATTAAACATCTTGCTACCATCTACCCATCCATCCTTTTCATTTTCAAATATCCATATCAGAATGGAACAAAAACAGCTCATAAATTTGTATTTCACAGCCAGGCCGGGTTCTACAGGCCTTTGTAGGAGGATCCCTGTCCCCGGCTTGGGGCCTGGCTGGTTCCAGACCCCTGGGTCAGGCATGTGCCAGCGAAGCGGGTATGTTGTCAGGATGGGACCTTGGGGTGGTGGTGGTGGGGGGGCTGTCTCTGATTTCTGATTGGAGGTAGAAGGACTCTAGCTAGATTGCTTCTCCTCTTATACATGATGGGCTCTCTGTCCTGCGTCCCCTCCCTGGTTCACAGCATCATGATGGGGATGATGAGGTCATAGATGCTGGATGGCCCCTCCCATCCTTTAGCAGGAAGTCAGTGGGTAGTAGATTTAAGAGCCATTCAAAACCTGGTGGAGACTCTCCTCTGGCGGAGAGGAGCCGTGGTGGCTTAGTGGTTATAAGTTGGGCTGCAGTCCACGTGGACTGCAGTTCAAAACCACCAGCAGCAGCTCTCTGGGAGAAAGACTGGGCTTTCTACTCCCGTAAGCAGTCACAGTCTCAGAAACTCACAAGAGGTCACTATGAGTCAGCACTGACTTGATGGCAGCAAGTTTGGCTTGGGTTTAAAGAGCCCTGGTGGTATAGCATGTTGGGTTGCTAACTCCAAGGTCAGCAGTACGAAACCACCAGCTACTCCTTGGGAGAAAGACAGGGCTTTCCAGTCCCTTTACGAGTTCTAGTCCTGGGGACCCACAGGGGCAATTCTGGGCTGCCCTGTAGAGTCACTAGGAGTCGCCATCAGCTCCATGGGAGTGAGATTGGTTATGATTTAAAGAGTCCTGGTAGTGGATGGAGTTACTCTTTGTTCTGCTAACCACAAAGTCAGCAGTTCAAAACCATGAGCTGCTCTATGGGGGAAAGATGAGGCTCTCTATTCCTGTAAAAATTACCAACTCTAAAAAAAAAATGACCAACTCTGAAGCCCATAAGGGTCATTCTTCTCTGTGGGTTCATTCACTATGAGTTGGAATCAACTCAATACTAGGTTTGGAATCAACCTGGGGCACTTTAGGACCAGTTTAGGATGACTTCAGAAGATCAGTCCACTGGGTTAGTAGTGAGGGAGTCCTGGTGGCGCAGTATGTTAAGCTTAGGTCTGGTCACTCCAAAGGACACAGTTGGAGCCCACCAGCCACTGTAAGAGGAGATGAGGCTTTCTGCTCCTGCAGAGTCACAGCCTCAGAAACCCACAGGGGCAGTGCTACCCAGTCCTGTTGGGTCGCGATGAGTTTGGTTGGTGTTTTTGAAACACACTCCAGGAACCCTGATAATGTAGAGGATTACATGTGGGGCTGTCAGGGGTTCGAATCCACCAACCACTCTGAGATGAGGCTATCTACTCGCGTCAAGAAAACCCACCAGGGCAGCTCTCCCCTGTCCCGTTGAGTGGCTGTGGGTTGGAATTGATTCGGTGGCGGTGAGTGTTTTGATTCTGGAACAAATCCCTGAGAGCTGGGGGCAGTTCCTGCCCCCAGTGTAAAGAGGACATAAATGGTGACAGAGGGAGCGTTGACCATTCCCTTGGGCTAATTGATACAATCAGACAAAAACAGTGGGTTCGAAAGCCTGTTTCTGTTCCCTGAGCCTTAACACACATGTATAAAGGGTGTGGGGGTGATGTCAGAGGTCCTGGAGACCTAAGTGGGTCTGAAAGGCCTTACCATGGTCTCCCAGATGCCCCATCGGCTGCCGCACAGCACAGGGGTGACCAGGCTGTACTTGCTCACTCAGGAGACACTGCCTCATTCAAACCATACCCCTACGATGCCCTGGGGACGCTATTAAACCCTGCCGATCTGTGGCTTCCTCGCCAGTAAGCGTGCTGTGCCCAGGGCTGGCGTGGAGGCCAAATACACGTGCTGCCCTTGTCCTGTCGGAGCCCCACCACCAGGAATCCTGATCTAATATGAGGACTCCAGCATGGGACAGAGATGGAACAACTCAGAACAAAACCCGCAGCTCCGACTCTCAGCGCCCCTGCAGGACACGGGAGAGCTGCCCCATAGGGGTTGGTTTTTCTCCTTCTGGTTTTGGGCGATTTGTTTTTGCTGAAATCTAGACGAGAGCAGATTGCCGGGTCTTTTCTCCTACGCACCTATTAGTGGGTCCAGCCCATCAAGCATTTTGGTCAGTAACCAAATGACCAGGTCTCCCACCCTTGCCAGCAATATAGGTGGGCTTCTCAGGACATGGGAATCCCTGGTGACGTAGTGGTTATGAGCCACAAGCATAGGCTGCTAACCGCCGCAAGGTCAGCAGTTTGAAACCACCAGTCGCGCTGCGGGAGAAAGACAGGCCTTCCTACGGCCATAAAGAGTTAACCGTAACAGAAACTCACAGGGGCAGCCCCGCTCTGTCCTACAGAGTCGCTGTGAGCCAGCTTCGACTGGACGGCAGTGAGTTTGGTCTGGTTTTGGTCTCAGGACAAGTGCTAGGTAACACGTAGCCCAACATTCCTGTTGGAATAAGGAGTCCTGGTGGCACAGTGGCTAAAGCACTTGGCTTCTCACCAGTAAGTCAGCGGTTCAAACCCCCGCAGCCACTCCCTGGGGGAAAGAGGGGACCCCTGCTTCCTGAAATAGCTACAGCCTTGGAAACCCACAGGGCATTTCTGCTCTGCCCGGTACCAGGGTCCCTTTGAGTCAGGTGGACTGAGTGGCAGTACGTTTCTGTCTGTCCATTTGCTTTACTGTTGTCTTGCCTTGGGGGGTGGGGAGGTCGTCGTCTTGAGTCCGGATTCCTGTGGGCGGTGGGGACAGGTGTACTGTTTTGTGTTCATTTTCCTCAGGTTGTTGTGAGCCGAGGGTGGTGTTCGGGTCATTGTCTCTGTGTATCTATCTCCCTGTATACAAATGAAGTTGGAAGATGGAACTTGCAGGTTGGTGCCGCCTGGAGGAGGGTGTCACTTCAAGGCTGTGGCCCACAGTGCCAGGCCAGGGCTCTCTCTGTAGGTAGGGCCTCTCTCGCCGTGGGAGCTGGCGAGGAGCATATCAGAGCAGGCTGGCTGTTGGTGATCCCTCCCCCGTTTGTGGGTGGGAGATGGGGCGGGGAGCACGATCGGGTGGGAGGCTTGTCAGTCTCTGTCTGCTTGCTAGCTAGCTCGCTTACTTGCTAGCTAGCTGAGGATGCCTGCAGCCTGGTGTCACGTGCTCTCAGTGGCCTGATTGTATCTTCCCCTGAGCCCTGGTGGTGTGGCAGGTTATGCGTTGTACTGCTAAGTGCAAGGTCAGCAGTTCAAACCCACCCAGCTGCTCCACAGGAGGAAGATGAGATTGTTCCCCCCTACCAACACCACACACACACACACACACACACACACACACACACACATCCCCCTGTAAAGACACACAGCCCCAGAAACCCCAGGGAGCAGTTCTGCTTTGTCCCAGAGGGTCATTGTGAGCTACAATCCGCTCACGGTAGTTGGTACATATGGCCATGAAACACCACCCCCCAACTTCCTCTCCACCGACACCCCCCTCCACGACATGACTTCACATGGGGGGGAGGGGGGTGTAGCATTGTAGCATAAAGGGAAAGTACAGCCTGTTTACCGAGAGAATTTTCCAGAAGTGTTAATTTAATATGCTAAAGTGTTCCCCCCAGCATTTTACCTTTCTTGTTGTTTTCACAAAACAGCCAAGACTAAATAATGAGCCCGGGGCTGTGCCCCGAGGTCGCGAGATAGCTCATTACCCACAGGCGGCCTCCATCTGCCCTCACGGCTGCATGGGGAGCCATTACGGTTATGATGGAAATCTCAGAAGCCATTACCAAGAGGCAACAGAGGGCCTGCTGCAGACAGCCTAATGGACTAATTTGTAATTGGGAGAGGGAAATGAGTTAGCGAGCTGGGGCCGGGTTGGATGGGAGTGGAAGTGCGCATGCTAAATGTGATAAATGAATACGAACGCGTGTTTGCGCAGTGGGCTCGACAAGGCTTGCCGCCCCTCCTGGGGACCGGAGGCGTGCTGACAGGCCGCCAGGAGCCGGCGGAACAGGCCCAGGGGAGGCAAGACCAACTCGAGGAGGAGAGTAGCTAAGGATAAATCGCTGAGGAGAACTGATGGCAGTAAAATCCAAGGCAATGACTGCATCTGCCACCAACGTCGTAATTAGGGAGCATTTGGTGTGCGCTCTTTAGCCATTAAAAACCCGGGGTTAGCTGGAGGCCTGGTGCTGCTGGTGGGAAGGGGAGGCTGAGGCAGAGGGATCCCGCAGGGAAGCCCCCGCCAGAGGGCTCCGAGGGGCTGCTGGGGCCAATCCAGAGTGCACAAAGCAACTCTCACTCAGGAAACGCCAAGGGAACCCTTGCTCCCCAGGGATGGGGGCTGCTTCTGCAGAGGCTGTGCAAGGCCATCCGTGGCCCTGTGCAGGGCAAGGGGCCCAGGCCAGGCACAGGGCCAGAGGGAAGAGTCCCTGGGGGGTGTTAATCAGGGAACCAGGCCCTTCGAGGCCAAGGGATGCTGGGTACCAATGTGACTGGAGAAATACACACAGACAGGGCATGTGTAAGAACGGCCCCCGCCAGCCTCCAGCATGTCCTGCTGGGAACTGCCTGGTATTTGTTGTTTCTGAGCAGAGTAGCCCCCAGAGGCCCTGTCACCTCAGGCAGAACTTCCCTTCGCTGCAGAGGCAGCCTCAGGGAGCCCCTGCCTCCCCACTCTCCGCCAGTCTCAGTGCTCCCACCGGATCGCACTTGTCCTCTGGGGCCCGCCTGACGGGAGCGCCTCTTCCTGTCACATTCCCAAGCACTTCGTAGAGTCCCTGTTTCCTGGGCCCAGCTACCCAAAGACGGGGGAGTGCTAATGAGCTCCCCAACAATGGGACCTCAGACTCCCATCAGGACTCCTCTTGCTCCCCCCTGTTCGCAGCCCTCTGCAAGGGCCCTGGGGTATGTGTGTGCAGTGGTGGGGGGATGCTTCTGGGCACCTGAGGGGCAGAGGAGGTGATTAAGCACTCTGCTACTAACCAAAAGGTTGATGGTTCAAACCTACCAACCGCCCTGTAGGAGAACAAACGTGGGCCTCTGCTTTCCATAGGGATTTCTGTCAAGAAGACCCATGGGAGCAGTTCTGCTCTGTCCTATGGGGTGGTTAGGAGCCAGAGTCAGCTCAGTGGCAATAGGTTTTAATGTTTAAGCGGGGGGGGGGGGGGGGGGGTGGATCCACAATGCCATCAAATGGGTTCCGACTCAGCTTCCCTACAGGACAGAGTAGGACAGCCCCTGTGCATTTCGACTAGAGCTGAGAACACTCTTCTTCCTCCCCAGGAGCAGCGGGTGGTTTCAGACCACTGACAGTATTGTTAGAAGTCCAACACGTAATCCACTAAGTCACCAGGGCGGCCGCCTTTTAAAGAAAGGATTCTAAACGTGATCGTGTAGGTGCATAGAAAACCCTGTTTGAAAGCACTTTAAGGAGCCCGATGACCCAGTGCTTGAGCATGTGCCTGCACTTGCCTGCTAAGCGGAAGGTCCATGGTGAGACCCCCACCAGGGAGAAGATGGCCCACTCGGCTTCCATGAAGACAGAACGCCATGAGGCCATCCTACCCTGTCCCCAGGGTCTCTGTGGATCAGAACCCACTAGACAGCCAGGGGTTTACTCTGGCAGTCGCCCCAGGGAAGCTGTGTGCTCCTTTAGGAAAGTGGGGAGCACTGGAACCAATTAGCTGAGCCCCCCCCCTGGCCAGGATCACTCAGAGGACCTCCCCAAGGAGAGAGATCAAGTTAGGTGACTCCCCTCCTCAGCCCCACTCTGTGGCCCCCACCCCCACCCCCTGGAGACCCACCTTTCCTGTCACATTCCCAGAGACTTCATGAAGTTTCTCATTTTCTTCGCCAACTGCCAGGAGATGAGGCTTCTGGTGACCTCCCTGGAGAAAGTCCTGCTTAGCAATACTTCAGTGATGACCTATCTGTTCTGGTTCAGGATGGATGGATGGATTTCAGCTACTTTGACAACGACGTCTAAGAAAGCCATGAACCACATGGGTGCAATAAGACCGCAGAGAAAGCACTCTAGGAGCATGTAGTCAATAAACCAAAGAGGTCAAGAAACATTGCCAATCACATGGGTTAAAGGAGGGCTCGTTCGGTTTGTTCCACAGGGTCTACTGAATCCGTACTCTGTGAACAACTGAGGTTTTCCATCCAGCGCTGTTCCTGTCTTTCTCCCATGGAGCAGCTGGTGGCTCTGAACTGCCAACCTTGAGGTTAACAGCCCTATGTGTAACCACTGTACCACTAGGACTTCTCTGGTATGATCCAAAGGGTCTATTATATCAATATCACATGAACAACTGAGGTTTTCCATCCAGCGCTGTTCCTTAGATATCCTTTGATTGAATCAAACACACACATACACACACACACACACAGTATGGCAGCCCCAGACAGAACTGTTAGACAGATTGTAAAACGTAAGACTCCATCCTTAGGAGGTCAATCTGTCTGTGGAGACCTCCAGGCCAGTAACCTGAACATTGACCCAGTGAGGAATACCCAGGAAGAATTCATCAACACATTCAACAAATATTTATGGAGCACATGCTGTGGGGGTGACATTGGGCTAATCCCCAGTGTTAATGGGGAGACTGGGACCTCTGTCCCACATAAAGCTGATGATCTAATTCTGACGTGAAGGGCCTACAGGATTTCCAAGGGCTAGGAGAAGTACAAGTTGTTCAGGTAATGGCTGTTAACCACAAGGTGGGCAGTTCAAGCGCACTAGCCTCTCTTTAGGAGAAAGATGAGGCTGTCTGCTCCCATAAAGATTTACAGCCTCAGAAACGCTGTAGCGGGTCTCTGAGAGTCCGAATCGGCTCAGTGGCAGTGGGTTGGTCTCTTTGGTTTTGGTCTTTGTTATGCCCGCGCAGGCTCAATGCTGAGTGGGGCTCTGGGTACACGCGGGTCACCAGGAGATGTTGACTGTGAGAGCCGGTCACTGTGTGAGTCATGAGGCCCTCCTCTCAGGAACACTAAACTTCCAGATATTGCCACACAGAGACCAGGAGGGAACTCTGAAGTCTCGCTCCCTAGAAAAGACCTCATTCCTCCCCTCTCAGCCTCCTGGCTCCTTCCATCAGTTCGGTCATGGATTTCCAAAGTGACCCCACACCCTCCTGAGACCATGATGTCTTCCTCGCCCTGGTTTCTTTGCTTCTGAGCACGGAGCTCTTCCTTCTAGGAAGGGCCTGGAGAGTCAGACAAGACAGTCCTTGTCTGGAGTCCAGCCACTCATCTCAACTTCCCGGTGGGCAGCAGCCTGCTGGGACCCAGACCTGGGCAGCAACCAAGAGAGGACAGATGTTGATATGGGCAGGGTCTCACCTACTGTTGATTAGGAACTGCCATCCGGGGGTGGAGGGGGGGTGGGTATTGATAAAGCCAAGACAGACAAAGACAAAGCTGTCAAGTCTGAATGGCTTTTCCGCTGCCCGTCTCTCATCTGGCAGGAGTGTCTGCCTTATCTTTTCAGAGCTGGCCTTCCCCTGCTGTCTTCTGCGGTCACATCCCTCCTCTGCGAGGCACCCTGGCGTAGTGGCAGAGGACAGGGCCCCGCAGCCAGACAGTATGATCCTGTTCCCTTCCCTCTGTGCCCCTCGATGGAAGCATCTAGAACAAGGGAGGTGAGAGTGCCTTCCTTATAGGGTTGCCGTGACAGTTAAAAATCTCAATTTATTTGAACGGGCTTGGAGCAGGAGTTGACACCTAGGAAGTGCTGGGAGGGGAGGGTGTGGGTGAGGGAGGGGACCCACAATAACAACAATGACAAAACTCAAACCCGCTGCTGTCGAGCTGCGTCTGGCTCATTGAGACCCCATGGTTCCGAGAGTACAGCTGCTCTGTTGTGTTTTCTTTGCTGTAATCTTTACGGAAGACTTTCTTACGAGATCTCACTGGGTGGGCACGAACTGGCAACCTCTAGGGTAGTAGACAAGGGCCAGACTGTGTCACCTGGGAACAGTGATGCCAGCTCTTAGGTGTTGGGGCCCTTTGACTTAGTTCAGCTCTTGCATTTCTCAGACTACTGACCTTGATGCGCCCACTTTTTGTGGGACACGCCCACCCAGTCCATCTCATGGTAGACCTGACACCCTCACTGTCTACCTCCAGACCTTCTGGGTCAGAGAGCCACCATCCAAGCCTAGATATGACTTGACTTTTCTTCACGAATTCTCACGTGTTGTCTTCATTGTACCCTTTCCCCAACCTAGTCTAGGAGCAATGTAGGGCTACAGTGGATAGTTGCCTCGACAGCTTGGAAAGCTGAAGCTCAGGAAGCCTGCAGGACTGGTTCAAGGTCACCCAGACACCAGGGCTAGGTCAGATCAGAGGTCTCTGGCACCCCACTATTGACGCGCATTTGTATTTGAACACTCTGCCGGGGAGGAGGAAAGTGGTGGCGGTTGAGCCCTCCTTTGGGTGTGCCTGAGAGAGCTGTTGTTCTCGTGTGCTGGATTTAATGAATAAATTATAATAACTTTTGCATTTTCGTTCTCATAATACATGTTTAACTCCCCGCGCTCCGGCCCCATCACTCCCCTCTCCCACTTCTACAAACTATATTTCTTTTCACGGGTTCTCTTTGGAAGCATGCCACTGAACTCCCCGCCCTCCAGTAACCCCTTCCTGGTGAGTGCTGATAAGAAATACACACCTCCTTATTCTTTGTTTATGTGTATACCTGCTCAGGGCCAGAGACTCAGGGAGGAGAATGTGGAAGAAGGTCATTTGTACTCCCCAAAGGGAGACTCCTCTCTGCTGAAAACCAAACTCACTGCCATGAAGTCAGTGCTGACTCATGGTGACCCTCTAGGACAAGGTAGAACTGCCCCTGTGGGTTTCTGAGACTGTCACTCTTTACAGGAATAGAAAGGGAAGAGAGAAACAACTTATGGGTATTCAAGCCCCTTAAGGCATCAATGGTCTCTGGTCTACCTTGTTGCTCCAGCATCTACAATAGTCTTACATGCGGTAGCACTTAAGAGTATTCATGGACTAATGAGCATATCAATGAGCAGATGGATGGATGGGTGAATGGATGGGAGGGTAGATGGACAGATAGATGATGGATGGATGGATGGATGGATGGATGGATGGATGGATGGATGAATGGATGGGCAAATGGATGGATGGATGGATGGGAGGATAGGTGGATCAGTGAATGGATGGGAGGGTGGATGAACAGGTAGATGACAGATGGTTGGGTGGATGGATGGATAAATGGATAGATGAACAGACCAACCAGTTTCCCGTGAGTCAATTCTAATTCCTGGCAACCCCATGTGCTTCCAAGTATAACTGTGCTCCATCGGGTATTTCAATGGCTGACTTTTTAGAAGTAGTTCATCAGACCTTTCTTCTGAGATGCCTCTGGCTAGACTGAAATCTCCAGTATTTCACTTGGCAGCTGAGTGAGTGAACCACCTACACCACCTAGTGAGTGAGCCAGTGGATGGTCAGGTGCCCAAGCATCGGGGTCTGATCTCATCAGGTGGGTTGTGTTAGTGGTCTCTTCAATGAACGGCAACTCTGGATTTCACTACAGTGTGGCCGTGTTTGATTTCAGGTTTCCCCCAGCCAAGTGGCATTCTTAGTGGACCAATTGTGTTTAAAGGAACACACTTATTTCCTCTTCCAGAAAAGCTGGGAAAGAAGTGTCCTAATGCAAATTGTACTGCATTACCAGAGAGTACAGTGTAGAAAGAAAGTCAACAAAGCTTAAGAACTCACCTGAAAGTACCTGCACATACATGCAGTCCACTGTCCCATCAACTCCGTGTTGTTAAATCACTTTTCGTGGGAAGTCTACTCTTTAAAAAAATAAGCAAGATAATTCCTTCTAATGGTATGAAAGCCTGTTAAACACGGCCGTTACAAGGGCGTTTTGAAGGAGCAAGAACAGCTTGTAGAAATGCAATATAGCTCTAAGCAATTAGGGAAAAGCCGCTGACCAGGGGGGAAAAAACAAAAACAAGGTAAAATGATTAGGTCCAGAAAAGGAAGAGTCTCTGCTAAACGATCAACCAGGAAAATCACAGGGATTTCTGTGCAGCAATTGGGAAAGCAAATTGGGAAGTCCCTGCTAAGTTCTCCCTCCAGGGTCTACATTGAGATAGCTTCTTAGATTCTTGTTATTTCACTAATGATCAGACTCTGCCCCAACTGGGACGATGTGTTTTCATGGCTCTTGACATGCCCAGTGGACCAGCCAAATGAGCGGCCCACTTGGGGGCGCTCTCATGGGGGATGTTCTAGGGAAGCGACTGGCAGAGTCAAGGTGCCCTGCCAACTGGGGGCACAACTAAAAGAGGTTGGGACTGCCCGTTGGTCTGACAACCCTACCTTCTCCATTCATTTCGCTTCCTTTTAACTGGTTCACTCATGTCCCCACTGGCCCTCTTCCCCACCAGCCTCCATTTTTGCTTTCCTCCGGGGGTTCCCACTCAAGCCCACTTACTAGAAATAGGCTGGAGATGGCCGTGGGCTCTGAAGTGATTGATTGCTTCGCAGAAACTCTGCTCAACTTCCCAATTTGTTGTTTTTTTTCCTTCACGCTTTAAAACATCAAACCAAGTTTCAAAAGTAAACATCGCAGGCTGACATCCCATCTGAAAGCTGAGGAAAAATGCCTCTTGTTCAAGGGTTTGGCACGTCCCAGGATTTATGAGAGTTTTCAGTGTTTGGATTCTCCCCCACCCCGCAGCCACTGTTATTCCTTACCCCCCAGAGTTAGGTGTGGAGAGAGTCTGTTGGCCTGTTTCCATGGTGACACTGAAGAAAAGTACTTTTTTTTTAAAGTACATTTCTACTGTGTTATTCTTCATGCGTGAAACATCAACAGCTCAGCGGTGGGGTGGTACTCCCAAACGCAGAGACACGCCAATGGTCAGAGCATTTTATATAAATACACAAGGGGGGTAATATTTTCCTTGGTCTCAGGCCAACTCCAGCAACAAAAGTCTCTCAGTTACCCAGAGCACCTGGGAGCGGGGATTGAACAGTCCTGCAGTGTGAAATAACTCTCTTCAATCCAAATATTATATATATTTTAAAGCTCAACTTTAAACCCATCCCCTTCAGCCCCTCCAACTTAAATAGAAAGCTAGGGACCAGATGAAAAGTTCCCCTGGGATATTCCGTTGTGTTTAGCCTACTTGGCAAGTGACCGTAAGTGTCCCCCTCCCCTACCAAAACCCAAGTGGAGCCCGGTTCTGTTCCAACACATGCAAAAACTCGCTGCCATCGAGTTGGTTCCGACTCATAGTACCCTTACCGGACACGGTAGGAAGCCCCTGTGGGTTTCCAAAGCAGTAACTCTACAGGAGTAGAAAACCTCGTCTTTTCTCCGAAAGAGCAGCTGGTGGTTTTGAACTGCTAACCTTGAAGTTAGCAGCCCAAGGCCTAACCATGACACCACGAGTCCAAAATCGAGTTGGTGGTTGGAAAAGGAGAGAGATGGGGCTTTCTACTCCTGTAAAGATTTCACAGGCTCAGAAACTCACCGGGCAGTCTAATCGGGCCTACTGTCCTATTGGGTCACTATGTGTTGACATCAACACAATGGCAGTGAGTTTGGTTTGGGCTCGGTGATAGGTATCTGGCCAAGGAGTCTTGTAGATCCTTTCTGCCCAAGGAAGACTTCCTGGCTTCCAGTTTCCCTTGGAAGGGAGGCAGGGAGAGAAATGGTACAACAGCTCAAGCTCTCCTCTCTTCTCCCTGCCTCCCCAGCACACACACATACACTCACTCACTTACTCATTTTCTGGAAGCTGCTAGACCAGTGAAAGTCGCTTTCGTCTGTCGATGACAAGTCAGCATTTGAGAGAGGATGAACTGTGGCCTGGTCTTCCCCCACAAGAAGCCATGTTGAACTGTAGTTGCCACCTTCCATCACTGAGACTAGTTGCTTTTACTTGGACAGCTCCGCCTCGCGTTGGGGGAGAATCCCACAGCTCACACGGGGAGAGTGCCTTCACGTTCCCAGGTGCTTTCCTTCATGTCCGGTGACTTAAGTTTTCTCAGGATTCCCAGGAGTTTGTCTCGCTCCTTACCTCTTTCCATTTGACAGCTGCAGGACGGACACTTGGGTTCTCCTGCTCATGAGGGACTGAGGCAAGAGCAGAGGACTGGTTGAGATCTTAATCTGACACGTGGCAGCGTCTCCCACAACAGTCCACCTGCTCAGTAGCTCTCACTCGCCCCAGTCAGCAGGAGCTCCCTGTCTTGTTAACAGGTATTTATTGATCACTTGCTGCATGGCAGGTGTAGCAGTGGCCCCAGCATCGTCCCAGACTCAGCATACTCGGGTTTACACTCCAGGGGCCAGAGTCAGTCAGGTGATGCATCCAGTACATCATGGTGCTAAGAGTCACGAAGGGGCAGAAAGAGGGAAGAGGGCAGAGAGTGCTGGGGCAAGGGGAGAAGAGAGTTGCCACAGCATTGTCAGGGAAAGACTTAGGAGAAGCCAACACTGAGGGAAGACTTGCCAGCCCCAGGGAGTAAGCCATGAAGATCTCTGTGGGAAAGAGAGGTCCAGGCAAGGGGGAGGAGGAAGGCGCATGGAAAGTATCCAGCATTGCTTTCCTTGAAGGGGTGTGCGTGTGTGTGTGTGTGTGTGTGTGTGTGTGTGTGTGTGTGTGTGTGTTTCATTTTTCTTCCTTGAATGGCTCCCAGCTCGGAGGAGAACTTGTGAAGTGATGCATTCTGGGGCTTGGCATCATCCGCCCCGGGTCAGTGTCGTTTTCCCTATGTTGAACAGAGCGAGCATGACTCTAGCTCCCCATTGGCTCTCAGAGTGGTGGCTATATTTCCCTGGGTTTTATTGCTGATCATGGGTGACAGTCCTCTGAAGGGGTTTCTCTTCAATGGGGAGGGACTCGTGTTCTTCATCCGAGGGATGCAGGAAGGGTCTCGGGGGAGGGGGGGATGGAGGGGGAGGAGGGGTGTTATGTTGTAAATGCCAGTCAGCTGCATCCACTAGTTATCTGGAGCCTGTTCAAGCTCATTTGGAGAACAGTCGAATTTTTAAAGTGCCTTTTGATTCTCTCTTTCATTTATTTTAACTGATCTGCTGGGATTAGGAGCTTGGTAGGGGAACACCAGAACGCTTGCCAAAATGTGTGAATAATTAGAGGGCCCGATGATGTGAGCCAGATAGAAGGGGAGTATTCACACTTCTGATTAGATTGGCTAAATGCGGTTGTAAATCAACGGCTGCCACGAGTCCTGGCAGGGTTTGGCTGAGCGGGGGCATTCAGGGTGGGGAGGAGACAAGGGGCCAGCCCACTGGGCCTGGTGTAGCAGCAGCTTTCCTGTGGAAGAGGAACGAGGAGAAGAGGACCAGCAACCAGAGGGAGAGTGATTTGAGCATCCCCCTCCTCCCCACCCTTCAGTTCAGTTCTGCAGTCTTGAGTCATGCTGGGCCCCAAGTTGGCTGCTCTCTTGACCCATGTGAATAAGATGAGCCCCTGGCCTCTAGACGCTTCTGATCCTGTGGGGAGGAAAGTAAACTACTGGGGGGCAGAACACTGAACGTGTCAGTAGAACGGCTGCTAGGTAGAAGGACCCCAGAGGAGGACTCAGTTCTGACTGAGAACAAGGAGGAGGGAGAGCTGGCAGGCAGTCATTTCCTTGAGAGAGCACAAGTGCCCTTTGCCAGAGCTCTGCGAAATGAACTGGTGCTTAGAGAAGCTCCAAGCAGCAGCTGTGGCACGAGGAAGGTACCTCTCGGTCTAAGAGTGCTGGTGGGTCATTGACAGAGATCGTGGCTTAAGAGGAGAGAAGATGGTGGACCATCGATCTGACACACCAAGGAGATGGGCCCTGAGTGGGGAGGGTCCGGAAGCTGCTTCTCACATTCTATAGCAACCCAAGTGAAGGAGCCCTCGTGACATAGTGGTTAGGCTGCTAACCAGAATGGGAGCAGTTCAAATCCACCAGGAGAAAGAAGAGGCTTTCTGTACAGATTTGCAGCCTCAGAATAGGGCCGCTATGAGTCAGAATTGACTCAGTGAGTCGGGAGACTCAACCCTGGCAAAGGGTAAGGCTCCCTCCCCACAGCTAAGAGCCACTGCCTTGGTCACAAAGGATACTTGGTGGCCTTCTGAGTTAGAGGAGAAAGAATGGATGTCTCCAGCCACTACTGATACACATCTGGGGGTTCTGAAAGTTAAACAGCGAAGACTGACATGTAAGAGGGTTGGTTGAAGATGATACCTGGCAGATGCTTGGAGGTAGCTTGGTCAGTTTGGAGTTCAGCAAACCCAGAGACTTCTGGGTATGGGTGGAAGGTTAGGACCAAGGTCTGAACAAAGTGGTGGAAGGAATGGGGAGGCAGGGTCTGGTTGGACCGTGAGCTAGGTGCTGGGTACTTGGTGAAGTATCGTAGGTTGATTTTAGGTTTCATTGATAAAGGTTTAGGTTGATAAAGGCTTCGTCAAGTAGCAGAGAAGTGAGAAAGAGGAAGACCTTGGACAAGATGGGCTGACACAGTATCTGCATCGATGGACTCAAACACCGGAACATGTGAGGGCGGTGCCGAGCTGGGCAGTGTCTCATTCTGGGGTGGACATGGGGGTGACTGTGAGTCAGAGCCCACTGAACGGCACCCAACAACAATCTTTCCATGGTCAATCAGGTGGGGGGTGGTGTCCGTATCAGATCGTAATCTTTGCATTCAGCAAGAGTGAGAATCTTTCAGCAGAGCCCATCCTTAACTCCAGCTCAGTTCAGACCGGGACGTGGAGCAAGATAGCGTTGCCGTGCCTGAAAGCACAGAGAATGCTGGACAGATACTCACCTCTGTTTTCGTGTCTTGGCAAAGGCTTGGACTGTGGGGATCCTAACAAACGATGGAGACGCGTGTGAAGAATGGGAATTCCAGAACACTCGCTAGGGCGCCTGGGGAAACGGTACATAGACCAAGAGGCAGTCTTTCCAACAGAACAAGGGACACCGTGTGGTTTAACATCCGGGAAGGTGTGCTTCACAAGGCCGTGTCCTTTCACTACACTTACTCCTTCTGTACACTGAGCAAACAATCTGAGAACAAACACACAAACCCAAACCCAGCGCCACCGAGTCGATCCTAACTCATAGCAGTCCTGGATTTCTGAGGCTGTAAATCCCTACAGGAGCAGACAGCCTCATCTCTCCCCCGTGATGTGACTGGTGGGTGTGAACCTCCAACCTGGCAGCTAGCAGTCCAACGCTGACCTGAAAGTGCCATCAGGGCTCCGTCTGTGATCTGAGAAGCCGGGCTCCGGGAAGAACAGGCCATCAGGATCAGAGGAAGACTCGTGAACAACCTCGATCTATAGAGGACACAAGCATCTGAAGCACTGATAGATGAATCGCAGCCTTCGTTACGGCTTACACTTCAGCCCCGACAGAACAAAGATCCTCACATCTGGACCAGGAAGCCACATCATGATAAACATCACGATAAAAGATCGAAGTTGTCAAGAATTTCGTGTTACTTAGACCCACAGCCAAGACCCACGGAAACCATCGTCAAAAATCGCATCTCTCACTGGGCAAATCAGCTGCAGCAGACCTTTATGAAAGTGGTCTCTTAAGAAGCAGAGTGCTTACCTTGAGGATGAAGGTGTGCTTGATCCAAGTCATGATGTGTGAAAGCTAAACCGTGAATAAGGAAGACTGAAGAATTGATTCCTTGGAATTCTGGTGTTTGCAAGGAACATTGAAAGGACCGTGGACTGCCAAAAGAGCAAACCAATCTCTCTTGGAAGGAGGAGAGCCTCCGTGTGCCTTCGGAGCTAGGACTGGACTCTCGCAGATGTTTTAGACGTGTGATCAGGAGGGACCGTAGAGACTCGGGGGAAAAGACGGCGACTCTTCCTGAGATGGATGGACACAGTGGCTGAAGCAATGGGCTCCAGCACCGGGACAATTGTGGGTACGGTGCAGGACCGGGCAGGGCTTTGTTCTGTTGTACCGGGGTCTCGATGAGGCAGCGACGACTCCAGGCCAACAGTAGTCGGTCCTGATGAATAGACATGCAAAGAGGGCCATGGCCACAAACACCGCGTCCTTCAGAAAACGGAGCATAGACCGATTGCTCGTTATCCGAGGAGATCAGGTTTCCTGGCATGGGAAGGGAGGGATGCGGTCAGAAGGACGTGGAGCCTGGGATTCTGTGGGGAGCTTTGGGTTTATCACCAAGGCTACTACTGTCATCACAGTCAATACTCCCCCACACCTGCTCCCCACCACGCTTCTACACGCACGCCGAACTTTCCTCTCTCACCTCCTTACCTGTGTTGCAGTCAGCTGGTACCTCCCTGGCCTCTCCTACCTTGTTCCAGCAGCTTGAGGTGGGAGGGGAAGCCCAGAAACAGGAATGTGGTGGTGGTTGGGGTGGGATGGGGTGGGGGATGAAGATGGGGGTGGCGGAACAGAATGGCATGAAACCCAAAGCAAATGGTAGAAATGAACAACACATGGAGAATGTGGAGTAGAGAGAGATGACAGGGGAGTTGCGGCCACATCTGAGAGCTCTAGAAATGGTGGGGACGGCGAGATTGGCATGTGGTCTTCCTCTGGGGTCAGAGGGCTCCTCTTCTTTCTGAGAGACTTCGACCCTGTCCCAGATGTCTGACATTTAGCGCATCATGCTTGGCTTTTCACACCTTTGTGGGGCACCCCAAAAGGAGCTCTGCTGGTACCGTGGCTTAGTGATCTGGTCTTACTGAATGGTCCTTGGGTTCAATCAGCCCCCCTTGGAGATGACAGCCAGACAAACCCATTGACCAGCCCCGTGCCCCCCCTGCCCGGGGTTGCTGTGAATCGGAATGCGCTCGGTGGCAGCTCACTTGGTTGGTTTGGTTTTCCAGAGAGAACACGCATGCAGACAAGACTGCTGCCCTTTCCGGGGGCCAGCAAGACATCCAGGTGGGAGAGGAGGAGGAGCAGGGGGGATGACCTGCTGTGTTGGTTGGCGCCTTATTTGCTGAGATTTGTTCTGCATGTGTGTTGAGGACAGGAGTGTAAGTAAAAATAGATCGTATGCGCTTGTTTTGTGCATTTCTTTCTCTCTTTTTCTACTTGCGGGCCCAGGATCAAACATCACACACCTCAAGAGTCATGAACAGCGGTCTTCTCCAAGAGTGGAGGGCTGGTCAATGGGTTTGTCTTGGCTGTGGTCTCCAAGGGGGCTGGGGGTGGGGATTGAACCCAAGGACCATTCAATAAGACCTGGAACAGGAAAGGGGTTCTAGAACTGTCTAGTTCCTTAGGGAAGCAGGGGAGTGAGTTAGCCAGGGGGAGCATTTCTGACTAGCCTGCAGCCAAGGCTGGCAGTTCTCATACTTCTCTGGGTGTGCCGGCCGGATCCAGGGGAAAGGCCACTCTGCAGGTCAGGGCGTCGTTTGACCAGGAGCCGCCCGCACAGACACCCACAGTCTGTCCAACTGCTGAGCCAGTGCGCATAGGGGTCAAAAGCGCCATCAGAAACCTCCTCAAGCTGACCCGGAAGCCTTCTCTTTCCTTGCGTGCCCTCCACCCCACCCCCACCCTAGTCTTTGGTCATCGGCGGTCCTCCAGCTGGGTGGCATTGTGCTCGTAGCAGTGGCTCCATCTTTGCCCTGGTGGGTGCCGTTGTCATCATGGTGGTTCCCAGGGTTGTACTTGTCGGGCCCATGGTCACTAGCATTGTTAATTGTTTGCAGGACAGGCATGGTGTGCCTGTTTGGGGTTATGTCTCCCCCACACCCCCAAGCACCCTACTTCGTGGGTCAGGAGATGTGCAAAGATGCTGCAGTATGAGGCCACGATACCTTCTCCTCAAGTGCACCCTGCACCCGCCCACATTCATGACACGAAATAAACCATCCAATGAAATCCTTATTGTCCACAGCTATAGAGCCAGGACTTCGGGGCCATGCTAGGAAGTGCAGCTCTCTGGCAGCCATCCGTCCCTTCTGCTTGGCTATTCCAGACCGAACGCAAGCCTTGCTCAGCCTCAGGTCTCCCTGTAGGGTCAGGTGGCATGGGGCACCCTGCACCTCTTTGATCAACAGTGTCCCCACAGCTCAGGGGCTCACCCTGTGCCCCGTCACCTCTCTCTTGGTGGGACTTTTCCTCACCCATCCACATCTGCTAGCCCTTGCTTCTCCAGCTGCTCCTCCGGGGTGCGTCTCTTTGAGAGACGGGTACCGGTAAGAGCTGCAAGAGCACCCCGGCCTTTGGCGGCACCTGTGTGATGGGATCAGACAGACCCCACTCTTCTCCAGCCTTCAGGAAGGGATCTCAGTAGAGTACAGCTGAATGCCTGCCGGCTGGCCCACTCCTCCTCCCTCTCCAGCCATGATCACGGGGTCTTTGCAGGTGCCGTGAGAAGTCAGCACGGAGGGGATTGCCTTGCACTCTTGTGCACGATCACACCCCCCACAGCAAGTGGAGGAAATCACACTCGCAGGTGGCCAGTTGCCTCGGTGGCCACCACATGGAAATGGAGAATAGACCCCAGCTGTATGGAATAGCTCGTCTGAAACAGCGATGGGTATTTGGAGTCCAAATAGGAAGGAGCCATTTGTCATTGCGATCGTAGCTGGTCCTTCAATCCGCCTGGCTTTCGCGCCCAACTCCCAGTGGTGCTTACAGAACTCAGGATCACCGGGGCATTTTGTGTCCCAGGGAGCCCTGGTCCTGTCGTGCTTACGCGTTGGGTCTTGACCCACAAAGTCGGCAGTTCGAAACTATCAGCTGCTCCACAGGAGAAAGAAGAGGTTTTCTATTCCCATTGTTACAGTGACAGTTGGGAAAGTCAAAGAGAACCATTTCACCCTGTCCTCCAGGTTATGCTATGGGTTGGCATGGACTCGGTGGCAGGGGATTGGGTTGGTACAGGAATTCCCTGATGCAGGTTGTATGCATGAGAGGGCCACAGTGACCCCAAGGAGCTCTGCTCGCAGTGGCCCCCAGCTCTGTGTGGTGTGAGAGGATGTCCCACCACCGCGATCCAAGCACAGGCTCCATCACTTCTTTCCTAGTCCTGAGCTTCCAGTGGGAAGGACAGATGGCACAATCTTGTCCTCACCGGGAGCTGTGTTTTGTGAGTGACTGACTTCAGAGATGGCCTGGGCACGTAGGCACTTGGCTAGCTGGCATGGGCTCTCTTTTGTTTGTCAGCCTCAGCATTTGGGTTGGCACCTCCTCCCACCCCACCCCCACCCCCAGTACAGGACACTCGGCAGCACTTGTCTGTCCGCTGAGTCCTCAAGCCTGGAAACGGATCCCCATGTGATTCCATCCGCTCCCCCGAGAAGCAGAGAAAGGGTCTGAGGAAATGAGGTGGGGAACGTGGGTGGTCCCCCAGCCTGGGTGCACCCAGGCGGTCACTTCAGTCAGACTCCTGCCTGGACTGTCCATCACAGAGGCTTCCAAAGGAGGGGTTCAAGCGTGGCTACAACATGGCCCCATGTTAACTCAGCGGCGGAGGTCATTTGCTTGATGCAGGTGTGTCACCGAATAGTCAGTGTCATGACCAGTCCCAGTTGCCATCCATTTTGTCATGACCCCTGGACATGCCTTGTGTGTCAGAGTAGAACTCCGTGCGGTTGTTGGTGGCTGATTGTTCGGAAGAAGATCGCCAAGTCTTTCTTCCGAGGCACCTCTGGGTAGCCGTGAACTGCCAACCTCTGGGTTGGGAGACGAGCCCACAAACCATTTGCACATCAGGCAGACTAAGTTTAGAAGGTACAGATTTCTCCAGTTTCAAAGTCAGTAAACTGCAATGTGTGTTCTGCGCGTCTGCGAGGGTCCATATGGGGAACGCAGACGGCTTGACAATTGGCCCGAGCGCCGTGAAAAATCCTTACTACCCATGAAAAAGATGGCTGTAAACACACACACACACACACACACACAATCCCTTCGCTTTTGTTTTGTTGTTGTTGCTGTCGCTGCTGTTTTTAATTCTGCACCCGATCTCTCCCCTACGCTAAAGAACCACAAGGGCTTGTTCATTGTACCAGCCGTCCACAAATTCATCATGAAGATAAAACCTCTTCGGAACCCTCAAATCTGCGATGGTAAAAACCCCGATGGTGGTTTTCTCTCTCTCTCTCTCTCTCTCTCTCTCTCTCTCTCTCTCTCTCTCTCTCTCTCTCTCTCTCTTTCTCTCTCTCGCTCTCCCCCCTCCCCCGGCTTCAGCACTTCTCGTGCACCACTTTGCAAGGTTGTTGCATGTCCGCGTAGCATCGATTTGTGGTGAATGAAATATTAGAGCTTTGGAGACCATTTTTGCCTGCTTTGGCTTGCATTTTCTCTTCCAGCACTGAGCAGCTTTGGAGAAGGCTTTGGGGGAAGGTGGTGCTGGGAGAGGGTTTTCTGAGAAAACATTTATTGAAGGGGACCCAGACCATCGAAGTCCCCCTTTGAAAGTCTCCTGGAAGATTTAGGCCTGTGCCCCCCAGAAGCATCCCCTGCACTGTCAGTGAAAAGGTATTCGGTGCAGGTGTCACGCCCAAGTAATGAGGCGGGAGGTGTTGACAGCAACCTCCAGGTGCAGACGACTTGTGAATGAAGTGTGAAGAACAGGGCCAGGGTGTGCCTGACACCCACTGAGGGAGAGACTGGCAGAAGGAACAAGATATCTGTCAGGCCTCTGCGAAGAATGGGCACTTTCAATTACTTGATTGATCTCTTCTTCTCCAATGCAGTTGGTTAGAGGTAAGGGGTGGAGGGACACAAAATAAACTTGAAAATTGCTTTTCTCTTTCCAATGATGAGGTTTGCATCAGCCTTGAAGGCTTAGCACCAGACATTCTAGAACTTTCAGAGACAAGGCAGAATCATCGCCTTCTGGTTTTGGGGTTGATTTGGTTGGTTGGTTTCCATTTGAGCCCTGGTGGCATAGAGGTTGCGAGTTGGTCTGTGGGCTACCAGGTCAGTAGTTTTAAACCACCAGCCTCTCTGTGGGAGAAAGACGGGCCTTTCTATTCCGGTCCACAGTGACAGCCCTGGAAACTCACAGGGGAAGTTCCACCCTGGGGTCGCTGTGAGTCGGCATCGATTTGATGGCAGTGAGGGAGGGAGGGAGCTTCTCGTTCAGTGTGTTTTATTGGGAACTATTGGGAAGGGAGAGGCATGGGCTGGCATTCAAGCAGCTTCAACATGGTAAAGTATTCTATCATTGGGAGGGTGGGGGGACTTCTGGTTGGTACAGCCTGCCCGTGAACAGCTTGCTGTCTAAATGGAGGTGTACCAGACCGAAAAAAGGCCAGCCTAGCCTGTTGCAGCCATGCCAAAGGCTACTCATGGGTGGGCTTGCACGGTCCAGCGTCAGAGAAGTTTCGAGAGTGTTAGCCACAAGAGGTCCTCGGGGGGGTGGGGTGACAGGGTGCATGTAGACAAGTGTTCTTGGCTGCCAACCAAAAGGTCATCGGGTCAATCTAACCTAAAGGTACCTTGGAAGAAAGGCCTGGTAATCCAGCAGCTCCAGGAGGTGGGGTGGGGAACCAGCCCTTGCAAAAATGGTGCAGATTCTATTCTGACCACATGGGGTCACTATGTCTCAGAATCAACTGGACGGCAGCAGGCTTGGTTTGGGTATTTGAGCCAGGCTTGAGAGTACACGCTGGGCTGTTAACCGGAGGGTCAGCAGTTCAAAACCACCAGCAGCTCCTCGGGAGAAAGATGAGGCTTTCTACTCCTGTGAAGAGTTACAGTCTGTGAAACCCACAGGGGCAGTTCTACCCTGTAGAACTGGGTCGCTACAAGTCGGCGTCCACTTGATTGCTGTGAGTTGAGAGGTTCAAATGCCAACGAGTCTTCCTTTCGAATGCCTACCGCCACTGAGTTGATTCTGACTCATGGCGACCCCAGAGGACAGAGCAGAACTGCGCCACAGACGCGCCGAAGCGGTCCATCTTTCCAGGAGCACATAGGTCTTGTCTTTCTCTTGAGGAGCACCTGGTGAGTTCGAACCGCTGACCTTCTGGTTAGCAGCCATGCCCGCTGGCCATGGACCCAACTGGGGCTCCATCATTGCCCTTCTGTGACACGTGTACCTGCTCACTCATCTCCAGGGAGACTGTCATCGAGGTGAGCATGAAGGAGCCCTGGAGGCACAGTGGTTACCAGGGGCTGGTAGACGGCACGGTCAGCAGTTTGAAACCACCAGTGCTCCAAGGGAAAAAGACAGTCTCCCCCGCCCGCCCCCCCAACCCACACCCTATAAAATGCTACAGTCTGGGAAACCCACAGCGGCAGTTCTGTCTAGTGCTATAAAGCCACTGGGTCGGCATCGACAATGGCGGTGGGTTTGGTGTATTTGCGTGTTTTAGATTCAGGGAGTCACAGCTGCAGAAGAAAGCCAAGTCAGGTTCTCCCAGCGTGGTGATCAAGTGAACAAGAGGGATGTGGCTCTCCCTAAAGATGTCTCCTGGTGGCAGCCCTGGAGCATGCTTCTAAGCAGCCGTGATGCTGTCCAGAGGCATGGACAAACATGATGCTGGACTCCCCCCAGAACCAGCCCCAGTGGGAAGGGACCCGCACATTCTCCAGGTTCTCTCTGAAAGAGACAAACCAAGGGCTGCGAGGGTCGGCCAGATGGAGAGCCACACCTCACGATCAAAAGAGGCTCGGCGCCCTGGTGCCCCGTCAGAATTTGCACCTCGAGGTGCAAGCCACCAGCTGCTCCACAGGAGAGAGCTGAGGCTGGGAGGGAGCAGCTGGACTGTGCCCTGTGGGGCTGCTCTAAGTCCAGAGGGACTCAGTGGCCCTTAGAATTGGGTTGGCGTTGCTTGCGCCCCTTGGGCACAGTGGATTAGATGGTGGGCTCTGTGAGAGTGCTCGCAGCCTGAGCCCGGCAGCCACCCCCAGAGAGGAAGATGAGGCAGGTTGCTCCCATAAAGACTGACAGCCTCAGAAACCCCAGAGAGGTTCTGCTCTACGCTAGCGGGTCACCCCGTGTCACAATTGACCCAGTAACGTTGGGGGTTGGGTTCTGCTTTTGTTTTCCTTCTGCCTCCCAGCCCCTGTGTGGGGCAGTCAGCGAGCCAAACAGTCAGAGGTGGGCGCCCTCTACCCCTAGCAGCACTGCCGAAGACAGTGCTGGCGATATGCTCCCGATGTGCTCCCATTCAGGGCCGGGCCAGGAACCTCCCCCCCGCCCCTGGGGCAATTGTGCTCTGCAGCACACCCTGGGGTGGCCATGAGCAGGACTGGCTTGCTGAAGGCAGGTCCCTTGAATTTGACCTAGAGTGGATTGAAGGCTCCTCTGTGGGCACAGCCCCAAGAAGCAGAGAAAGGGTCTGAGGAAGTGGGGTGGGGAGGACCATGGATGGTCCCCCAGCCTTGGTGCACCGTCACTTGACTCAGACTCCTGCCTGGACCATCCAGCGCAGAGGGGGTTGGAATCCAAAGGAGGGTTCCAAGCGTGGCCAACTGCATGGCCCCGTGTTAACTCAACGGCGAGGGTCATTTGCTTGATGCAGATGTGTCTCCGAATGGTGAGTGTGGTGACCGGTCCCAGTTGCAGTCGAGTCTGTTCCCACCCCCGGACACACCTTGTGTGTCAGAGTAGAACTGCTCCGTGGGGTTGGCGGTGGCTGATTGTTCGGACATAGATCACGAGGTCTCTCTTCTGCAGCTCTCCGTGCTGCGTTCTGCAAACGCAGTGTGAGCACCTCTGGACCCAATGCCCCTGAGCATGCTCCAACCCTCCGGAAGACTGGGGAGTCAGGTGCAGTCTTTGCGGAGAGCTGAGGGCATGGCAGGAACCAGGGGAGACAAACAGAAGGCCGGGGGGTGGGGGGCTGAGTGAGAAGAGGCTAGAGTGGGGGCAAGTGGGGGCAGGAAGCGTTCTGCGGCAAACAGCGACAGATGTCTCTAGGTAGCGACCTTTCTGGCAGCTCTTCTTTGGGGAGAAAAGACCTCCCAGACATCCTAACTGGGTGACAACAAATGAAAACGGGAAAATAAACAGATGGAACATGCCTCCGAGTCTCGATTTTGTCATCAGTGACTCTGAATCTGCAAGCGTCTCTGGCTAACTTTGGTCCCCACCATCTGCCCAGTGACCCCTTTCCCTCAAGGAAGATGCTGGCATGCCAGCCCCTCTCCCCCCGCCAGGACAGAGAGGGAGGGAGGGACGGTGGGCGAGAGAGAATGGGACGGTCACAACAAACTCCACCCTGTGCCTTGTGTACAGATGGGCACACTCCGTCTCTGCAGACCACAGGCCACCGTCCTACTTGCCCTTTCTGGGGTCGGGAGGACCCCGTGAAGCTAGCCCTGTGATTTCAAGTGTAAGCCCAGATGGACACCAGCATGTGGTTACCAATCGAGTAAACCTGCTGCCTTCGTTTCGAGGCGATTTCCAACTCACGCGCTTCATCAGAGTAGAACCAGGCTCCATAGGGGTCTTTGGTTGTCAGGGTCGAGGGGGAGCAGACCGCCAGGCCTTTCTTTCACGGCACATTGGAACCGCTAGCCTTTCAGTCAAGAGCCGCGAGCAAAGCTTATGCCCCACGCTGGGACCTTCTCCTTGTGAGCAGAACAAGCATGCTTCAACATGTGTCTCTCCCCATGTGGAACCAGGCAGAAACAGTCACTCAACTGGGGCCCCAGACTGGCCCGTCCCTTGTGAGTGGGCAGGGACATTCGTGGTCCTACCAAGAGGGGCTTAGGCTTTCCTCAGACTCTGACACCCCCACCCTCACCCCCATCCAAGGACAAGCTCAAAGCTCCTCTTGCTTGGGGAGTGTTTCCTGGAGCCTAGGGAGTCAGCCTGCTGGCTCTGTACTGTGGCAGCAGCTGGCTTTGGGAGGTGAGGTGTCTGCACGTTTATTGTTTAAGAAAAAGTAACGATAAAACGGGACCCACTAAAGGGTCCTAAGGGGTCTCTAAGGGGTGCAGCGAGGGGACGTCCAAGACTGTGTGCTCGGACACGCGTGTGCGCTCTACTCAGAGGGCACTCGAGTGTGTATGTGCGCACGGGCACACGCGAGCACGCAAACACGGAGGCGTCGCAGAGGCCTCCTTTGTAAGTGTCGACTGCGGTTTGCTCATCCCTCGGCGGTGTTAACAAGCAGTGGATTGTTGGTGACACTCACCGTCTCCAGCCCCTCCCAGCAGAAGGCTTGATTGAATCGGAGAGCTGTCATGTATTATTCTGTTCTGCAGTTCCAGGGGGTCGCTCACTGATCTCGCACGGGCTCCCTGGAGCAGGCCCATTCTTTCTTTCTCTCTCTCTCTCTCTTTTTTTTGTTATGTCTAAATCCTCAATACAAATTGCAGTATTTCTGGACTCCCAGCGGGACCCATTAGAGCCTGTGGGGCATTAACTATCATTAATAGTCCTGTCAGAGACAGGGGGAGGGGGAAGGAGGGGACGAAAGGGGGGAGGCATAGAAGTGTAGCCAGCAAGTTGCGTGGGTGGTTGTTTTGTTTTATGTCCAGAGATGGACAATTTATCCACCTGCTCTACTCAGTGTGCCCAGGCTTGGGTGCTTTGTTAGCATCTTCAATTGCATGGTGAGACGCAACCGGGGACTTCCGCTCTGGGAATCGAAAACTTCCGATGATCCCAGATCCCTCTTTGTTTTCCCTGTCCTAGCTCCCACCCCACCCCCACACTCCCGCCACCATCTTCCTTTCCCACAAAGTCAACTCTTCGTTTCCAACTCCATAAAGGAAACAGAAGAAGACGGTGAAAAAGTGAGTTTTGGGGGGCAGTGGTGTTATTCAAAACAACACACACACGCACGTTACAGCCATAATTTGAATTCTTGCCTATGATACACCATTAGCTGCAGGTCTTTATTAAGCATCTAACTCGATAACAATCAGGTGGAAAGGTTTTAATCAAGTCCTAGGTAGAGGATTTATCAGTGCTCTGAAGAAAGAGTAGGTTTTAAGTCATTGGAAGACAATGCGAATGCTTGCATCTCTAGACCACTGCTATTAGGAGGGTTAATAGGGAGCCCTGGTGGTGTTGTGAGTTACACATTGCCCTGCTCACCACAGGTCAGCAGTTCAAAACCACCAGCTGCTTTTCGGGAGAAAGATGAGGTTTCCTACTCCCATAAAGAGTGACATTCTTAGAAACTCACGGGGGCGATCCTACCCGGCCTATAGGGTTGCTGTGAGTGAGAATGGACTGGATGCCGGTGATCCGGGGTCTGGGGGTTTCCAACTGCTCACCTTGTGGTTAGGAGCCTGACGTGTAACCTCTGTGCCACCGGGCCTCCTGTTGGTTTTCTAACACACACATGACACAGACCAGTAGCAGGTGAAACCGTGCCACTCACCATCTTCTCTCTGGCAAAGGACAAGTAGATTTCATTGAAAATAGCGTCTCTTGTCATGTCATAGGTCCTTCTGATGTAGTGCATGACGCGTTAAGCTGCCAACTGGAAGGTTAGTAGTTCGAACGCGCCAGCTGCTCCCAGAGAGAAAGACGAAGCTTTCTGCTCCTGAAAAGATCCGCAGTCTCAGCAGACCACAGGGGCAGTTCTTCTCGGTCCTCCAGGGCTGCGATGTCCCAGTGCCCTCTAGGGTAGTGAGTTGAGTGAGTGAGTTTAAAAGGCTTATTTAAAATAAAAAAAAAAGTAATGGATCCGTATAAATGGTTTTCAGATCAAATTTCATGATTAAAAAGGTCCCAAACTCACTGCCGTGGTATTGGCTCTGACCCCCGTAGTGACCCCATAGGACAGGGTGGGGCTGTCCCTGTGAGTTCGGAGACTGCATCCTCAGAAGGGCAGCTCTGTAAATATGGAAGTCACAGAGAAAGAGGTTAAGAAATCCTCGGTAACATTGAACGGTGCAGAGATGTCCTCTGGACCACACATGCGCTCATAGGCAAGCAAAAGAAGAAGAGGGAGGAAGGACCAATTTCAACAGACACACCTCGTCTTATTTCTCCGGAAATATGTGCTCGCCGTGTGCCTCTGTGCCATGGACAGTCGTGTAGGGGTGCATCGACGAGATAATGGCATGGGCTCACCAACTCCTTGAATTCCCCCCCCCTTGTATGTTGGTCATCCTCACAAGATCCCAACCATGTTGTCACTTTTTTTTTGCACCGAATGCATACATGTGCATGCCAATATAGCGTAAGCATAGCCTTTGTCTGTACTGGGAAAGAAAAATAAAGAGCCGTGTGACTTGCTTCCCTTTATTGCGGTGGCCTGGAACCCACGAGGATGGCGGTCCTCCCTGCGTGTGACATCTGCCCTGCCACCTGCCAAGCTCCAGAAAGTGAAAGGAGGAGGCCTATGGAGACTTCGTCCCTGGCTCTCTGACCCCCCCCCACCCCACCCCCACCTAAGCCTAACCCTGGGAGAGGCGATTAAACACAATACAAAACAACATGTCCTGCTACTGAGCGTGGCTCCCGAGGATAAAACAGAGTGTGACGCTGGGCACACCGCGCGGCAGGCAGAGTTTATGTCACGGAGTTGGGCGTGTAAAGGGTGGACAGGTGGGAAGTGTGCTGTTCCTGTTGTCAGGTGCCGTCCACTCAATTCCGGCTCCCAGCAACCCTTTGTACAACAGAACCAGACACTGCCCAGCGGGGCGCCATCCTCACCACCCCGTCCTGTTGGAGCCTGTGGGTGCAGCGCTGGGCCGATCCATCTCATGCAGGGTCTTCGCTGCTCCTCCACTTGACTGAGCAAAACTGTGTTCCCCTCAGGCCTGGTCACTCCTGAAGACATGCCCAGAATGTGGGAGGCCATATCTCACCATCTTGGCCTCTACAGAACAACCCAGCAGCCCTTCGTCCAGAACACATTAACTCATTCCTCTGACAGCAGCCGCGGTGTCTTTGTAACTCCTCACTGATGCCCTTGTTCATGATCTCACGACGGAGCCCCCAAACGAAGTAATCACACGTTCCAGCTTCCCAGTGACAGTCCTATGATGCCTTTTGTCCTGGGGCCATTCCCAAGAGCACCCTCCTTGGCTCTTAAAAATAAAATCATCCCAGTGGGATGGGCTAATTCTAGATCAGCCTGCTCGAACCCACCCGACTTCATGGGCTTATCAATGGCAGTGAAGTGACAATGTCAGTCTTCTGGGATTCGGAGAGTGAAGTGAGTAGTCCCTCGGGGCTCATTGTTGGGGACTCGGTGGGCAGCATGCATTTGCCCTGACCCGGCCCGGGCCAGCTGGGGGGCTGGGCTGCCGGTTGAGCAGAGTCAGGCCAGTCAGTGGCCCCACTCTCCAGAAACTCATCGGTGTCTGATGGCCCAGATGCCGCCGCAGGACCATTTGAGATTGGCGACACGGAGGCGTGTTTGCAGAGCTGTTTTGGGAGCTTGTTAAGCCTCCCCAATCTAAGATTTCAAACGCTCCTGGGAGCTAGCCGATTCAGTGGAGCAGCCAGCCCACTTGGTGGCAAGTGTGAAATTCTTTGGAGTGCTTCAGCTCACTGGTGACTCTATAAAAATGATCCCCAGGCCTCAGAACAAGGGTGCAGATGGCCACGCCTCAAGTGACCCTCCTCCTCCCTCCGCGGCCCATCCCCTCCTTTTACCCGCCTCAGAATGACAGCACCCATAATTCCCATCATGTCCACTTATAGAACTGGGGGTTCCCTTGCAACCTTCTCCCCCCCAGAGAACCACACCACCCAGGAAGCCTTCCTCCTAGCTTCTGGGTCCTGGAGCAGGAAGTTGGAATTCTATTTTTTTTATCTGACCATCTGGCTACTTCTTTCTGTCCCTTGCAGCAGCTATAAATCTTGGGGACCAGGTCGCCCCAGTTGAAATGCTGTCGGGAGAAGTTCTCTCCTTTGGCTCATTTCTCTCGTGGCTTCTCTCAACTCCTTTTTTTCTTGTTTTTCTTTTAACCTGTCTGGTGTTGGCTAGATACCCACTGGAAAATGTCAAGAAGGGGGGAGGGGGCACCAGGACATGGACACAGGAGCGTGGCCAGATCCTGAGCGCTCGCCAGCTGGCTTTTGCTGGTGCCGGCAATTAGAAAGAGGCCTCCGCTGCTTGAAGGCCTTCAAGCGTTGATGGACAAAGTGCTCGCGGGACAGATCTGTGTAATGAGGAACAGGTGAATAAATACAGGCTTAGGAAGCCCTACACAATAAAGCCTTATTAGCACATGTTTGGGGGCATGGGGGGCTCCTGTCTCCCTCAGACAACTTGGGGTGTATTAACTATCTACATCGCTACACGTGTACCAGCCTGGAGAGAAAACGCTGCCTCTCCCGGCTTTGAAACAATTAATCGTGATATATGGACCCTCTGGGGCCTTGTGGGAGATCCACCAAAGTAGTTGTTTTCTGAGCAGACCCCTGGCCTCCTAAATGAGCCCATGGCGAGGGCTGTGTAGCCCCTGCCCAATCAAAGAGCAGTCCGTCCAAGGAGTGGAGATGTTTGTTGTAAGGGGATGGGCCTCACTTGGTCCAGCTTGGAAGGAGTGCTCCTCCGCTCCCCTGCCTCCAGCACGGGGCCACCACTCCAAGAAAAGTGTCTTTATGATGGCTACACCATTCCTAACTGGGGCTCGAATCTACCCCAGCTCTTAGGGCATTGTCTTCCTCCAGGCTGTCCCCCTTCCTTAGAAGGAAAGCCTGGGTGCTGTAGAGATCAGGCATTTTCTATGCATATCCACAGAATTTATTGCATCCATATTGGATAGAGTTGTGTAGCTATCTTAGACTTATTATCATCCCCTCTGTGAAGCCGAGGTGCAGTGGGGGGGACTTCAAAGAGCTCACGGGAAGATGGAATCATAAGATCATGCAATTTTTCCAACACACTTTAAAGCTGCACCCTGCCCCAACCACTTTGAACATGGCTTTCTTAGCCATTGTGTTTGGGATGTTTATCTACATTAAAAATAGTTCCAGTTGACTTTAAAATGTGCCATTGTTCAAGTAAATGACTAAACTATAATTCATTCATCCTCTTGTTCATGGAGATGTAGCTTGAAGAATTTCATGATGAGCCAGAAAGGTGTCTTGGTGCCAAGGGTCAGATTTTCTGGATTCCTAGGTGTAGACCCGGAACCCTGAGGATCATAAATTGTCAAGCGATCTGCTGGTCACCAAAAGTCTCATGGTTTGAACCCACCCACAAGTGTCTTAGAGCAAAGGTCTGCTGTTTCCAAAAGGTGACAGTCTTGGAAACCTCTAGAGCACAGTTCTAGTCTGACAACTGTAGGTCACCGTGCGTCAACTCGGCGGACACGCTTGGTGGGAGGGTTGGTGATAATGGGAGGTGTGGGCCCCTCACTCTCATTAATATTGCCTGGTCCTCTCTGCGGTGGTTGAATAAGTTTGGCTGTCCCACCTGTGTCTTGAATTCCCTCTGCTCTACAACCTTGCCCAACATTGACCTTCAACAGATTTGTGAATGTTTGACCGACAAGTATTCAACACTGTCTGGCTAGTAGTAAAATTTAGGTTGCCCCAATTCCTAGTGAGGTTGGATCTCTTTGTTTTTATCATTTTATTGGGACTTGTACAACTCTTATCACAATCCATCCATCCATCCATTGGGTCCAGCACATTGGTACATTTGTTGCCCTCATCATTCTCAGGATATTTGCTTTCTGCTTGATCTCTTACTATCAGCTCCTCATTTTCCCCTCCCTCCCCACTCCCTCCTCCCTCACGAACCCTTGATAATTTACAAATTATTATTATTTTTGTCATGTCTTACACTGTCCAACATCTTCTTGCATGTTTCTAGGAGCCAGGGTAGTATGGTGGGCGAAGCATTTGACTCATAATCAAAAGGATTGAGCCTACCAGCTGCTCCACACGAGAAAGTCGGCTTCCCTGAATGTCGGCATCTGTGGAGACCCTGGGGGGAATTTCTAGCCTGTGCTCTTGGATCAGTAAGAGTTGGAATCCATGCCTTGGGGGTGTGTTACGGTTTGGGTAAGAAGACGATTCAGCCTGTTGGTGTCCCTTGCCCACGTTACCCATAGATGGCTTATCTCTCTTAGTCCACCTAGAGAGTCTGTTGGATACACCAGGTACTACGTTTCCGTCCGCTGTGTGTATTGGGTTCTCTCACTGTTGACTGGATGCCTTTTACGAAGTAGCAGAAGCTATCAGCAGAGGGGTAGGCTGCCAACCATCTCAGAAAACAGGCTCGTCATGGATGCCCTCAATGCCAAAGTCTGGAGGCCATGCCATGGGGGGCAACAAGAAGGTGAACAGAAGGGAAAATGTGATTCCGTTTCTTTGGAAAGAGAAGTGTCGTGCCTGAAAGGGGATGATGGGTAAAAGAGAAAGAATTAGACTCAGTAGTACCAGGGATGAGGCTGTTGCCAAGCAGCCAGGAGGGATGATGCTGATGGAGGCCATGCTATGGCACTGGAGGGCATCCAAGGGTATCCAGGACCCTCTGGGGGGTGGGGGAAAGGGTCCATTGGAGGATGTTAATCTTTTGCTTTCTGTCGATCCACAAAGGTGATTTCACTTCTCACCCATGGAGGCTAGTTTCCGCGTCTCTTGGCTACCCAAGTCTGCCTAGCCGCTTAGAGAGTCTCTGGGTCATAATGTCCAGTTAGGTTTCCTGGAATGGGACCCAGAGGGCCCTTCCACCAAGCGCTGATGGATCTTAATTCTCTCTTTGGCCCTCACTTGTTCCCTTCATGCCACCTTGCCTGCCGCTCCCTCTCGCTCGCCCGCCTCCCCCTCTCTCTTTTTAAATTTTATTTCCCATTTTAAATCATGCACAGTATAATACAATAAGCATTAAATCATGCAAATTGGTCTAGGTTACATTTTGAAAAATGTTAAGAGGAAACTGTTAAGAGACCAGTTTCTGACAGGCAATGCATTTTAAAGTTGAGGGATTTGAAATATTTCAGCAGTGGACCTAAAACAGCATTATAAATTAGTTCAACTTATCAGCCCTAAACAGAATTATTCATCTTCCAAAAGGGTATTTCATGGCCGCTGGGCCCAAACGATCGTTCACCTTCATTTTTGCCCTACTCTAAGGGTAGGTCTCACTTTACTGAATTCTCCTGATTCATTACTGTGTGTTACTTTATGAATTTTTTATCAGCATTTTAATAGCTCTTTCAGATGATTGAATGTAACTGATTCCTGCAGCAGAACACTGATTGAACAGGAAGACAGTTATGTATGTCATAGGGGTTAGCTTCAAGCCAGGCAACAGGGGTTTTTTTACCTACGAGAGGTGCTTTTTTTCTGCATTTCCCACCCCCGCTCGGGAAGAGTCTCTGCAGATAAAAGCCCCCACCCCTGCCTCCTCTCACCCACCCAATTCTGCTTTCTCTGGCCGGATTTTCCATTTCAGTCCCAGGCGTGGGATTACGTGCAAAGAGGCAAGGGGGGAGGTGGGACCTGGAGCATCCCCTCTTAGGGCCCCTGAGAAAATTAAATGATTATGATATCAGGGGATCTTGGCATCAGAAAGGCCAAGGAGAGCCATGGGGACAATTTAACGGTGGCTCTCAACTGGCACTTACTGGCGGGGTGATCTAGGAGCCTTTCTCCCATTGTTGTGCGTCTTCTCATTCCTTTCCAAGTGGGTGGGAGACATTTTATGGAAAGCACCCAACCTATCGGGGACCCCCCTCAGGAAATGTTGGTCGTCTCTGGATCCCACACATTAGAGCACTTTCCAAACTGGAACTCACTGTTCAAGGGTATATTGTTCATACAAACCACACTGAAGCTGGAGCCAGAGGGAAGACCTCGACTTGTCATCCTGTCTGCTAGGTATGCGACCAGAAGGCACCATTTGGGGAGCTCCTGCTAGCATAACGAGTTGTGCGTTGAGCTGCCAATGACAAGGTCAGTGGTTCAAACCCACCAGCTGCTCTGAGACAGGAAAGTAAGGCTGTTTACTCCCATGAAGATTTAAAGTATCAGAAATTCAGCAAGTAGGATCGCTCTGTCCAGTAGGGTTGCTCTGAATTGAAATCAGCTCGATGGCAGTGAGTTTGCTTTGGGATATTAGAGATCAGAAATGGTCGGAGACCAATAATTTCATAGCATTTGATCTAGTCCTCTTTTTAATTGTTTTATCAGGTGTAAATGGGGGAGGGGTTGTTGATAGTGAGATTTGTGGTTAGGTAGAGAATCATATCGCTATAAGGGACCTGAGGGATAATTCGGTGTAGTTCTGTTATTTGGAGGTGAGAAAACTGAGCCTCATACCCCAATACTAGTAAGTGGTTAGATATGAAAGTTCTTATAATGAGCCAGGCATGGCCAACTTTTCTCTCTCCTCACTTATCATCTCTCTCTTTCTCCAACATTTTTGCATGTCTAGCAGTAGTAAAGAACATATTACCCAACTCTCATTACACACCAATGAGGCACATCTGGCAGTATGGGACACTGAGCTGGGAGGCAAGACTCATTCTGGCTATGATGACTAAGGTTTTGTGTCAACTTGGCTGCCCCACTTCTCAGTCATTTGGCAGTGATGTAATGATGAAATACCGCAGTTATATAAAAGTCTTATCTTCCTCCAATTAGTGATCTGATGTAGACATCCTCCATGTCACAGAGCACCAATTTTCACAGAACATCCTGCTCCTTGAAACCTAACCATACAAGTCAGGCAGAAGAGGGTTGCCTATTGCAGTCTTCTTAAGGGTCTTTGGCTGTGTTCTCGAGAAAAGCAAAGCCAGTCATATGTGTATAAGTATTAAAGAGAGATGTTCATATCACGCCAAATGGCTCACTCTGTTGGAAGATTGAATGAGTCCAATCTGGTTTAGGTTCGTAGGTCAGATGTTTAGCTTAGAAATTTCTCCAGACTCCTGTAGCTGCTGGAGCTGATAAACTGGGAAGCAAGCAGACGAAACAGGAAGACCCCAGGCTGGTGGATACGCAAAGTCAAAGGAATCCAAGGTCCGCAGTCCACTGATGGCTCCTGGGAGCAGCAAGCAATATGGTGAGAGGTCGAACCAGATATAGGATCCTGATTCAGCAGAAGTGACAAGCCTTCCCAGAGTCAGCTTTAAAAGGAGCAGACCACACCCCCAAGGAGTCTTTCTTCCAATAGCATCAAGGATGTGACCTAATCAAGGCAGGCAGTACTCCCCAACTTCTGCTATTCACAGAGTTGGCCATGCTATGTTAGATCCCATCATGGAGTTGATTGTGTCGTATTCGAGCTTAGCAGCAAGGATCGCTGCCAACCTACTGAGAACCTTGGCCCAGCCAAGTCTACACAAACCCTTGCTGCTGTCACACTGAGTAAAGAGTGGTTCACTCATAAGATCCTCTTAAGCTTGACCAAGATTCATTCCTATCTGTACACTGAGCTCTGTGAAGCAGCCAGGGCTAGGTGAGACCCCCAGGAGGTTTCCTAGGCAACTGATTGGGTCGTTAGAGAATGCCATCGAAGGACCCACCAGGGACAGGGCAGAATGCATTTCAGCCATCGTGCTGTGGAGTGGGTTGGGTCAGATGTGTGGTCTCTTCTTAGTAGATAAAGTCAAGCGACAGTGGAAGCTTGGCACCTCTTCTACCCTGGAAAGAATACAAACTGTGCTTAACAAGGGTTAGTAGAGCATCTACAAGAGGATCCTGGGGAGTACCACACTGCAGAGTCATCTTGCACCTAATTGGCCCACATTAAGTTCAGTCTGCTGTTAATGATAAAAATCACTCCCTTTCTGAAGCTCGGAAAGTCATAGATACATCCAGCATATATATATATGAAAGAACTGGCAGGAAATGAATGCAAGCCACCATGTCTTATTTAGGAAATGAAAATATATCCATCTGGGCAGATATTTTCTCTGTGCAGTGCTGATAAAATACTTGAATCACCGATACCCTTCCTCGCCTCCTTGTTCATGTCAGCATCTTAATGTGAAATATAATGACAGCGAACTTCCAGAAACAGTCTGGCAAAGCCTGAACCAGATTTATCTTAATGTGCTTGTTTGCGTGCAAACCCAAGTCTCCAAAAAGCACTTCCAGGGTGATTTTTCACAATATGTACTTTCAGAAAGGGGCAGCAGGACCGCCATAAAGACATGGGCGAGAAGCCCTGTGAACGTTGGATGAACACCAGGCAATTGTATTGCTGTGTTTTCACAATTCTGCTGGCTCATGTGGTCAGCGTGGACGATGGAGAAGAGACACTTGGGAAAGGTAATATATCTTCCTTTTCCAAGAGCCCTGGCTGTATGATGGTTCAGTGATCCACGGCTAACTGAAGGGTCGCTGGTTTGAATTCTGCCAGCCACTTGTTTGCAGAACAAAACTGTGCACCCACACAAATCACAGCCTAGGTAAACCTGTTGGGTGATACCGACCGTGTCTAGAGGAGCCCTGGAGGCGTAATAGGTTATTAGGTGCCTTATAAGATTGGCAGTTTGAGGAGAAGGTGGGGGGAGAAAGAAGGAATCAATGGATCACAAGGATTGACATATAATCTCCACCCAGAAAAAGTGGGTGAAGGGTGACAGAGGATGATGTAAGATATAAAAATAATAATCTATCATTTATCAAGGGTTCCTGGGGGAGGAGGGGGGGAAATGCAGAGCTGATATCCAGGGCTCAAGTAGAAAGAAAATACTTTGAAAATGATGATGGCGACAAATGTGCTTGACACAATGGAAGAATGAATGGATTGTGATAAGAGATGTAAGAGCCCCCAATAAAGGTATTTAATAAAACATTAAAATAAAAGATTTATAGTGAAAAGAGAAGAAAGACAAAGATTGGCAGTTTGAAACCACTAGCCACTCTTTGGGAGAAAGATGAGACTTTCCACCCCATAAAGATGGAACTCCATAAGGGCAGTTCTTGGAACTCCATAAGGTCTTGGAAATCCATAAGGGCAGTTCTCCTCTATCCTATAAGGTAGGATCGCAGTGAGCTATCAACTCACTATTGGAATCAACTCAACAGTAATGGAATCTCTCTCTCTCAACGGTTCTCAACCTGTGGGTCACGACCCCTTTGGGGGTCGAACAACCCTTTCACCCTTTCCCAGGGGCCGCCTGATTGATAACAACACAATGAGAGGGATGAAGTAGCAGAGAAAATGATGTTGTGGTTGGAGGGACCCCACAGCACGAGGACTTGCAGTACAGGGTCTCGGCATTAGGAAGGTTAGGCCCACTGCTGAGATCATCTGTTTTTATGGGAAGTTCTACCCTGTCTGATAGGGTCACTGTGAAGTTGGCATTGACTCAATGGCGGTGCGTTTGGGTTTGTTTTGCTTTGTTTCCATTCAGCTGCGGGAGAAGGCTGTGACTCACCTTTTCCTAAAGACTGCAGCCCTGGAGCCCCCACAGGGCCGCTCTGCCCTGGGAGTCGGGTCAACTCAGCGCCAATGGATTGTTGAATCGTACAGTAGTTGTTCCCTTGGGACTTTTTCGGTTGGGGAAAAAACAGAAAACCACTAATGGTCTTGACTGACCCTTCTTGGCCTTTTCCTTTGCATCTGCTCCCTGCCTTTCTCCCAGTTGAAAATAGCCAGGAACCCGTTCTAGCTAGTAGAAGGATGGAGTCTGCAGGATCTTGACAGGGTGGGATTCAGAGCGCATGCTCAGAGGGTGCAGTCCAGTTCAGAGACTGTTTTAGGTTTTATGGGAGTTCAAGGACTCTTCAAAGAGTTCTTCTTTTTAACCAAAAGTCTCACTCTTGAAAGAAGAGAACACCTCTGAGATTTGATTCTGGAACTGCATCTTTTAAAACTATATTGGATGGAATTACTGATGAGAAGATGTTACATTCTTTCTTCCAGGCCCAGCTCTGGTGTCTAAAATCCAATCGTCTTATAAACAATAAAAAAAATGTGAATGCTGGCATTAGGGAGCTTTCCATTATAATTTATGCCAGCTAGAATTTAATTTAAAGCATACATGGAGTGTTAACCTCAGCAAACGAACTCTGCGATGAGAACTAAGGTCCAAAAGTCGACGTAATAATGAGAAAGAAATCCGTGTATTGTGAGCAAATAGCTTCCTATCTGATCTGGCACCGCCAACAGTTGGTTCAGATACATAGTGCGGGGTTTATCACTGATCTCTAGTTGCCGCCTTTCTTCTTAGAAGTTGCTGAGTGGGTTCTGACTCATTGAAAACCATGTGCAAGAGATTGAAACATTGCCCGGGCCTGCCCCGTTCTCATCGTGAATCATTTCCAGGTTTGGGGGGCCCACTGTTGCAGCCCCGCTGTGTTTTATAGGGGCATGGGGTGGGTAACAGAGACTTACAGAGGTTGCCACTTCTCTTGGGACACACCGTAAACTGGTGACAGTGCCAGGTTTCCAAGAACACACGGCTCTGTACCTCTGACCGACTCAGCATAGGTGTTCCTGTCAGCTGCCAGTGAGAAAGGTCAAAAGAGGCTGTGGCCTAGGCTGTGTGCATCGCCAAAAAAACTGTTGGCTGAGTGCACTTCAATCGTGAACAGATTCCGATGTGACCCGCACATCATTGCACCCGCTGAAGCTGTTGACGTTGGATAACGTTGCCGATCTGTGCAGCCATATTCTAAGCCAGCTTCAGTTATTTTCCTCACCCTAGCAAGTTTCGTGCTGCCTAGTTACACTCGGTCGGTCGCAGGTCCTCTCCCAAGCCCCAGGCAACCACTAATCCACTTCGCCCCTGGCGGTAGAATTTTCTTTTTCAGGCACTGCATACAAATGAGCTCACTCGATATGTGGTCTTTTGTGTCTGCCTTCTTTCACTTGGCATAGAGTTTTTGAAAGCCGTCTATGATCTAGCTCGTATCGGTGTTTCATTTATTTTTATTGCTGACTATGGCTCGGTTGTATCGCATTTTCTTTATCCGTTTTCCCATTTACCGGTTGATTTGGGTTGGTCCTACTCTTTTGGCTCTTGTGAGCTTTTGCCTGCACGTTTTTGCACCGACCCATATAGTCTCATTTCTCCTGGGAACTCGCTGGGAACGGGCTGGTTACGTTGAAAACGAAACATGTTTTCCATAGTGACCCCACCAGCGGCTCCTTGGAAGGAAAATGAGACCTTCTCCTCCCAGAAAGGGTTACGGCCTCGGAAACCCACAGGCGCAGCTCTACTGTAGCCTCCAGGATAGCGATGAGTTACAGGGAACTCAGTGGCCGTGAGCTTGGTTTTGAGTTTGGACAAATGTGCTTGGGAAGGAAGCCGTGAAGGCGGGGATCCCATCTTGTCATGAGTCACCAGTGCCACAAAGGCCACGGGAGAACGCTCAGCCCACTGTGATGCCAGGGCTCTGAAGAGGTAGCTCTTTGTTCAACCTCCTAGCCTTTGTTGAGACTCTTTTTACTTGGGCTGTCATCTTCACGTATCCGCCAGCATTCTGCGGGACTGTGATGAGGGCATAGAAAAGGACAGGTGTGAGTACCTACCAGGTGACCTTGGATGGCCTGTGTCACTGTGATATCACAGAGAGGGGAAATACACATGCCATCCTTCGAGCGGCAACCTCTGTTGTGTTCATTTGGACCTACTCCCATGGAGTGTCCCTTTCCAGTGGAGGTGAGGAGACCATGCCCCCCTCCCCCCCCCCGTGGAGGAAGATACAGCTGTGTGTGCTAGCTACAGAGCAGGATGCGTAACCTCTCAGAGCCTCCATTTCCTCATCTGTAAAATGAATCTAGAAATACCTACCTACCGTGTAGGGTGACGGAGAGGGCTAGGGAGAATACTATGGAAGATGTTATTACACAGTATTTAGGTATGTTATAAGTAGGAAACAAGCAAGAGCTCTCTTATCATGTGTGATGGCATGTATTTGCATGATTCTTGCTATGGCTGCAGCCAATGCTACAAAGAAGAGGGTTGCCATTTGAGAAACGAATAACACAGGTGCGATTTGAACACAAGCACAGCTGTCCACCGCATTCTGTATCTACTTATACCATTTTCTGCTCCATAAAGCCTCCATGAGGGGTTAGAACACAGGAATGCAACTGTTGGAATGGCCAGGTGTCACCTCTAGGTGTGTCCAGGGTGGAGAGGGAATGTGAACAAAAAATATCTACCATCATAGAAACGAACATAGGAAGAAGTCATGGCCAAGAGAAGAACACAGATGTGGGAACTTGAAGACCCACATCAATGCTGTCACTGAACTTCAGCTTGGACACCGAGCTTCCTGGTGGCCAAGGTGAAAGTAACCGCATCATTATTCAGAAAAGCAGAGCCCCGGGTTCTTCTAGAACCAAAGCTAGGCTCCAAGATAACGCTCTCACACGGAACTTGACCTGGCAGAGCAGTCTGCCAGCAACAAATGATTTTGTTTGGTGGTTTCTCAGAGCTGCTCTGGGGGAGAGCGCGCGGCAGGACATGAAAACACCGTTCCACGCAAACAGCCCCATGGAGAAGCTGCAGTTCTATGGCCCCTCGCAGGTAGTCGGCCTTGAGCCACAGGCAGAATGTAGAGTTTTGCCAAGGATGGGTGAACTATGTGTCCTTCAAGTAATCTTTTGTAAATACTGCTTTTTCTCAGCTGGGCTTTTGATCGGAGTTGAATAGCAGGCAGTTGGAGCGCGGATTCTTTGACAAGAGGCTGGCGGGGTGCTGTTCTCTGTTGCTGGTCCAGGGCAGAGCCTGACGCCTTAGAAAGGAGAAGTGCAGATGATAAGGTTGACCTCTTCCTGTGAAAACTGGACTCCCTTCGTCTCTCCCTGGGAGGCGCTAGGGTCCACAGCCTTGCAAGCAAACCCACCTCTTCTCCAGGAATCCACGTGGGGGCGGGGAGGGAAATCTCTTCTGCTACTGTGGGCCCAAACCTCAGAGCAGGCCCCCTTGGGTTAGCGGTGGGTCCAAAGGAGAAGGGAGCGGGAGGCCAAAGTTTCAACCTATGTGTGGAAGACCCGACTACTCCACCCCAGAAGCGCTTCTAGAAGAAGCCAGCCTGGGTCATCTGTGGGGTTCCCAGTAAGAAGTAGACAGACGGGCATGACGCTAGCCGGCGACCAGGGCTGAGGCTTGCATCTTGAATTGCCAACTGCTGCCATCTCATTAGAAGCTCTATGGTCTGCCCCCAACCACCCCTCCTCCCAAGGTTTGAAGCCTTCCGATTCCTCAGTCAACCTGACATTTCAGACAGCTCCAAAATCCCTGCTTCACAAATCACAGGAATCCATTATGCTCCGTGGAATTCATTCTGAAAAAGCCGGTTACATTGAGAGGAGAGCCTGCTAGTTGAACGTAAGTCATCGACTTCCGAGCTGTCCTGTCGGGCCCTAGAGGCCAAGACCATGTATTATTGACCATGATTTCGGTTTCCCAAAGTCCTCCCCTGAGGGTCTGTGAGGCAGGACCAGTGATAGGTAGAGAGGCATCCAACCAAAAGCCTGGGCAATATGCCCAGGGCAAGCCTCACTCACAAGTTGTAAGGCTGGGAGACGATGTAGCTCTGGTCCTACCAAGCTCCTCATTCACTGAGCTCTCTGATTAGAAGGGTTGGTGGGGGGGGGGGGCATGAGGGGCACAGTAGGTTGTGGTTCAACTCTTCCCAAAGGCAACACAGAAGAAAGGCCCGGGGGTCTCCTGCAAAAAACTCAGCCATCGGAAGCATTCCGGTGCCCGGTTCCACTCTCGGCCTCGGGTGGCTATGAGTCACAATAGATGGGAAGGTAAAGGGGCCAGACTCGAACTGATACCAAGGGCTCAAGTAGAAAGAAAATGTTTTGAAAATGATGGTGGCAACAAATGTACAAGTGTGTTTCATACAATGGATGGGTATGAGCCCCCAATTAACAATGACTTAAACATAAAAAAAAAGAATTGCCATCTCCGAAACCCACAGGGGTAGTTTCACCCTGTCCTGTGGGGTCATCATGTGGCAGATTCAACTGGAAGACGGTGATAATTAGCTAAGAGTCCAGGGGGAAGCCTTCCACAGCAGTCACTGCTGTGGGTCAGGGTTCACCAACTAAGAAGAAATCCTGGTATTGGGAGGGAGGGAGGGAGGGAGGAAGGGAGGGAGGGAGGGAGGGAGGGAGAACAACAAAATCAGCAACAAAGAGAAAGGCCTGGTTGGAGCGTTTGGGCAGAGAGAAAAGGTCCTGCAGGGATGCTGAGCAGAGAAGCCCAAACCCAGCCTGTCCCCATCGAGTGCAGCCCGGCCCACAGAGACCCTGGAGTGCAGAGCAGAACTGAGTTTCCAAGACTCTCACTGCCATGGGAGCTTTCTCCTACTGAGCAGCCTGCAGCTTCGAACCGCTGACCTTAGCTTAGCAGCCAAGCACTTAACCCTGAGGCCACCCGGGCTCCTTTCCTGAGCGGGTCCTGTCATCTTAAAAGTCTGGACTCCCAAAGTTGGAAAGAGGAAGAAGAGAGGACCGCATGCCCTCTTTTCTCAGGGAAGTACGTAAACCGAGACTTGGAGTAAGCTGCGGTGCCCATCATGTCCGGTTGCTAAACTGGAGACAGTCTCCAAAGAAGGGCCTCATCTTGGGGCGGTGAGCGGAATCCAGCTGTTCCCGATATGCATACGGGGACGACTGAGTCCCAGGGCACTGAGAGTGGGAGAGAAGGGAAAAGAGGGGTGGCCAGAGCAGAGATGGGATGCATCATCTCCAGCAGAACAGCCCCACCCCACCCCCAACTGTTTATTTGGTGAAAGAGAGGAGTCCTGCTCATCATCGCTAGGGATATAGAGAGACCATCATCCTTCCCAAAGGAGACATGCGAAAGCATCAGGGAAGTGTCACCGACGGAGACCACAAAGATGCCCACGGCCTCTCCAAGCCCCGACTGCACCAGCACACAAGGACCCTACTTCCTGCGGACAGGCCGTTCAATGGGAAAGCAAGGCTGGCCTTGTAGACTGAATGATCCCACACTTGTCTCCCACTTCCACCTTCTCCTAGCAAGAAACATGAGGAGCTGGTGCTGGTGGTGACTGGGCCATGGAGATAGGTTTCTTCTCAGAGCAACCCCAGAAGGAAACACTGCCTGGTCCCGCACCTGCTTCACAATCGCTGTTATACTCGAGCCCGTTGGTACAGCCCACTGGGTCGATCCAGCTTCCTCTTTGGGCTGAACCTGCACTCTCTAAACACACTGTCTTCCTCCAGGGAATGGTCTCCCCTGTGAAGATGTCCCAAATACAGGAGAGGAAGTCTCGCCCTCCTTGCTCCTAAGGAGCCCTCTGGGCGAACTTCTTGCCAGACAGATTTGCTTGTTCTTTGGGCAGTCCGAAGAACACCACACCGGAATTCAAAGGCATCGATTCATCTTCAGCCTCCCCTGTTCCTTGTCCAGCCTTCCCATACGTAGGAGGCGATCAAAGACACCACGGCTTGGATCGGGTGCACCTTAGGGACAATAGAGCCCAAAGCAGCGATACCAGTGTCGATGTACAGAACAACAATGAAAAGTAATAAAGTGTCCTTTATATGTCGCAGTTGACAAAGCACCTTTATAAATTGTCTTTCGCTGATGTGCACAGCAGTCAGGTGAGGTCGTAGAATAGAGCCTGATACCTGTTTCCCAGGTGAAGAAAGAGACACTGTTGAGAGTTGAGTACAGGAAGCCGCAGAAAAGAGAATGGAAGCATGGAGCCCAGAGCTTGAGCCCAAGCAGGATCCTCGGTCTCCAGCTCTCTCGCCCCCATGGTTCTGGGGAGACATACACCAAACCTAACCAAACTCACTGCCATCGAGTTGATGCCAACTCATAGTGGCGGCCCTACAGGACAGGGCAGAACTGCCCCTGTGGGTTTCTGAGACTGTCACTGTTTCCGGGAGTAGAAAGCCCTGTCTTGCCCGCAGAGTGGCTGGTGGTTTTGAACTGCTGACCTTGTGATTTACAGCCCAACATGTAACCACTAACCCCCCCTACACCCCCCCCCAGGGCTCTATGACATATTCAGTTAAACTGAAAGGCTGGTGACTCGAACCTACCCACAGGCACCTTGCTTGTAAAAGGCCTGGACACCTACTTCCAAAACACCACAGACGGGAAACCCTGCCGAAGGACAGTTCTACTCTGCCCGGAGTCTGAGTCAGCTCAGCCATCACTGGTCTCCAGGTTCTTCCTGGCCAGGCCAAGCCCCCCAGGAAGCCAGACCAAGCTAGTCGATGGGTAAAACATCAAGTCAGACACAATTCACAGAAAACCACTTGAAAGCCATCCTGCCTTTCATCCCAGGCCTGCCTTCTTGCTGCTGGCATCTCCATCGAATGTCACAGCTTCAGTGCCCACAACTTAGCCAGAGAGGCCAGCCTGCCAGCCTGCCCAGTGGAAGATATGACTTGGGCAGGCCACACTTGGGGAGGGCAGGCTGCCAGGACCCAGTGTCCTCAGGGGAGGGCTGGGGGGTCACCCAGGGCACTGTCTCCACTCAGGAAAAGCTACTGGGCCTCCACTGACTCGCGCCACCCAAATAAATAAATGTCCTGAGCCATCGCTGAGGTCAGTCTAGAAAATGAGAATTTGCTTGGCGAGGTGGGGGGAGAGGACATTGGGGGGCGAGGGGAGGTGCGGGAAGGAGAAATATGTTCTGGAAAAGATAAACAGTCACTTGGAGTTTCACAGTTGGAACATTTGTTACCAGGTCCCAGTATTGATCTTTTATCACCCAATTTCCACGGGGAGCCGTGATAGATTGCCAAGCTGGGAAGCATACTGCAAGCGCAAGGATCGGGGGGAGCTGGGGGCCCCTCCCAGCAGTGTGGCAGCATCCATTGGAGAAGAGGGTAGGTTGGGAAGGGGGGTGGAGGGGTTGTCGTGAGCTGCCCAATTCCGAGGGGAGCCTCACGCTGAGCGGCCTGCAGCTGCATCGCCATGCTGGGGAGTGCCAGGGTTTATGGGGAGAGTGATTAAAATTGTATCAAAGAGGCTTGTGAAGCTTATGGTTCAAGTTAACGGTATGGAGTAAACAGCCTTTAGCGGCCCCCGGGGGAACATGACAGATAGTCTGGGGGTGTTACGGCGACATCGGACTGGTGACTGTTCTGGCCCTCCCAAACTAATCGCCATCTGTGAGCGTGGGTCTCTGGGGACCGTCTGCTGGTTGGACAATCATGGTAGTTAGCATTTTTAATCAGCTTCTGTGCAGCCCAGATAGAAACCTTATGTTCCCGTCTTTCTTTCTGTCTCTCTGGGTAGAGTAGTGACTGAGGAGGAGGAGGGCGGAGCAGGTGCGGATTCAGGGGGAGGGGGTGCCCCTGCAAGGCGTGTTTGGGGATTCACATCACTCCCTTTGTCCCAGCCTCCAGTCTGTCCCAGGACCGCCTGACCACTTGCTTTATGGCCACAACTCTTATTGTGTGTCCCCCATCCCCAACACACACACCATGGGGGGACGGGGGAGGGGATGTTGCTATTCTACTCAATGAGACAAGCGGTCAGTCTCGGGGCTGGCCCTTGAGTGTGATGACCCTTTCCTCCCTGCTTTCCTTTCTGACTGCCCTCTGGATCGCTCCCACCCTCCCCTGCTCTTAACACACAGTTATCCATCATGCACCGGCTTTGTTTACAGTCTCTTGTTGAGAGACACCACTCAAAACCTACAGTTTCATGCCCTGTAGGGAGCCAGGCTTAAGGAAAAGCCAACAGCTCCATCCACTGAAGCGGGCACCAGCTGGGTGCCCTGTGTGAAGCTTTAAAAAGGTGGTAACCATGAGTTTGTGATGCAGAAGGAACCACTCCCAAACCCATCATTCTGTGGTTCTGGTGGGTGCTCGTGTATGTGTGAGGTCGGCTGATGGATCCACTGGCGTGGAATGGTTTCAGATGGCCTCACTTGTCTGGGAGATTGGTCTGGAGTGGCTCAGCTGGGATGGTCCATCTCTGCTCCATGTGATGACTCATCCTTCAGTAGAGTCCACCCAAGGCTCTTTGTGTCTCCCCAGGAGTCCAAGGAACAGCATGAGTCCAAGGAACAGCAATCCCCAATGAGCAAACAGTTTTCCAGCCTCAGTCTGTAACACCTACGGCTGCCCAGAGTCCACGTACAGGGCAGCCTGGGGGATGACTAGAGGGCTGTGATGTCTAATTATGGACCACCGGGGGGTCTCCTACCCTTTATAACACTTCTCTACCACCTCTCATGATGCCCAGAGCTTTGTGATACCAGTTTATTCTTTTGGCTCTTAAAGGATTGTCAGCCTTTCAGGGGTCACCTAGTACACAAACATGTAACTCTTCCACCAACACCCTCCAAGGGCAAGGAGATGCCTGGCAGTCAGACATCAGTGGGAGCCAGGACAGGGAAGGCGAGGAGGTCTCAACAAAGCCATCCCCAGACACGGCCATCCAGCTGCTGGCTGGAGACCTCCACTTGGTGGTTCCATGGGCACGTGGACTCCAAAGTGTCCCTTCCTTTACTCCCAGCGAGCGAGTCAACGCTGCGCCCAGTCCTACCTCACTGGAGGGGGAAGTGAGCTGTGGAGGCGGAGGCTTAGCGGGCAGCTCAGGGAGAGGAAGTGTTGAAGGCGAGCAGGGTCCTTTGAGGACTAAGGTGAGGCACACCTGCCCCCAAGCCCCGATGTTTTTCAGTCACCCCCTCTGCACGTGAAGGGAAGACCAACAAAGGGTCGATCCATTAGAACAGAGGCACTGACCAAGAATGCTGAAAGTAAGTACCAGGGACTGCCAGGAGAGCAGACACATTTGTCTCATGTGCAGCCAGAATGCTCTGTAAAAGCCCGGGATGGCGAGACTTCATCACATGGACATGCTGTCAGGAGAGACCGGTCCCCGGAGAAAGACATCGGGCTCAGTAAAGAAGGGGGGCAGCGCAAACGATAAGCCCCTTCTCAAGGTGGATGGCCACAATGGGCTCCCCCAGAAGAACAGCAGGGTCAGGGGGAGCCGTAGCACTGGCTGGTGGCTCGCTCTGTTGTACAAAGGATCCCTAGGAGCTGGAACCGACGGGGCTGTACCTAACCACAGTCATGAGGTAGGGACTCTCTCCAGGGTCCAGTCCCCCATCAAGAGGTGAAGCTGGCAGTTGGGTCTGCCCAGTCGATGAGCACTTCCTTACGTTCCGGATTCCTTTGGGCTTCCAGGCCCCATGAACTCTAACTCCTGTTCATGTCACGGGCCGATGGCGGCAGAACTGCTCTGGACCCTTCCAGGGGCAGACAAGCCTGGCAGCCAGGGTCCGCCTCTCCATGTCATCTGGCCCCCTTCCTCTTCGTGCCTCCTGTCCTCTTCCATAGAAACAGCCGCCTTCTCTCTCTGGGTGTTTCAGTGCATCCCCGTCCCCTCACATCGGAGTTCTGCCTCGTGGCTGCAGCTGCTCTAGAGAGAAGCCTGGCTTCCCCCTCCCCGCCGCCTCAGCTCTCCTCACAAAAAGGTGTTCCAGACGGTTGTGCCGCTGGGTGGAGAAGGAACTGTTAGTTCCTCCCTCTCGCGTCCTCCGGCTGTCTGCGGAGCTATAGGCGGTGTAGTGGGTGGGTAAGGCCCTCTTGCCTCATGGGCGGTGATGCTGGAACCACAGAAGAGATCGAATGTGGGTTTCTCTCTCTGAAAAGCCAAACCTCCCAGACATAATGAGAGGTGGGGTGCTTCGTGGCTCTTGTTCTGGCTTCGGCTAGAGCCAGCGCTCAAACTGGGGTGACAGGGGGCTGCTGCCTCCTCTCAGGCCAGGACTAGCCGTTGGTAGTCACTGAGTGCCAGTGGGTGCCGGGCCGTGGTGAGCGGATCTTCCTGGCCATGGAAGTGGGGTCTCTTGAGCCCCTGTTCCACCCCACCCTGCTCACACAACAGCGACCTGTAGCGGGGAGAGCAGTGAATGGAAGTGGGGCAGGTGGGACCCTCTCTGTGACCCCGCCAGGTCAGTGGTTCAATCCCACCGCCTGCTCAGGCAGAAAAATGGGTTGCCTTTTACTCCCATTGAGACTCACAGGCTCAAAAGCTCTACACGGAATTGCTCCAGGTTGTAATCGACTCCATGGTGGTGGGGGGTGGGGCTGACTGTTTGTTTTCGAGAGGACTTGGAGGAGAAGTCGACAAGATGGTGTAAGGCACTGAATGCCTGGCAAAACCAGCACATGACCTTCTAACAACCCAGATCTGTGTCACCACAGTCATCCATTCCCCGGTGCTAAGTGTCCTCGCTGTTGTTGTTGTCCTCGTCGATGTGTAAGGTCAACCTCCGTCTTCGGAATTCATTCTGCTTGGTTCACATGAATCTCAGCAGCCTGTGTCGTCACACACTGAGGAGACGTGTAAAAAACACAGGGGAGAAAGTGACCTTCCATTCCCGCCTCCAGATACGTTATCCGTGCAAAAAAGCCTGTGAAACCACGTTTTGCAATGAGACCAGAGTTCCCAGGCCTTAAGTCCTCTGCTGTAATTGAAGATCCTGGAGGAAAACACGGTGCCGAGGGGGCGAGGACATCGGGCGTCGGATCTGAGAGACCTTATACTCAACTCTGCGATGAACAAGGACATGTGGTAGCAAAAGACTAGTCCTACTCGCGTTTGTGGGCATACATCAAGTAGGTCTTTACTGAGGGCCATTGTGCCTCCTTCAGAGACCCCAACAGGTGACATGAGAGAGGAAGTGAAGGCAGGTAGGGAGTGACCAGAAGAGGAGCAAAAACTACAGTTCAGAGAATTGCACGTGTCATACAGTTAAAGATCTCAGGAGGTTAGGAACCCTAAGGCTGCCGAACAGAATGTTTGGACCAGGGGAGACCAACAGGTCTGATCTGGCGGTAGGAGTATGAAGCAACCATGACACGTGGTCCTTGCCTTCTGATGGAGATACATGAGCTCTCTAGTGTTGAAAGCAGTGCTGAGACATATGCCTATCACAGCAATAGTAAACATGCTCCGTGTGTTTAAAGCAAGACAGCCTCCTCACATCAAACTTGTCCCCTCAAGAAGGGTCTCGGGAGACCTGGTGGAGTAGTGGGTTATACACAAGGTCAGCAGTTCAAAACCACCAGCTCATATGTGGGAGAAAGATGAGGCTTTCTACTCCTACAAAGATGTACAGTCTCAGAAAATCCACAGGGGCAGTTGTCCCCTGTCCTACAAGGTCTTCATGAGTCCGTATCAACTCAGTGGCAGTGAGTTTGGTTTGGTGCTTTGGCCAATCCCTCTATGGGATACTCATTTGTTCGTCCTGTTGGCAGATATGTATTGAGCACCCATGGTGGGCCAGATAAAGTGCTAAGTTCTAAGTAAACCAACATCAATGCTATCAAGTCAGTTCAATTCTGAGCACCCAATAGGACAGAGTGGACCTGCTCCTTAAGGTTTCTAAGGATGTAAATCGCTTATTAATAGTTTTGCTAGTAATTCACTGTCATACAACTAAATGATTCAATAATATTAAGAAGAATTGTGTAATTATCACCACGATCCATTTTAAAACATATTTTTCTTTCTTACATTGTTACTTCTCCATATCCCCCCCAACCTCCCCTGCCATGCCTCTAGGCAATTATTAATCCAGTTAGTGTCTCTCTGGACTTACTTATCCTGGATTCCATATCAGAAAACATGCAAAGAAAAACAAAACGAAAACATAACGACAAGATAAAATAGAAAAATCTCAATTAAAAAGAAAGCAGAATGTCTTAAAAACTGGAACAAATTTAAAATGGATCAAAAGGAAGCTCAAATGGCAAGGTGTTACATTGTAACCTAACTACATCTGCCCCAACTGACTTTACAATGTTAGCGCTCTGGGAGCAAGGCTACTCATGGTCCTTGGATTGGGGCCTTCTGCTGTCATCCATAGTTCTGATGCCATTCCCTCCTCTGGATTTAGATTTTACAATGTACAATCCTTGGATCACATAGGCTGGTGGGCTTCTTCAGTGTGCACTTAGTTGACATAAGACGACACATTTTTACCTGAGTAGCCAATGTCACCTGTCTCCACTGAAGTGGCTGCTGATAGGTTCAAACTACCGACCTTTCATTCAGTAGCACAAGGCATAGCCCACTACGCCACCGGGCTCCTTATAGGTACACTGGAGGAGACTGAACACATACATCCCTGACCCATTAGAACCTACCACTTCATAAATTCCCCTGGTGCCCCCCAACACACACCAGTTGTAGAGCGCAGGCTAAAAGGAAGAGCGAACCAGGAAAGGAGGAAGCAGCACTCTGGGCCAATCCTTCCGAGAGGCATCCTTTCCCATTCCATGCGAGAAGCTGTCAGGAATCCATGAATCACAGAAGACGATCCCGCGAACCCCGAGTTCTCAGGGCTTTGGGATAGACAGATTGGCTGTCGTTTCCCAAGCAGAGTCAAAGCCCAGTCTGGAACGATGGATCCATTTCCTCTCTCTGATGACTCTTCCCACGGCCTGCATTTGCTCCTGGGTTCCAGCTCCCATGCTGCTGTTTGCCAACAGAAGGTCATCGGGTGGGGGCTTTCTGTCAACTTGAAAAGCTCCCTTGACCCTGGCCAGGGTGGTCCTGCCAGCGCTGTGGCGAAGCCCATCTGCCAGGTCCAGGCCCGGCCCCGCTTCTCTCTCAGAAGTAGGCCGTTAGGTTGTCGTGGCTGGTTCTCCCTTGAATGACGCAGAACCGCTACTTTTAATGTGCCCGGCCTACAAAATGCTGAACTTGTTTCCAAACTAAATAGTTTCCAACGAGGGTTTAATGGGGGCTTTTCATTGGAAAGAGATGGAAAACAAGCCATTTCCGATTCCCATTTCAAACAAATGTTGGTCCAATTATTTTCTCTCTCTCTCGCTCCCGCCCTCTCTCTCTTTCAACATAAAGTTAAATGGACTTTTCTGCCTATCCCTGGCTGAGCTGCATCGTGATTTCTCTTGATTAGGCTTTTACGCCACGAAGCGGCGGGCTCCGGGGGCATAATGGGCGTTGTGGGAGAGTGGCAGCAATTTTTAAAATTCTGCCCATGCTTGTCAGCCTTCACTCGGGGACCTGCTGTGTGGGAAGAAAGCAAGCACCCCGTGCTCCCACCCCGCCGCCAGAAGGAAAAGCCTGCCAATAAACCCAGCCCCGGCTGCCCCTCCAGTGGTGCGGGATGGCTAGTGGCCCCAGGTCGGGCCTTTCCTCTGTGAGTTTATGCAGGGCAGGCGCCGCGGGTCACCCAGGAGGACCGCTTGCAGGTGGTCTCAGCCCTGCTCCTTCTCCCACAAGGTCAAGGTTCCTTTTTAAAAATCCCAGTCTCATTTTTCTTTGTTTCATTTGGACCACAGCCTGGGGGACCAGGGGCGTCCCTGGCAGCCTGCCCTCTGCTGGATCCTTTACCTCCATCAGCCCAGCCAAAGGAAAACGAACATGCCTTCCAGCCTTCTCCGTGGGTGGCGGGGCGGTTTGTTGTTGGGGTATAGGCTGGAGGTGTGCTCAGCCATCTTGGATTGACACATGGTCCCAGAAAACCAGAGTTGGGAGTGGGGCCAAAGAAGCCCTCCTTGCTGACCCACTTCTGTCCTTGGTGAAGGGCACTTACCCCACTGGTCCCCGAGGGAGCCGTTGGGCAGGGCTTTCGGTGGGAACAGCCTCTTGACGCTCACTCCCAAGTGCCATGAATCGCGCTGGCCCCACGGATGAGAACAATACAACCCTTATCCCAGCTGCCAATGGTGGGAACACAAATTGGCCTCTTGGTGTTGGGTGGACGCTCTTCGTGCCCGCCCGGATCTCTCTGGAGCTGGGGCTGCCAAGCTGTTGGCTCTCAGACGAGGTTGGCGGTCACATGCTCGGCTGGCCGCCATCCCCCCTCATTGTGTGTTGGTCACTGCCAGCAAAGTGGGGCTCCCATCCTCCAGCAAGCACCCTACAGCGAAGTACCCCCACTGCCCATGTCTGCACCATGATAACAGATTGGATCGACTTCTCCCTGGAAACCCATGGCCATGCCACTGCTCCCAGCCTCTCGTAGCCCCAAGAGGAGTGCCGCACATGAGAGTTGACTTCCCCAGCAGGGGAGCATGCTTGAGGTTCTCCAGTTCAAGCCTTGACCTGGGAAAGTGACCTCTGCATCACCAGAAAGGGTCACCTGGCCTATCCCTGAAGCCCCTGCACATGTGGCTGCAGAGTACCTCCTAATTCCACAAAGCCCGCCCCGCCCCCCTCCACCATGGGACTCCGTCTGTCCCCCACTGATTCTGGGCCTCTTGGATCCACAGAGAACAAGTCCAGCCACCTCCTGGGAACCATCAAAGACGCAGGATGACACATGCTACATGCCTAAGAGTTTGTCCTTGGGAGCGAATTCCAGCAGCCAGTCCGTGGTATCCCCTCCCTACGTCATTCTCACTCCTCCTCTTCCTACATGCTCCTCCTGTTTGTTGTCTGTGGTCAGTACAAGCCCCTCAGCATGGGGTGAGAGCAGGCCACACCCTTCACAGTATGACCCCATGCCACCTTTCAGGGGAGCATGGTTTGGGGGCAGCCCTACGGAGAGCTTGTCAGGAGCTTGTTGAGACCCGCAACGGGGACGACTGACACGGGGGCTGCAGCCAAGGGCGGGGACTTAAGAACAATGGAGAGGATGCGCAGGGATGGGCGGTATCTGGTTGTCTCGTACATCGGGTTGCTATGACAACACTGAGCAACAACTCAGAGAGCTTAAGGAGGCCCGGTGGCACCGTGGGTTAAGTGTCGGGCTGCTAACTGACAGCTTGGTGGCTCAAACCCACCAGCCGCGCTATTCTATGGTGCCGACCCTGTAAGGTGTCGCCATGAGGCGGAACCCATGCATTTGGGGTCTGTTTGCATGTTTGGGATCTCTGTTTCGGGATGTCTTATATTAACAGTTTCAGCTTTGGCCACTCTGCACCGGACATTGTACTGGGTCTGCGGAAACAGGAGTGGCGGGGCTGGGACTGGGGACAGTGGGAGGGGGTGACTGGGGCACCCTTAAAGAGTTTATTGAGAAGGGCATACTGCTCGCTGATAGTACACTCCCGGTCCAGATGGCAGCACATGAGTGAGGAGGCGCTTCCTGGACAAGGTGATAGTTGTGAGTAGGAGAGGGCATGAGGTAGGACAGAATGTTCCAGGCTGGGGCAACTACACAGGTAGCGCGTAAAGGGGGCCAAACAGGTTGTATCTGCTGCAGCCCTGCCTTGGCTCCTCCCCCAGATGCTCATCAGTTGCCAATACGAATGCGAACCCTGATTGAGTGAGAGCAGAGAATGTCCCCTGGAGACATTTCTAGGCTCCCGTTGGACCCGTTGTTCCAGCATTTCTGAACTCACTTAATTGTGGATGGGTCCCAGCCACATTTCCCCTTCTCGGCCCCTTGAATTTCACATCATGTACATCACACTGACAATAGATTTTCAAAACAACACGCGGCTGTGGGGTCAGTGCTGACTCTTAGCGACCCCTGTGGGTTTCTGAGACTGTCACTGTCTATGGGAGTTCCTAGAATGCCCAGGCTCTCCCTCGGAGCTGCTGGTGGTTTCCAACTGCCGACCATGGGGATTGCAGCCCAATGCATAACCACTACACTGAACACAGTACCTTTGTTGTGTCCATGAGCCCTGGTGGGGACTGGGTTGCTAACCGCAAGGTCAGTGGTTCAAATTCATCATCTCCCCCACCCCTCCCAGTAGGAGCAAGTTGAGGCTGTCTGCTCCAATAGAGATCTACAGTCTTCGAAAACTTTTCGGAGGGTAACTATGAGTCGGACTAGACTCAAGGGGAGTGGGCTTGTTATTTCCAAAATAATTCTTCTCTACCCCTTGAAGCAGGAGCCCTGGTGGAGAAACCGCTAAGCCCTTCACTATTAACCCAAAGGTGGGAGGGATTAGAAGTCGCCCAGCGGCCCCACTGGAGGAAGGCCCCGCTTCCATGACAGCCAAGGAAACCCTGTTGGGCCACTGGGTCTGTCAAGTGAGGGTACTAAGAGTCCAGCTGGACCCCGCAGCGCCTCACTTGCTCTTCAGAAACCCACCTGGCCTTGGATGACCACCACTCTTCTTCCACAGAGTTCAAAAACCCAAGCGTCTATAGCCCTAGTCCCAAGACTTCCCCTTTCCACACTCTGTCCTCAAGTCCTTCTGAGATCAGCTTGTCCTTCCCTACATGTGGTCTGGGAGCCAGCTGGCAATTTCCTCCCCACTGAGAACCAGAGGTGGAGAAGCCGAGCACTGTCCCCAGACTGGCTACGTGACACCACCTGTCTTCTACAGGCCTCTGGGGTAAATGGTTGGTCAGTATGTTTTGTCTGGCTTCTTACACCATCCCAGCAAAGTCAGTGTGGGAAAGATTCTTGCTCCAGTTTACCAGGTTGGGCCCAAAGAGTAGGAGAGACTTGGCTCACATGCCCCCTCTCTCGGAAGTAGCTGAGCTTCATCTTCAGGTTGGCCTGACCCTGGTGCCCCCAGCTGGCTTCTGGTTTTCCTCCTCTTCTTGCTTGTAACTGACCGTGATATCAACTCCCTGGCCTCTGACCAACCACCACCCAAGGCTAGGTGATTGGGCAAGAGACTATAAATAGAAAGAAGGGGGTGGAGAAATGGTTCCAAAGGCAACGGGACACAAGGGCCTTGGGATCATTTTTCCTGGCACCCTGTAAGAGAAAGAGGAACATGGGTAAGTGACACCCAGCAGTACCCTCTGCTTAGACTGACCGTCTCATCCACACAAGCCTGGAGGGAGCTATTCTGAGCGAGATGACAGGATTGGAATCCAGTCATGTTTCAGAGGCACATTGGGATCCAAAATGGGGAAGGCATGTTCTAAGACGTTCTCTAAAAACAGTTCAAAGTGACGTGTGGGAGCAGGGGAGCTTCAGAAGGCCCTCCGTGCCTGAGCCCCAGCTCCCACCTAGGCATGCCGCCCACTCACTAACTGGCGTTTGTGACCTGTCCTCACTGCACTGGGTCCAACAGTGCCTCTTGATTGCTGCTAGCTTCAGGAGCCTCCTCTCCTGGGGTTGGATGATCTGACCCCCTAACCTATGGATTTGTAGTAAGCAATGGGGGGGAGGGGCAGGATTTCCTACCAGGCATGTGTAGGACTGCTTTGGTCAACCACTGACAAAAACACAGAGATGGGTCACCATTTTTCAGGCCCCGAGACCAGCTGAACCTTGGAAGGCCATTAGCACCCCAGTGCCCAAGCTTCCCCAATACCTTTGCAAGAGCAAAAGGCCAAGTCCAAGCTGTTTTAAGTCTTTGGTGAGTCGGACCCTGAGACTTCATAATTAAAATGGCTTTAACAGAAGCAGGAATGCTGGGCTCTCTGCCCCAGGAAGCAGGCTTCTCATGTCAGGCGGGCCAGTGTGTCCTTTGTATTTAAACGGTGTCTCCAAAAAGGCTCTTAAATGAGATTTGGGACTTAAACAAGATTTGGTGTGATTTGCTAATTACCCAAGTTACTATTACCTGATTAACATAGGAATCCTAATAATCTGTCACAATGCCTTCTTGGCCGGTGCCAGGAGGCCTGACACCTGCCACCTGTTCACTTGGAGGCATTTTAATTAACCCAAATTATGGATGTCTTTTCTGCTGGAGGATCTGGTACCTGGGTTTTATATTTAAAAGTTAATAACTACCGCAAGGACAGTTGGCTGGCAGGGTGGTGGGGGATGGAAGCCTGGCAAATCTTTGTGGCCCAGAGTCAGGTGGAGATAGTGGGATCCCGGAAAAGTGGCTGAGAAGTAAGGCCTGGCCGTCAAGGAGGGACATCCCAGATGGGCTGTCCAGAGCCACCAAGAATAAATCCAACCCCGAGCCATCTCCCACTCTGCCCTCCGGCTCGGCGGCGACGCTGTTGGGAGGGTTGGGACCAGAGAAGCCCCATCCCTTCTTGAGGTGGCACTGGCAGCCTTTCAGTCGGAATTTCAAACATGAACTAGCAACCCTGACAACTCTCGGCCTTGAGCGCCAGGACACTGGGCGGGTTTTCCGTTTTCCAAGGCGGAGTTTGCTCGTGATAAAGTTATCCAGGTTGGAGTCTCAGCAGGTTTCCCGTGAGACCCCAATGGCTTCAGGGTATGCTGGGGGACCTGCGTGTAACAGCTTGCCACCCCACTCTCGCTCCAGCCGCGATGGCTGATTGCCCCGGGTTTGCCTTCTGAAACTTTTCTCCAGCAAAGCTGAGCACAGTCTTAGGAGCCTGGAGGAGGGGATTGTTGGAGTGGGAGGAGGGGGGCGATGTGCTTGCTGCCTGGACTCCTTTCTGGATGTGGGACCCTGGAATTGCTTGTGGAGTACCCCAGGAATCCTGGCTTTGGGCTGATGGGAAATCAGCTTCCCTTGAGAGCTCCATTCAAGCACTCTGTACGATTCAGGAGACAGGGATTGGATTCAGGAGACGGGATTTAAAATCCAGGAAGGCTATCCAAGGAATCAGCGGGACATGGCTGGGAAGAATGGAGAAGGCCCAGTTTCATGGCCAAGGAACCGAGACAGAGAATCTGGACCTGGCATTTGGAGTGGCTATGGTGTCTAGGGTTGGATGGAATAGGGGCTAGTCTGGGGGACAGGGTTTGGTGATCCCCTCTCCCCTTTTTTTTCCTGGCAGGCAGTTCCCTGCTCAAGTTCATTGGGTGATCTCGAAGTGTACACAGCTCATCCCTGTGCAGTGATTAGTTCCTGCAGGGCCTGAGGAGAGCACCTGGTCACTTACATGAGCCAACTGCTCTAAGTGGGACCCCAGTGCCCTGGGAAAGTTAACCTCCTTCATCTTCCTTGGCTGAGCAGATTATTGGTAGAGAAGTATCCACTTGTAGTTGACCAAGCACAGTCCAACGTGGTCAGCAAAGTCTTGGTTGACCTCTGAAGCTAACCGGTGTATCTCTAACTCTCTCTCTCTCTCTCTCTCTCTCTCTCTCTCTCTCTCTCTCTCTCTCTCTCTCTCTCTCTCTCTCATTCTCACCCAAGTCTTTCCTGGTGGTTAGAGGACAGGTCCTGGAGAACGTAACCTCTGCTTCTCCACCCCCACACACCTCATGCTCTCAGAGATCTTTGTAGTGCCTTGCCGGCCTCTCAACATAATAGGCAGCTTAGTCCCTCAGAGCCTTTATAGAAGGCATGGCGAGGGGGTGGGGTGAGTAGGGATAGAGATGAAACTCGCTTGATCATGAGCTGGTCATTGTTGAAATACCGGGGGGTCAATGGTGACATGGGAGTTGACTGGACCGGGCCATGTGGCCTTTGTATTTTTCTGCAATCTTCCTTTTTAAAGAGGTAGAAAACAAATTGCAAGGGCTGTGGAGGTGCCTAGGAGCCTTCATGGCATAGTGGTTATGCACTGGGCCACAATCTGCAAGGTCAACAGTTCGAAACCACCAGCTCATGTTCTGAGGGAAGAATATGAGGCTTTCTACTCCCATCAAGGGTTACAGTCTCAGAAACCCACAGCAGTTCTACTGTGCCTTCTGGGGTCCACCACAAGTCAGAATCGACGGGATGGCAGGGAGTTTGGTTTGTGGTTTGATGGTGGTGCTGTGGGCATCACCGCCTCCTGCCCAAGTAGGCATGACGTTGGAACATGATCTGCGTAGGATTCTTAACCAGAGTTAAAATTCAGATGCAATCCGTGAGAACACACGTAGAGAATTCCTTTGTAAATGTTAACACAACACATGCGTATCATGGAGAATATATCCAAGAACAAAGGTGCGTGAAGTATGGTTCTCCAGGGAGGACCGCTGTGGGTTTGCAGCCTGCTCTCCAACCCCCTGTTATGTGGGCGTTACCCAGAAGCCTGCACTGTCTGTGCGGCCTGATTTCAGACTTTTTTTCTTTGTGTGCTTGTGCTTCTTTTCCGAGGGAAATATATCACTCGTGGTGTGATGCTTCGGCATGTTTTAGCAGCATTATCCCAGGATAATTTCCTAAGATTCAACCAGAGATAAGTATACACCTCCCTCCACAACCGGTACTCCATTTCCATCACCACCTGCTGTGCGAGGAGAGCATCTTCATGACACGTCCCACACATCCATCTGTATCCGGCCCCTACCATCCCTCCCAGACCAAGCCAACCAAGCCTCTTCGTTCTAGCTCTATGTAGATGTTCATTTTCTGGACATTTTGTCTAAATAAAGTTGCCTGGCCCCTTTCATCCTGCTTACTGTTTTAAGGTGTATTCTCTTTGATTGTTGCTGCTGTTATTGTGTCATCATAGCAACCCTACAGGATGTACCACAGGACGGGGGACCACCTAGTCGGTTGTGGTTATGTGTGAGCCCATTGTTGCCGCCACCGTGTCAGCCAGTCTGGTCTGGCCCCTTTTCGCTGCCCTCTACTTTTGCACGCGTGATGCCCTTTGCCAGGAGTTGCTCTCTCCTGACAGCACACCCAAAGTGCAGGAGACAAAGTCTTGCAGTCCCGGCTGTTACAGAACATTCTGGCTGTACTTCTTCCAAGACATAGTTGTTTGTTCAATTGGCAGTCCATAGCACTTTCACTATTCTTCACCAGCATCACAATCCAAGTGCACAGATTCTTCTTTGATTGCCCATAATCGATATCCAACTTTCACATGCATAGGATGTGGTTGAAAAACACCTGAGTCCTCAAAGCAACATCGTTGCTTCTCAACACTTTAAAAAGACCTTGTGCAGCTGATTTACCCAAGGCGGTGCGTCACGTGGTCTCTTGACTGCTGCTTCCATGAGCATTGATGTGGATCCAAGCAGGACAGAATCGTTGACAATTCCTGTTCCATTCCTTGTATGGAATATGTGGCTGTATGCCGCATTTTGTTTCTCCGCTCGTCGGTTGATGGACACGTAGACTGCTTTCACCTGGGGTTGAGTTTTAATAATGCTGACACGAACATTCAGGTACAAATCTCTAGGTAGACATGTTTTCAATTTTTCTAGAGCAGGGGTCCTCAAACTTTTAAAACGGGGGACCAGTTCACTGTCCCTCAGACCCGTTGGAGGGTCGGGCTATGGTTTAAAAAAAAAACTATGAGCAAATTCCTATGCACAGTGCACATATCTTATTTTGAAGTAAAAAAACAAACGGGGCAAAAACACCCGGCGGGCCGGATAAATGTCCTCAGGGGCCGCATGTGGCCCCGGGCCATAGTTCAAGGGCGCCTGTTGGGCTTTCTAGGTCATATAGTAGATGTGTGTTTAACTTTCTTAAGATACTGCTAGATGGTTTTCTCACCAGGCTGTACCTTTCAAGAGCAGTGTTTGGGGGTTCTAATTTCTCCACATGCTCACTCACACTTGCTATTGTCTATTTTTGTTTGTTTATCGCGATGATGGGTTTTTTTTTGGTAGTTCTAATTGACATTTTCCTAATGACTAATGATGCTGAACATCTTTTTGCATGATTGTTAGCCATTTGCATATCTTCTACAAATATCATTCACATATTTTGCCTATATTTTAATTGGGTTGTTCCGCTAAAAATGGATTCTTTTAAGAGTGCTTTATATATCCTGAATGTATGTCCTGTATGGGTTAGATCATTTGAAAATATTTCCTCCCACCAAAAGGCTTCTTCTTTTGTTTTCTTCATGATGTTTTTTTAAGTGAAAAGGTTATTCATTTTAATGAGGTCCAATTTATTAAATTTTTTCTTTATTAGCTCATACTTTTGTTGTTGTCTCTAAGAACTTGTTGCCTAACACAAGGTCACGGTAGCTTTTGTCTATGTTTCCTTCTACAAGCTTATACTTTTTCCTCTGACATTTTGCTCCACAAGCCAATTAATTTTTAAAAAATATGGTGTGTAGTAAGGGTCTAAATTCCTCTTGCAAATGGATATCCAGTTTTCCCGACACCCTTTGTTAAAAAGACTATACTTCCCCCATGAAATAACCTTGACACTTTTGTCAAAAATGGGTAACTTCCGACTATAAGTTTATTCTGTAGTTTCAGCCTTGTGTCCTTATTCTAGCTGCCCTCCTTTTTGCTAATATCATATTTGCTTTAAAACTATAGCTTTGTATTATGTTTTAAAATTGCGAAGTCTGGGTCCTCCAACTATGCTTCCGTTTCAAAATCACTAAACCATTTATGTGGCTTGTTTGCTTTTTTTAATGCTTCCATATAATTTTTTTTAGAATCTGCTTGTCAATCTCTGCCTCTCCCCAAACAAGATCTATTGAGATTTTCCGGTTCAAATGGAATGTCATCTACTCAGATCATTTTAGGCATAATTGTCATCTTTAAAATATTGAGTCTTCCAAAACGTGGAAGGGCTCTACATTGATGTAGACCATCTTTAATTCTCTCGACATTGTTTTCTAATGGTCAAGGGCAATACTTTATGACTATCCCTGTGCAATTTGAACTCGCTGAAGTCAACCATGTTGTTTTTGTTAGGGGCCGCTGAGCCAGTTCCAACTCACGGCGACAGAACGAACACTGCCCTGCCCTGGGTCTGCACACAGTTGTTTTGTGTTTGAGACCGTTGTCACAGTCACTGTCTCAATCCGTCTTGTTGAGGGACTTCCTCTTTTTCCTGCTCCTCTACTGTACTAAGGATGAAGTCCTTTACCAGGGACTGGTTTCTCTCCTGATACCACATTCAAAGTATATGAGATGAAGTCTCATCCTCCTTGCTTCTGTGGAGCATTCTGGCCGTACTTCTTCCAAGACCCTTGTGTTCGGCCTTTTGGCTGTCCATGGTGCTTTCAGTGTTCCTCACCAGCACCATCCTTCAAATGCATTGCTTCTTCTTTGGTCTTCCTTATTCATTGTCCCCACAAAAATAGGTTGAAAAGTAAGGAAATTTGAATCCAGGGTAGACTTTTGTGCCTAGTAAGGTACTGTGTTGATTTGTTACGTGGAACAAATGTACCATAATGATGGATGTAAGATGTTCATAACCAGAAAAACTGGGTCTGGCGTATATGAGAACCCGCTGTACTAGTTTCTCAGTTTTTCTGTAAAACCCCAAAGTGTCCTAAACACATAATATGAAGTTTTAAAAAAAAAGGCATCACTTTCAGCCTTGGACTGAACCCAGCCAGGCCATCAGCGTTCAGCCACACAACGGACAGGCCTATAAAGTAAGTAATAACATCAGGGAGGGGCATTCCCTTCAGAACCATCAACTAGACCCAAAGGGCAGCATTTGCCCCCAAACAAAGCTCACACGGCATGAAGGGTCAGGAAAGGAAGTCAACTGGAAATAGGAAACTGGATGGTAAATAATGTTATGAAACAGGATGTGCATCGACTCTTGAGTAGAAAACCAATTTGTTCGGTAACTAAGAAGCAATACCACAAATCATCACTAGTCTGTTCGTCTGGGTTCTCCGAAGAAGCAAAATCAATGATGCTTGTATGGGTTTGTATCTAGAAAGAGATTTAAATCAAGAGATGGCACACAGCATTGTAGAAGTGGTTAAGTCCAGTCTGATTCAAGTCCATGGGTCAGATAGAAGCTGGAGGCTTCTCCTGAGTCCTGTAGCTTCAGGGGGGTGACGAGCAGGAAGGTGAAGTAGGAATTCACAGGCTGGTGGATGAATCAATTTGAAATCAAGATCCATGAATTTGAGATCAAGATCGGCAGAACGAATCCCAGGTCGGCAGGCCACTGATGGCTCTTGGGATTGGCGAGTGATCTAACAGGAGGTTGACCGACTAGAGAAGTAGACGTGAGCTGGCTTCCCTGGTGTTAATCGCTATTAAGGATGGACCACACCATGCAGGAAACCTCCTTCCATTGTATTAAGACCTACTGGGTTAAACAAGGGGCACCCCACCCTCCACTACAACTGCTTGGCTTCTTCTGAGCGCATCATGGGGTTGACGACGCTGTGAGAGATCACATCATGGGGGAAGCCTGGCTCAGCCAAGTTAATATCACGCTATTACTTTAACCGGTGTGATTCTTTAAAGAGAATTGTCTGGAAATTTTATTTGTTAAAAAACAAACAAACCCGTGTTCCTTTATGATGATGGATAAGTGAATCAATGCCACATCATCTCTGCCTTTCGGAGCAAGCTGCTCTGTCTAAGAAAAGAAGAGCGAGAATGCGTGCGTGTGTTTAAACAAGAGCAAGAGTGAATTCTAAATTGTTAAAACCTTGGAGTGGAACTTAATCTAATTTATAAGCAATTCCACTAGAGATGTGTGAGGATATTTTTTTGCTGTTAAAGAGAAAAACTAGTTTCAAGCATTATTAAGCTTTTTTTTTTTTACCCCTAAGAAAACCATCTGTGAGAACCTGTTTGCATGTTTGTTTTCAACAATAAAATGCAAAACACTTCTTCCTGTTCTTGGATGCTACCATATGTCTCTCCCCGTAACAAAATCAGCATGCTTATTAATGAACCCAATCAGAAGCAAAGATTTAGAAAGATTTAAAGGAATTGAATTTTCCATTCAAGGTTTCCACAAAAAAGAAACTTCTAGTTAGACATGGTGTTGTGCTCAGAAAATAGAAGCTTTGTTTTTGCTTTGAAATCAATGTGATTTGGCAGTCGAGCAGGCAGGAAGGAGAGGTCTGTGGGAGAACATTTTGAAGAAAAAAAAATAATCCTAAAGAAATCTGCCTTTAAAAATGGCCCTTTCTTGCCTGATAATTCCCCTACCAATTGAGATGCAGGGTTTGTATGTGATTAATATTTAATTTGATCAGTTTCATTTTTCCAGACAGACTAATTAAAGTGCCCGATGGCCCAAATCCCCTTGTATCTGAAGGCAGCAACAGGCCTTGGGCTTCCTGGAGTGACAGGAAGTCACCAGAGTCTTAGCAGCGATATTGGCCAGGCAGTCTGAGGGACCCACGATGGCCACGTGTGAAGGTTCCAGTCCAGGCACGTCCCCAGCCACTCTCATGGCCAACTGAATTAACAGGCTAACTGGTGGAAGGTGACGTGGCAGAGTGTCTAAGGAAGGAAGACTTGGGATTCGCACTCAGTCTGTGGTTCAAATCCCGGTGTGGGCACCACCTAGGCACAAGGTGTGGAGCAAATGAGGTTCTCTCTCCAGGCCCTAACTCCTGCATCTGATAAAAAGAAGATGCCAGCAGAAGGGTTGTCCTTTCCTGCACTTGGGGAAGCGGGGACTCGGCAACAGAACCAGCGGGAGAGCGTGGGGTAGGTTTAAGAGTGGATGTCCTGGTCATTCGGTCTCTGCCCAAGTCTTCCTTCTGTCTGCCTGTCTGTCTGTCTAATGATGTGGCAGCAGCCTCACAAACCCAGTTCTAACTTCATCCCATTCATTCATTCATTCGACTTGTGTGGCAGTGGGTCCTGATGCCGTTGTGGGTTACTTGATGGGCAGCTAGCGGTGAGGTCAGCAGATCGAACCCCACAGCCAGGCCACAGAAGGATGAGGTTGTCTGTGCCCATCAAGATTTCCATTTGGGATTCCCTAGAGAGCAGCTCCTCTCTGATCCAATCAGCTTCAGCCTGAAGTGACTCAGTGGCGGTGGGTTTGGTTTGGGGGTTGGCAGTGGTTAGAAGCCAGCGTGGGAAAATCCCTTGCCATGAATGCCGCTTCAAAGATCCCGTGGAAGAGCAATTGACAAGTCCTTAGATGGGCAAGGGGAAAGCCCTGGAGCCACCGTAGAGCCAGGCAAGACTCCCTCACCTTCCTTATTCATGGTGTCTGTTGGCAATGCTTTTGTTCCGTCGTCATGACAACCTACAAAGCAGGACAAGGCAGCTAACCGAGTATGGACTCCATCCTTGATGGAAATATACTAAAAGTGTCTCATGATTCTAATGAGCTAGAACAATGCAGGATAGAGCAACGTTGATCATTGCAGAAAGCTGGGGACATGGACGGAGGTGGAGCAGGTAGAACTGAATAGTTACAAGCGAATGATTTCTGAAAAGAAATGTCAAGGCTGTGTTGGAAGACCTAGTGAAGGGCGTTTTGATCGCTTAACTTTCCCATCTCTGGAAAATAGACATACCAGGAACTCCCCAACCGAGCGCTTGACTTCCGCACTGCCACAGAAGACAGTTGTAGGTTGCGTGAGGAAGGAGACCAGGTACAGCTCCGGGAAGGGCTACCTGAGAGGTCGTTGTATGCTCACCTGGTTCTTTTAAGTAGGTGCCATCCAATTGGTTCTGACTCATGGCAACCCTGCGGGCCACAGAAGGACACTCTGCCCGGTCCCTCCCGATCCTCACAATTCTTCTTCAGTTTGAGCCCATTGTTGCAGTCATTGTGTTCACCCGTCCTATCTGGGGTCTTCCTCGTTTTCACTGCCCCTCTACTTTACCAAGCAAGGCGCCCTTTCCACGGGACTGGCCTTTCCTGTTGAATGGCCATCCTTTCTTCTAAGGAGCCTTCTTGCTGAGCTTCTTCCAAGCCTTGGTTGTTCTTTGGGTAGTCCGTGGCACTTTCAGTATTCTTAGCCAACGCCATCCAGTGCATTTGTCCACATACCTTATTGAAGTCCCGTTAGTGATCTGTGAGGCACGGGTGTTGCTGCACTTATTTTTGTGAGTTCGGGGACTGGGTCTTAGAAAGAATGAGAAACTTGCCCTGCGTAAAGAGAAGACCTAGGTGTTTATCAGTGACCCCAAGTCCAGTGTCGTCTAAAGCTTGCCATGAGGATCCATCTCCCAAACACTCTACCAACACACAGTCACACTGACCACCGGCTCACCGAGAATCCTCGAGGACTCTCAGACTTGGCAACCCGGATACTCTGGCTCTTCTCAGATGATGCCCTTGCCTCCTTGGCTGACTTTCACTCAAGTAGTTAGCCTGGAGGGAGAGGGACAGCATGCTTAGCAACAGAGTCTGCTGCTCAGTGCATCTGGGCCAGGGGGAAGTTGTGTGTGTGGGGGAGGGTTACCAAGGCTGGGAAGCAGGGGCCAGATTGTGCAGCCAAGGAAGGCAGCCCACCTGCCCACTGGGGCTGAACACTGGGTTCCCTGATGATAGCCAGGGGGCAGTCCAGATGGACAGTGATTAGCTGTCACCTTGAATAGTGGCCTCGGGCAATAGAATCTTCTGCCCCGCTGGCCTGGGCTGAAGGTTTGAACCCATGTAAATTGGCTTTGCTCTGTTTTACCACTGCAGAATTTTGCCTTCCACACATAGTCTCACCGTTCCTAGTCAGTACCAAGAAGGTAAGACGCGGTGGGTGCCCGAGGTGAATCAGAAATGGCCCTTACCTGGGCGAGAGAGACAAGTGTGGACAAGTCAGTGTCATTCAGTATGGCCAGTGCTAGAGCAGAAAGAGCGACGAGGCCAAACAGCCGGTGGACAGACAGTTGAAGGCATGTGGTTAGAATGGCACCAGCCCTTCTCCACTGGTCCCCAGCCACCCAAGGCCAGGATGTCGTTGGAGGCAGCGTGCGAGTGAAGTCAGTTGATTCTTCTGAGAGAATGGAAAGGGAGAGCGCCAAACAAGTGAGTTTGGGGAGTGTGGGGTCTGCAGCGAGACGGGTTGGTGACTGTTGACTGCAGAACTTTTCAGACCCTTGGGGGTGTAGAGCGCCTTTATGGACGTCCCCGGACGGAGGCTGGGTGCGTGTCCGGGATTTGACCTGGGAACCCTTTTCCACCGACTGTCCCCTCCATGCTCAGTCCCTGGAGCCTGCCACCCTGGTGGTTTCCTGTCTGGAGCGAAACTTTGGGGGAGTGGAGTTCCAGGAACCGGGTCGCCGTTGGCAGTCTCCCTGCCTTCTCTTGCTTCCTCATCTGGGCCATGGGCTAAGGGCCTCTGCCTGGGTCTCAGGATTGTCATGACATAGAATCTGGGAAAGCAATTTTTGGATAGTGGCAATTTATGGAAGTGACATTAACGACTAGGCTAAAACCTGTCTGGCCCTTCAGTATTTGACTGCCCTGAGGCCATGCCCTGTCCCCTCTGCCTGAACACTCCTTTGTTGCTCTCCTTTACCTACCCGTAGGGGCTATCTTAGAAGCCCTGGTGGCGGTGTATGGTTACATGTTGGACTACATACCTCAGGATCAGTGGTTTGAAACTATCAGCCGCTCCTCCGGAGACAGACAGGACTTTCTACTCCCATCAAGAGTTAACCTCATAAAACCACTGGACAGTCCTTACCCAGCCCTTAGAGGGTCACTATGAGTCAGCATCAAGTTCATGGCAGAGTTGAGTTATTGGGGGGGCTACTTTCCGGAACTGTCTCTAAAGTTCACCCTGGATTTCCCTGAGATTCCAGAGTAGGGGTCCTTTTTCTTGTTACCTGATCCCTCTCTCTTAGAATGTTCTGTCAGCATGAACTAGGTACCACCAACTCCCCAGGTTGCTGTCTCTAGCCCTTGACCTTTGCTTGTAAGGTATGGGCCTAGGCTTCTCCAGCTCCTCACTGGGACCCCCAACATACTTCAAACCCAGCATCGCTACATCTAACTAGACCACACCCCCCACGTGCCATGCTCCTTCCTAATTGGGCATCACGTCCCATTGCTTCCTGGGCCTGGCCCCTCCGCTTAACCAGTGAACTCATCCTTCCATACTTGCCTCCTCCTGGCTGACCTTGCCTCTTCTGCAGCCCCAGGGGACTCGATGCCCACATCTTATGTATCATGTATCACACTGGCATGGGGGTACTTGTGGGGGCGGGGGAGGGATTGGTAAAACCAGGGATTCTTGTCTCATCTGCCTTTAGCGTCTCAGCCATGAGAGGCATGCAGGGCACCTGGGAAGTCAGCCCCATCTGCTCTCTTCCTGCCCTGGCTAGCTGGCGGACGATGGTATCCTCTTCAATGGCACATCTGGCTGTACACCACAGCCACCAAGCATGGGTCTGCTCTTTTCCCAAGCTCGGGCGTGTCTGCACCTAGATCCTGAAGACCCCCCAGAAGCTGCAGGGGGTCTGCAGCCCATCCCATACCCCCCGCACCAGCAGAGACAAGCTGGAACTGCCCGTCCCCCTCCCCGGCCTGGCCCAGGCGTTGAGATGCTGGCGGCATCGCCAGCCTTGTTATTGAGCACATGCTTTGCAGATTAGCCTGTTTGTATAGCCAATCGAACATGTGCTCCATTAAAAATTAAAGCATCCTGTTTTAAGGATGGAGCAGGAGACATCAGCTGCCACCGTGGAGCAGACAGGCGAAGCCCCAGAGCCCATTATCATAGGTTACAGCAAATGTTAATCAGCACCGGCGCAGTTAAATAATGCAGCTTGTGCAGATGGCGGCAACGGCAGCCCCTCGCAGATGTGGCCTCGAGTCCCGGAGGTGGCGGTATCACAGGCCTTGTCGGGAGCACTCAGCTCTGATGCTGACTGCCAGCATCACCTTTTGTGTCCTCGAGCATCCTCCGCCCAGAGGTGAGCAGGTCCCTGCAGGCTTCCCTTCTGGAAGCTGGGGTGGCGGCTGGCATGAGGTACAGAGGCAAGCAGAAATAGAATCCAGAGCAGCCGAGGGGGCTCACGCCAACACCCCATCATCCTCTGTCCCAAACCAGCTGCAACGATGGTGGAGCATCCAAGCCAGGTGGGGTGGCTGCGGGGTGGCGTCCCTGGGAAGGAGTTGGCTGCATGGTCCTCGCCTTGGCATCAGTTGGTGCAGGGACTGCTCACTCCATCAGAGGGTGGAGTTTTTGCAGGGTATTCTGTGCACAGTGCCTATTTTCTGAGCTGTGAGGGACTGTCCTCAAACCCAAGGGCCCACGTCTCGGGCCAATGTGCCACTACCATCAGGCCCATTCAAACCCACTGTGAACAAGGAGGTCAAGGAAGCAAGGGTCCAGGCTGCCCAGACTTCTCTTTCCCGGCTTCCCACTGAGAACCACGAGCCTCGCTGGGGGTCTGAGAATCCTATGGTGGTGTGGCCTATTGCCATCCCTCCCTCCGCTCTAGTCACCTGGGCACACTACCCCCCACCCCTCCAAAGGCCTGCGGCAGAAAGGATTGGCTCTGTCAAGACCCCAATCCTGTTGCTGTCATCTTGATTCCCACACGGCCGCCCCAAGTGCTACTGAGTAGGACTGAACTCCCGACCCAGGGGATTGTGGGCTGTCATCTTGATGGCAGCTGCTGACCTTGCCTTCCTCCCACAATGCCCCTGCATAGGTTCGAACTTTTGGATGAGCAGCCAGGCACCTACCCATTTGCACCACCCAGGGATCTTCGCACCAAAAAGTGACAACCAAGACCATTCTCTGAGCACCTGAGAGCACCCAGAGGTGTGATCAGCTCAGTGGCTCGGGTTTCCCTTGGTTTGGTGTTGGCAGGCTGGCTAAGATGGAGCTAGGAGCCGGACTAGAAGCTTGAAGGGCTTGATGCAATGCTCTTCCTTGCATTGAACCAGAATCTACAACTGGAACTCTGCAAAGAAGGGCCCTCTGCCTAGGGAAAGAAGGAACCCCCCACCCATCTCCCAAGCCAACAAACCATCGAGTCCATGCCCGCTCTAAGGGACTGTAAATGGTCACGGGAGCTGATAGCCCCATCTTTCTCCTGGGGAGTAGCTGGTGGGTTTGAGCTGCTGACCTGCAGTGTCGCAGCCCGAGGCTTATCCCACCGTGCCACCAGAGGGGCTGCCATTTGTCAATGATGATGGGATGAGAGAACTCAGCTGCCCAGCAGGGAGGGGAATGAAAAGCATTGGAACTTCTTGTGGTGAATGAGTGAATGTTCACAGAGCCGATCGGTTTTCCATTCAACAGTCCCTACGCCTTTTGTGTCATCTCATTGATTGCATCCCCACGCAGTCACGTCTCTTATTTCACTTCCTCCTTGCATTTCCTGTCTCCGCTGGTCCGTCTTTCCTAACCCTTCTGGGCGATGATCTTCAATGGTGTGTTATGCTCAGGTGTGTGTGCCTTGCTCATGGTATTGCTCCTCCTTGTAGACCTGGCTATCCTTGGGCTGAAAACGGAGCCATGCAGGTGAATCCTGTTCCAGACCTGAGGGTGACTAAGGGCCATTTCCTGGGGAGTTCCACCAGTCTCTATCCCACCCATAAACTCCGTCTTCTCTATGAATTTGACTTTCGTTCTACATTCTTGTCCTCCTCTACCTGGAACCTTCTAATATACCCTCTTCCAGAGCAGTTGGCAGTAGTAGCCAGGCAGCAGCTAGTTCTGAAATGTTACAGAACTAAACATTTGCCACTAAATGCTGAGACGAAGGAAGGATAGTAGCTACTTCCAGAGTCACTAGAGACTTTAAGCTGCTAAGAGACATCTTCAAGTGACACCATCTATCCGTGTACTTGTCATTCCCAGTCTGATGTTCTCCTGTTCTGTGGGACTCGGGGCTTTTTGATAGGCATTTGTTTGAAAAGGAAAACTTGCTAGATTCTCCTGGGCTTGTCCTAGCAGGATCTGCTTCTCATCAGGACGCCATCCTGCTAACTCAAGTTGGCCTCATGCATGCTTGATGGCTTGGGGTGAAGAAGGAAGCAAGGTGCTCAGCTCTGGAGAGCAGAGCAGGGGACAGGGCCCCCTGGGTGGGATTTCAGATGGACCATCGTGCGGCCCACTTGCAGAAAGGAGAGTCAGAAGATACGGGAACTCAGCAACTGCAGGATCGCATTTGCTCTTGTAATTACAGTGAGGCAGTGTGCTGCGTGGGTGGATGTGGGTTTCCCTCCGTGAAACAGGTGTTCAGCCCTTAACATGGTAATTATGGAGCGATTTCAGATCAATGATCTGCACTTATTTCATATCACTGCAGCATATTTTTTTCCAAGTCTCGCCATCCTGGGATATAGAAAACTTTGCTTGTCCTTGGGATGGAAGGGGGAAATGCCTCTGAATTTTCGGGAAGAAAGCTAGATCCCTCTCCCGCTGTAAGGAGCCCCTCTGATGGCATCGTGGTTCCACATCGGGCTGTGTTGTAACCACAAGTCAGCAGTTCGAGACCAACAACCCCTCCATGGGAGAAAGATGAGGCTTTCTTCACAGTCTCAGAAATCCACAGTGGTCCCTGGTTTTGGAAAGAGTTCCAGTCTCAGAAACCATCAAAAGCAGTTCTACCCTGTCCCGTAGGGTCGCTATGAGTTGGAATTGACTCAGTGGCTGGGGGTGTGGCTTGCCTACATGTGTATTTTGTGGAAATGTAATATTCTGAGGAAAGTAGAGCCAGGTAGCCTTCTTCATTCACTAGAAAAATTTCCAAATAAAGCCAAGTCTCCACCCCCATGAATGACAGTGCCTCCATTAGCCTGATGTCACTGCGGTCTCCTTTGAGATCATGAATCCGTCGGTGATTGTTCTTGCATGATTTTGTCAGCTATCAGGTCTATTAATAGCACATAATTCATTCAGAGGTGGGTTTTTTTTTATAAAGACAGGATTATAATCAACACAAGGCAGTGTGTATGGAGGTGGTGGTCATTATACGTTATCAGCCACCTCAATCTGTTCTGTCCCTGGGGTGGGGGTGGGGGGCACCTGTGGAGGCCTCATGGTCTCGGCTGCACGAGTGGCTATTCACAACTCTGTTTTTCTCCCAGAACATAAAAACCTCTCTGCAGCCTCTTTAAGATCTTTTCAAAGAGCGTGGCTTGCCTATGGGGTGTGTAACTTAGATTTACCCTACAGATTGTAGGATACATGGTGGTGGTGGTGGTGGTTAGGTACTCTCAGGCCTCTTCCAACTGTACACAAAACAAGGCACTGCCCACTCCTGCCCCGTCCTCACAACTAGTGTAATGTTTGAGCCCATTGTTGCAGCAACTGTGCAATCCAGCTTGCCGAAGGGCTTCCTCTTTTTCGCTGCCCCACAACTTTACCGAGCATGCGCATGATGTCCTTCTCCAGAGACTGGTCTCTCCCGGAGCCATAGCACAGCCAAATGACACGAGACGAAGTCTCACCACCCTTGCCTCTAAGAAGCATTCTGGCTGTAATTCTGCCAAGACAGGTTTGTTTGTTCATTTGGCACTCCATAGTACCACTAGCTTGGTGCCTGTAACATCTTGTGGTTTCAAAAATACAACATTCATAAGTAGGATTATACAGGTTAGGGGCCCTGATGGTACTCTCAGGTAGGCGTTGGGCTGCTAACCTGCCAGCCACTCCTTGGGATGAAGATTAGGCTCTCTGTTCCTTTAAAGATTTGCAAGGTCACCATCAAGTCACTGCCAATGCAATCAACTTGATGGCGGTGATCATTTGTCTTTGGTTCCTCTTGGGATGTATTTGTAGCACGTGATGAAAGGTCTGGGATTGGTTTCAGAAGTCTCTGGAAAGGTGGGACTAATCTGACTGAGTGGGTGGGTGGGTGGGTGGGTGGGTTATAGATGGCACAAGATTGGCCGTGAGTTTGCAGAGTTGAAGCTGGTGACAGTCCACAGTGTGGGCTCCTGACACGATTCTCTGTACTTGATACATGTTTGTACTCGGCCATCCTTTTTTGAATGCACCAGACTAAGCCTCGTGTAGTTTGCATTCGGCTGGACTTTTCCAAGGAAGCTTTATAGGAATGATCGCAGAGGCAGCTTTATGCATTAGGGCAAGATCCATAGTTACATGAGAGAGGCAGATGATTTATTGAGACCACAGAGAGATCTCTGGAACCCCTGTGCTGTAACTCCTTGAGTACTTATAATAGATCAGCAAGTTCAAGGCAGTTTGGCAGTGTTTCAAGGGACCTGAACCTTGACAATCAAGGCATACACTTAGTTGTATTTAATTTACCGCTGCTGTATTGCTTCATTGCTTATAGGCACACCTACATGTACTTGCTGGCAGCACAATGGGTTCCAAGTTGGGTGACTCACCACAAGGACAGAGGTTCAAACTCACCAGTCACTCTATAGGAGAAAGACGAGGCTTTCTGCTCCTGTAAAAATGTACAGCCTCCGATACCCACAGGGGCAGTTATTCTCCATCCTGCAGTGTCACAGTGAGTCAGGATTGACTCGGCAGTGAGGTTGGTTTTGAATGTATTGCTTGGAAAAGGTCTTCACGTTTGGGAAAGTAGAGAAGGTCCATCAAACAATGGACTTAGGATCGTGAGGCTGGCATAGGACCGGGCAACAGTCCTTTCTTTGATCCCCGGGGCCACCATTCGTCAGAGCCAATTCCATGGCAAATGCTGCTTCCATGAGGCCGAGCCTTACGGAGGAGACAGCGCTGCATGTAAGCAGTACTAATATATAACGCAGCATGTACTCACCTGAGGCTGAGTCCAAAGTCTGAACTCGGAATCAAATAACTCGAGCCATTCCCAGAGAACCTTCCAGATAACAGCAGTCGTACTCTGCATCAACTTCTGCCAGATGTTCCCTTGGCCAACTGTCCCCAGGGCCAAATCACCTGTGACTCCCCGACTGCCGGGTCCATCCGTCTTGACCTCTTCTGCCACTCTCCTTAGCCAAGGCAGCTGTAGAAAGATCTCCGTGAAGACTGGAGAAGAAAGAGGGTTCACATCTCCCGGCCAATTTTCATCAGGCCCCTCTGCTTTCTTTCGTGAACACTCTTGGTTTTTAAGAGCATACCTGTGCTGTTATTCTTACCTGGCAATAACAGTGAAGTTTTCAACTGGGAGATTTCAGGGAATTCAGAATGGATGGGCCTTGTGAACAACAACAAAAAATACAATGTTTCTTTTCCAAAAAGTAGTAAAGATGGGAACATTGTACGCTCCACCCCCACCCTCAAAAGCTAACCCTTGACGTATGTCATGTGTGGTTTGGCTCTGCGGTTTATTGAAAGATTGAACTGGTCCCCACTGTGTAAATCCCTCTACCTGATCGTCCCTGCTCTCTTAGCATGTCCACAATATTAAACAACAGATGAGTGATCGAAGAACTTGACAAATAGTCCCCCAGCAAAACCAGGATAGTCTTGAGGGGAAACAGGGACTTGAAAGGGGGGTGTGTGCGGGAGCAGGGGAGGGGGGGAGGGCTTGTGGTGCAGGGGAGGAAAGGAAGAAACTTATTTAACCAGAAAGCTTTGAGTCAGGTAATCTACATAATATATCCACTGGCATTAAGGCTGTCATCTTGGTGTTGCCTTTCTGGGAGGAATTTCGCAAACGCTGTCTTTCACTGTCGTTTCTAATAAAGAGCGTTGGTCAGCTTCAATTCCCCAGGAGCTCTGAGTTGTGTTTTGTGAACTGCATGTGCCGGAGGCCTCTCATGCATGATTTAAACTGCTTTGTAAATGTCAATAGGTGGAAATGCATCGGATCCCTTGTAGATTTCTCCAAATCCTCCAAGATGGGTACGCCGTGTATAAACCCCACTGCCCTCTCAAGGCTACTGCCGGGCTTCTTATATACATACCTGTCGAACGGGGGCGGTGAGGGGGGTGTTAAGGAAATTTGCCAGAAGCAAAATTTCAGTGTGTTCATGTCTCCATCCAACTGGCCAATGAAACCCTTGATTAAGAAAAACCTGTGCCCTGGAGAAGCGTCTCCAGTGGATTCAGTAGGCACAGCTCATGAATGTTTCATGTTCTTTAAACTCTATTTCTCTATCCTTGGCCCTTTGCAAAACACACATTTGACTTCACTGAATGTATTGGTTTCCTACGACAACCTCTGTTCAATGGCCAGGGAGACAAGGGTCACTGGAAAAATCTCTCGATGGGGAATTCACAGACCTGCGTCCTGTCTGGGTTCTACCCATCTCGCCCTTTGCCCTCAGGCAATCCACTCAGCTCTCTGGGCCCAGACTTCTGGACCATTCAAGACAGGAGGTAGAGTTTCATGTTCTCCAGGTCTTGCGCTCACGTCCAGCATCAGGTGCTCCAAGAGAGATGAACAGAAAGGCAGTGTGGGACAGTTTTAAAATAAAACATCAAATTCTTTTCTTGTGGCCTCGGCGGTGGTTTGCAGACCAGACCACCAGTCTTACATTCAACAATCCATACACATTTTGTTTCGACTCATATGCCATCCTCTCAATGGATCATTCTACTTCCTCCCCGGCTCTCCTGTTTCCACTCCCCCCTCTCTCCTAAACCTCTGCATTTTTCCCTTGGGTAAATGCTGCCCCTTTGATCTTAAACGGTTGACTACCCTATCCTACCACACGGTAAGTTCAGTTCCAGACTGCAGGGTGACTGAAGACCCTAGTCTTCATGGCCTCCACCTCTCTGTCCAACCTGTAAGCCTAGTTTTCTTTATGCTTTTGAGTTTAGTTCCACATCTTTCTTTCCCTCCATCCAGAACCTTCAAAGGTGACCGACCCTTTCAGGGCAGTTGGTCGTGGTCGCCGGGCACCATCTAGTTCTTCTTGTCTCCAGGTTGTGCAGGCTGCTGTTTGCATGGTCCATGAGGCCATTGGACCCATTGTCTCCGTGTTTTTATTTTCTTCACTCTTCTTTTCTCTGGATGGGGAGAGACCAGGGATTACACCTCAGATGGCTGCTCACAAGCTTTGAAGACTTCAGTTGCTACTTACCCAAGTAGCCTGTAGACTCTTTTAAAGCCGTGGGAATGCATGTGCCTTTTCATTGGACTTGGCCTAGTCTAAGAAGCACAAAGTGCCAGCAGGGAGGCCAGAGTGTCTGCCTGGAGGTCGACAGAGACATTTTTGTTCAACTCTCTTCCTTGTGATGGTTCTCCATCGACCTGGGAACCAAGTGCCGGATGCACCCCGCATCATCTACCCCGCCCCATTGTATTCCCTAGTAAAGGTGTTTTCTTGGAGTTCAGTGGTCAGATCCTCGCCTTCCAGGTCAGAGACCCAGGTTCAATTCCTGGTCAACTCACCGGAATCACCGCCACCCAGCACTCACCTGTTGGTGGAAGCTTTGGGGTTGCTCTGATGCTGAAGAAGTTCCAGTGGAGCTTCCGGTGAAGACAGAGCAGGACGAAAGGCCTAGGGGTCGACTTCTGTAAATCAGCCAAGGGAAATCCTCTGCTTCACCCGGTCTGATTCACAGTACATCACCGGAGGGCTTAGGACCACACAGTGCTTCACCCCCTTGTGCAGAAGGTCATGAGGAGTTGGCAGTGACTTGCCAGCAGACACTAGCAACAAGACAGATGCTTCCTAATGTCTGAAGAGGCCATGGCAAATGAGGGTGATGAGGATGAGGGAGCTGTCTTTCTTGTGAGGACCCCCCACGTGAGCAACTGGGGCCAAGTTCCAGAGGCTGGTTCTCTCTCCTTTTCACACCCCTGAGATCCAAGATGCTGCCGCAGATGAGCGTGTACAGGAAGCACTCACTGGGCCCACAGCACACGAGAATCCACCCAAGTCACCAGCATAGAGATGGCCTCTTACTCTTCCTTATTCTTCCTGCCCGAGCGAGCCCCGTTCAGCTTTTCTTTACATATATTTACTTTCTAGTCTAGTTGTTTGTTTGTTTTCCAGGAGGGGTCTCTACTAGGGGGTAGGGAAGAGTGTTTCAAGTGGCTCTGGAACCTACCGACGGACTTTGACACCTAACTCTTTCCCTTCATTATCTGTGGGACCTTGAGCAGCTCCCTGAAGGTCTCTCTGTCTCAGATTTTCATCTGTAAGATGGGCAGGCAAGGGAGGTCCCTGCTGCTCCAGGTTGTGGCGGCATCATTTGCATGGGTTCTCCCAAGGGGCTTCAAAAACATTCATGGGAAAATGGGGCTTGAAAGATAATGAAATTTTTCTCACACACTTTTTGAAGCCTCCCTTGTATGCGTGAAGGTCTTAGTATTGCTACGTGGAATTGGTAGCTGGTATTAACACCTTTCTGCACGTTTTCAATTTTTTTCTTGAAGCCGATTTTTTTTTTTTAATAGCCAGACCAAATGTACCAACCACATTAGGCACCTTGGGGAAGGGGGCAATGGGTAATACATTAGGCTGCTAACTGCAATGTCGGTGGTTCGAACCCACGAGTTGCTCCAAGGGAAGATGAGGTTGCCTATTCTGCAAAGACTTACAACCCTGGAGATCCCATGGGGCAGTTGTCCTCTGCCCTGAAGGGTGACTATGAGTCAGGATCAGCATGAAGACAGTGGGTCTGTTTGTTGCTTTGGCTTAGTCTTGGAACAAAGCCACTTGCCTAACAGCCAAGATGAGACAACAAAGTAGATGGTTGATACCTGGTTCTTAGCCCTTCTAGGCATAGCTGTGGCTTGCTGAGGGTCCAGGGTCTTGTCCACTCAGGCCATACCTGTGACCCCTGGGTGACTTGGCCCTGCTCCTGACTACACCATCACCATGCCTAAGGCAATGTGGGACCGGGCAACCCAGAGAGTCCGTTGAAGCCCATCTGTGTGCATAAGTGTCCATTGTAGCTCAATCTTTCTCCTCCTCCAGGGGGTGACCCCAGGGTGACTCACCCTTGCTATTGACCTTTTTTTTTTAACCCCAATATCCCAGTTTTCTCCGCGGAATCCTAGAAGAGTGACAAATTGTTCTTGGGAGAGTTCGGGACACCCTGTGAAATAGTTGGCGGAGAGCCCAGCGCTGTCCAGTGTCTGGACCTGGCTCTCTGTGGGACCAGTAGCCGACTGTCCCTCGTGGTGCCCTACTCCCCCCCAACCCCCTCCCCAGCACTTTGTGCAGCTGTTCTGGTTGAAGACCTGGATGCCATCTATAATAGATATCAAATGGAGAACCTCTCAGTTTATCACTCTCCGCGTTTCAACACCACCGTCCCCACGGACTGTCAGAGGCTGGCAGCCGGCACATTATGGGGAAGGTGACTTGCTGCGTCCCGTGCCCCGAGGACATTATTAAGTGCGAGGGACCCTCGTTAGCTCGTAAAGTTGGTTGAAACCAATTATTGCCCGGTGACCATCATCACCAAGGAGGTAACTCTTTTTAAAGCCCAGGCTCGCATCTCCACCCAGCACTGGGCAGAGCCTCTGATCTGGCCCCGGCCGAACCCTGCTGGTTGCCACAGACTAAACATGGCCTGTGCTGCTCAGTCCCTGTTACCCTCCAGTGCCTCGTGGAGGCAGCGCGACGGCTATTTATAGATTTACTTTCTGTCTCCTGAGTTGAGTGCAGTCAGTTTTGACACACTGTCCCGGTAATCTGATCAGCCATGCTGCTTTTAAATGAAGGTCTAGGCCTTGGCCTCTGCAGAGAGGGTGACAGCTGTCAGAGACAGATAGTAGGCGACAGATCCTCGCTGCTAAAACCCCCTCATTCATTCTTGTTACAGATCATTGGCCACAGCTGGAAACTGTGCTTCACAGGCCACGATTAGTTGGCAAGAGATCTACATACTGTATTAGCAAGGTCAACCACCGAGATGAAGCAGAAACCGGAAACAGCCCCCACCCCGGCCGGCACTATTTTTAAACCAGTAGCCATTGGTTAAAAGCTGGTTGTCATGGGGGGTGGAGGTGCATATTCTCCGCCTTTCTGCTCTCCGCCCCCCTCACAACCAAAGACCCCGGCATGTGGAAAGCCTGTGGCAGATGGAGCTTTGTCTTCTTTGATGAGCCAGCGCCACGGCCCCGCATTGAAACCGGCAACTTGAAAGATTCGATAGGAAGCTTAGTGGGCAGCGAGTTTGTAAATGGCCGGAGGGGGGGGGCTAGGGGGGGAGGATGGGGTGAAAGGAGTCAGCAAGGAGCAGGATGGGGGTTCCCGTGGCAATTGTTGAACCCCTGGAGGTTGGGCTGGGTAGGTTCCCAGAAACCACAACAAACATTGGCAGTGTTCGTTCGTTCGTGAAGAACCCACAGCCAGGAGTCAAGGTTGACTCCCAGCCGCCCGAGAAGACAGAATACAACTGCCCCTGTGGGTTTCCCAAGCTGAGCTTCTTTACTGGCGCAGACAGCCTCCGCTTTCTCCTGAGGAGCAGCTGGTGGGTTTGAACCCACTGACGTGGCAGTTAGTGTTCCAGTGCTTCACCCATTGGGCCACTGGGCTCCTTAGAAGTCATGAAGAGGAGACTGGTACTGAGAGGATGGGATTGTTCCACTCTGAGAAGGGTGAGGCTGTTCTGGGGTCCCTGGGGGAACATGTGATTCAAGGGGAGGCGGACTCTTGGGCCCCGAGAGCCCTGAGCTGAATGCAGTCCCCACTGTGTCCTGTGTTCCCTCGGGTGTCTCTTTGTACCCTGGGTCTGGGTCTTCCGACTGGCCGGGCAATAGCCAACGTGCCGTGTCTGTGGCTGGTCATACCGTAGGAGGGGAGTTGTGCCCAGGGAGATCTCATTGTGACCGTGATGGGTGGACTCTGTGGATCTAGTGACCATCCTGCTGTGCTCACGTCCTGGCCACCCAGCACACCTTCCACTGACCTTTACCCAGAGGGGCTCCACCTGCGAGCGCCTGCCCTCTTCCTCACCACCCCACGAGCCTCCTCTCTGTCCCCTCCATGTCTCCTTCACCGGCGGCCTCGTTACTGTGGGCGGGACCCTACCCGAGCCCTCCATCTTCTCTGTTGTCTGTGTTCCGTCTCCTCCCCTCTCTCCCACGGACCCACGGACCGGTTACATCTTCCCATGGCGTCCCCATCTGTCTTGAACCTCTGACTGCTCTGCTTCCACACTGCTCATCTCTGTCATCTGTGCCCACCTCTGCACCTTGACTGTTGACCAAGCTCACCTTCTTGATGGCTCCTGGGCACCTCCCAGCTTCTCATTCTTTCCCGCCTCGCTCAGGCTTCCTGTGGCTGGGCAGCCTCTGCGCCGCCCAGCTTCCCCGCAGCCTTTGCTGCACGTCTTGCCCTGAATACCAGTAGAAGGACTAGCCTTCAGACATGAGGCAGGCTTCCGAGAGGCCGTGGGGAAATTCTAACAGCTTTGGAATCCCATTGACCCACTCCCACCCTCATCCCCAGAACTTTTGGAAGCCTTCTCATACAGAGGATATGAGGGGGTACCCCCAAAAAGACCCGATTTTTTTTCAAAGAGATGTATTAACATTTTCTTTTGAGCAAAACAACTGTATCACCTTGGAAGTACTCTCTATGACACTGAATACACTTGTCAAATCTGCGACTCCATTCTTGGAAACATGTTTCAAACTCATCTGTTTGGATGGCTGACAGCACCTCCCTCGTTTTTTCTTCACCTCTTCTACATCATCAAATTGCTGTCCTGTCATGCCCTTCTTCATTCGAGGAACTCAAAAGAAGTCACACGGAGCAAGGTCAGGTGAGGAAGGTGCGTGGGGCAAGAGAGGCATGCTGTTCTTTGCCAAAAACTGGTGCACTGGGATAGTTGTGGGAGCAGGTGCATTGTTGTGGTGGCAAAACCAGTCCCCCATCTGCCACAAATCAGGCCTTTTTTGTCACACACTGTTATGCTATCTATTCAGAACCTCTACATAGAAAGTTGGATTAACCGTCTGACCTGGTGAAACAAACTCCAAATGTACTACAAGTCTGTATTTTCATCTGTTCAGGAAGGTGATGGGCACCCAGAACGAGGCTTACCATCAGTCAACATTTCACCTTTTCAGAAATGTGAAAACCACTCGTACACTTGTTTTTCCCACAGCACTGTCCTTGTAAGCTGTGTTCAACATCACAACAGTTTCTGCGGCATTTTACCCGAGCACGTAACAAAATCTCACAGTTGCATACTGCTCTCTTAAATCAGTCATCACAAAAAATGAGTTCGAGTGAAACTGCTTTTATGGAAAAGAAATGCTCGCCTACTGGGGAAAATGCATACTATGAAGCTCAGCTCCTCCGCCCAGCACAATTCAGGTTGTTTGGGGCACCCCCTAGTATATGCCCAATAAACTAGTTGGAGCATGCGCAAATGGGTGGAGGAAACATACTTGCTGGTGTTATCAGCGTTGGCCCACGCCCTTTGAATCAGAAGACAGGGCAGATGCATCGAAAGAGGTTAGTCTGACCACAGACCAACTGGACTTTGGAGACCACGCCGGAAGCACGTCTGCACCTCTGAGTCCTGATCCCTCAGAGGAAGTCAGTGGCAGCTGCCTCAGTGTGGGGGGAGAATTCGAAGTGGGAACTGAAAGTGAAACAGCAGCATAGGAAGCCCGCTCCTCCCTTCGGTGGGTCTGGAATTCACTTTCACTCTCCCTTCAGGACGATAAGGGAGCCCAGATAGTGCATTGGTTACATGTTGGGCTGCATCCACACGGGCGGCTGTTCAAAACCACCAGCTGCTTCTCAGGAGAAAGACCGGTTTCTCTTAAACTCTCGTACGCAGTTACAGTCATGGAAACCCACAGGCGGCACGGTGAGTCGATACTGACTCGTTGGCAGTGGGTTTGGCGTTGCTGTAACTGCATCGGACTCTCTTGGTCTAAGAGAGAAGACGGGGTGGAATGAACCCTCACGTTTGTGTGCCTTTGGTAGTGATTGTTAGGTGCCTTTGAGTCAGTTCCGACTCCTAGCCCCTCTGGACAGCAGAAGGGAACACCTGGGCAGCCCTGCACCATCCTCAGCACTGTCCTTAGCCACAGTGCATAAGGGGGTATTGAACCGGACCTTGGCCCTGAATCCCTCTCACATCCTCAGCTGCCTCCTCTGAGAATCAGCATAGACAGCGGGCTTCCATTTTGCAATTTGGGGCTGGAGCTGGGAAACGCTAGCCTGGGAGCAGGAGCCCAGATCTGGGGGATGCTGGGTGGGGTGGCGGGGGGGGGGGGGGGGGGGGGGGGGCTCCTGGCAGCTCTGTGGTGAGCCCAGGTTGGAGGGTGGGGGGAGGGTGTCAGGCCTTGGCAGGGGTGAAACCTCAGCCAGCTGCTGCCGAGGGCCAGGATTTGGAGGGAATCTGATCCTGTTATGACTGAACGGAGAGAGGTGTGGGGCGCTTGAGGCGTCCACGGGGCTGTGTGTGCCACGTCTTGTGTCTCCCTAGAGAAATACATGAGCCGCCTGTCAGCCTCACAGGTGGCTCCGGCGTGTGCCGGGAGACGGGGGCCATGGTGTGTGGATCGTCCGGTGGGAGGGGCTGTGTGGGGCTGGGTTAGAGACAGAACGCGGTGGCCCCTACCACGCATGTGAGGGGTCCCCCCACGGATGTGGCCCGGGTCAGCGGGCGTGGGTGGCCAAGACCCTGGATGGCAGCGGTCAGAATAGCCCCTCGCCCTTGCAGGGCTCCCTCAAAATGAGTCTCAGAGACGGCAGGGTTGGACGGTGGTGGCGCTGGTGGAGGCGGGTGGGAGGCTTGTGGGGGGGTGGGGGGAAGCCGGGCGAGAAGAGCGCCAGTGAAATATTACCACTTGAAACATATTCCTAGACATAATAAAGCATTAAAGCGAAAATATTGTGGAGACAGCTTTCATTACCCGTGTTCCAGGCCTCATTATGGAATAAGCAGAAGTGACTGTGCGCGGCACAAACAGTAGCTGCGCCGGGTCCCTATTAGGTAAGACGGGCCAGCCCGCCGCGCTGCCAGCGTCGGGATGTGGTGGTTGGTGTTTCAATAAAGGTCAGAACCAGCGCCACGCTGAATGGAGCTGCAATGTGCGTTTCGTCCCTTTGTCGGCCACGGGCCCTGTTGGGATTGATCTGGAAACCGAGTCTGCAGCAGGCCCTTTGCTCTCCGGGGAGATTAATATTTTAGCTATTCCTTTTTGTTCCCGTGCCTCGCCATGTAGCTGGAATGAAAAGAAAGGTTAAAGAGGGGCTCTGGGACAGCTCGCTTCAGAGACTAGATCATTCCATGAAGGAAAATCAATTAAAAAAGGTTGACTGCGAACATTTATCCATTTAGCTCAGCCGCTATTGAATTTTCATGATGGACTTGGGCTCTTCGGCGAGAACGGAGTTAATGGCGATGGCTCCTTTCTCCTCCAAATTTATTATCTGGTTTATTCAATGGAAAACACTCCATCAAACCGGATAGAGGCCCGAGGCCTATTGATAGATTTGCCTGTGTGGGGTTGGGATGGGGAAGTTTGTCACAGATGTCCGGCCTTTGAAGGGAAATTAAACAAGGATCTCATTACCGAATGCTTCGCGGGTCCCCGAGGTGGCCACAGAAGCAGCAGATTTAATGAGGGGTGTGGGGGGAGCTGAGGGTGAGGGGGGGGCTGCTTGTCAAAGCTGCCAAAGTTTGCCTCGACCTGTCTCTCTGAAGAACTCCTCTATTTAGGCTCACTTGAGCAGAGGAAAAAGACACCATGCTGCTTTCTGCCTTTCAACTCCCAAGAAGGGGACAATGCACGTTTTGTGCCCTGCCTCCAAAGGAATTATGTGTGCTAATTTGATTAGGGGAGATTTGATTAGCTGGAAAATGAGGGCTTTGCTAAGACTTTCACACGCTTAATTTATCCCTTGCAAAGCAGCCCGCAACTTGGTGTCGCGAGAACTCGCGGGGCATCTGGGAACAGCATTCAACGGTGAGGCGGCCTTTCAGACCCAACAATATTGAGGCTTGCCACGGTTCATATTGGGATAATCATTTCAGAGCATTCCGCGGTGCCGCGGAATACAAATTGCATTTGGCATCCCCGGTTACACGGTCCAGAGGATAATGAGATTAATAGAGTAGGAAACTTAGCTGAGCAAAAAGCATCTTTTCTTTTTTTCTTTTCTTTTCCAAAACACCGTGGCCAAAGTTCGAAGAGCAACTCGGTTGAAAAAAATGCCGCGGTGCCCCCCCTCCCCACCCCCAAAGGAATGCATTGATTGTGCTCGGTGATTCTGGAGGAGCCTGGTCTTGCTTGGTCACCGAGTATGTGGTGGCGCCCTGAGTTCCCTACGGGGCTGCCAGCGCACGGTGAGCAGCTCGTAACCCCCAGCTGCTCCTCAGGAGAGAGATGGGGGCTTTCTACTCCCGTGAAGAGTTACCGTCTCAGAAACCCACAGGGGCAGGTCTTCCCTGCCCTACGGGGTCACTATCAGGCCGTTTGGCGGAGAGTTTGGTTCGGGTTTGGCCTGTGTTGAGGAGGAGCCCAGTGGCGCAGTGGTTAAAGCACACAGCTGCTGAGCAGAAGGGAAGGGTCGCACGAACCACCTGGCACTTGCTCCAGGAGAGAAAGGTGTAGCAGTCTGCTTCCAGAGAATCTCAGAGCCTCGCAAGCAAGCCGTACGGGTCTGTTCTATGCCATCCAATAAGGCCGCTTGGAATTCAGCTCAAGGGTGGTTGTTCAGTTTCGGGGGTCCCTGACTGTTGCATCTTTAGGATCCTGCTGAACTTTTGGGGTTACGGGATGGTTGGGGTTAGGGGGTGTTTCTTCCAAGGAATTGGACTTGCCCCCCTCTCTCTGTGAAGATGTGTGGGCGTGCACTTGGGGGTGGCATCCCTTGGGCTTCAGGCAACCTTTTCCGATTTCTGTAAAATGGGCCACCATGACGCCAGCTGGTGGGGACATTTGGTGACAAGTGACCGACCTCTCTCCTTCCAAGTGGCATCCCTGGGGAGGTGGGCTGTGTGAAGGGCAGCTGACTGTGCGTGCTTACTGCGCCGGGACACTTTGTTTTTAAGCGGATAAGAGACCACTAATGCATCTCCATGCAATCTGAGGGTGCGGGGGAGGGGGAGAGATAATTTTTTTCTAGTGGTCACTGGTTAAAGGACACCCAAGAGGGCTCCACAAGGTGACCTTTGGTTCTATGGACCAAAGGGCACCACCCAATCTTCCTCCGAAGCTCATCCTTGCCCTCAGCGTTGGCAAGTTGCTTCCCTCACCTTTACACGTTTCTTCCCACCTGCCAGGTTTATGTTCGGCCAGGTGTGTGTGCCTTCTCTGTGTGTCCGGCCCTGGCGGCCTACTGGGTTAAGCATTGGGCTGCCAACCACATGGTCAGCAGTTCGACCCCACCAGCTGCTCCTCAGGAGAACAGTGAGGTTTCCTGTTCCCATCAAGATTCCAGCCTTAGAAATCCCCCCAAGGGGGAGCCGGGGGGGGCATATCCCCTGTCCTATAAGGTCACCATGAGTGGGGACTGACTCAATGACAGTGCGTTTGGTGCTTTGGGAAAGTACCGTGCAAACAGCTCTTGAATCCTGCCCTCTTCTTCACACCAGAAGTTTAACCTTGCCCTCAAAAATCCATCAAATAGGGACCATGCTCCTGCGTGTACACACACACACACACACACACACACACACAGTGGGGTGGGGGGCAGAGAGAGAGAGAGAGAGAGAGAGAGAGAGAGAGAGAGAGAGAGAGAGAGAGAGAGAGAGAGACAGAGATGGATTGGGTTTTAACTTTCCTAAGGAGCTGTGGTCCCCACACAACACAAAATAATGAGTCCCTGGCTGGGACAGCTGCAGACAGAGCCCACTCTGTTTTCACTGGACCTAGTAAGTTAAGTCTCAAGCCTTGTTGGACCCTTGCCTGCCCCCCCCCCACTCCCCCAGTCAAGCTCGCTATTATAGGGCCCCTTCCCCTAGTCCCTGATGGCCTGTCCCTCCAATCAGGCTCAGACCAGGGTGGGTTGGGAGGGGTCAGTCTGTCCTGCTGCTTTCCCTTCCTTGGGGAGCAGCAGCCCTGCGTGGAGCCCAACTCTTCCCTAGGAAGCGGGGCCCTGTCACTTTAAGCGGAGTTGCTGGGTAATCGTTCAGCTTGGTTGCATAACCAGAAAGGGCTGTGTCAGGCCAGGGACCTGCAGACAGGAGAAGGCTTCATTAAAGCGCTCTCAGAGACCTAGACAGATGAGTGGTCTCCAGCCGGGGTTCTTTCCATCTTCCCCATCTGTTCACTGCAGTTTTAATTAAATCTACTGAGATTATTTTTGGCCTTCTCTGAGAACAGCAAGCCGGCCTGTGCCAATGTCCACTCGTTCCTGGGCTTTCCTGCCAGCTCCTAATGAGCAGGCACATGGGGCATCTCCGCCTGCGTGCGTCCCTCCCTCTGCCAGCCATCATGAGTGGCTAACAGGGTAGCACCGGAAATGTGCCAGGCCCCGGCCCCTCCACCTCTCCCACCCCGGCCCCTGCCCAGGCCCCACCTCGGTGCTCAAGCAAGCCAGCTAATGAATGATTCCGCTTGTGGTCGGCCAGCTAATGGAAATGACAAGCTTCAAATCACCTTGAAGCATGCGGCCCGGTGCTTGTCTGTCTGATCAGGGGCCTTCCGCTGGCACCTGCCACTTCCAATACCATGATGGCATTCACATGCCTTCTTGAGTGCTGTCACACAGCAAGCCCTTTTGGCTACCCGTCTGCTGGGAGGGTGCCTGGCAGAGCGATTAAGTGCGTGATGCGAATGACAGTTCACGGCGAACCTGTCGGTCCTGCTTTGGAAGCGAGCACGTCCTCATACCCATTAGGAGCGCGTCATGGGAACGTCACAAATAGCCGGCTGTAATAGACTGGTGGGTTGCCCCGTGCCTGCAGATGGACCACCTGGCAGCGCCTGGCTGGCGGTGTTGCCCTGCCGCTCCTCGCAGGCCCGTTGGCGTTCAGGAGTACTTACTCCACTTTTCATTTTCAGATTGGGGTGAGGGCCACTACTTTGAGAAGGCAGCACGGCTGTCCTCAGGTAGGTGATGCGTCTTCAGTGCTTGGCCAAGGCTGCATGGGTTTTGAAGACTCTGGTGAAGTAGCGTTCCAGGCTGAATTGTGTCTTGGAATCTGAAACCCTGATTGGGCTCCTGGGTTTCCTTGGAGAACACTGGGCATTTTTTTATAACCGGCTGGGACTTCAGCCCTCCATCTTTCTCTTCCTCTCTCCTACCTACCTGGTGCCCTGGGCTGGACTTGAGTGAGCCTCTGGGGTGACTCAGGCCCAGAAGAACAAGGCTTGGACTAGAGTCATCCCGCATAGGTAGTCTCTTACTTCTGGACCTTCATGGAGATGAAAAAGTAGGGGTCTAAAAGGCCCAGCGTGAATACTCTATTTATAACCTTTCTTCCCACTCTTAAGTTTCAGCCTGGCCCATTTTTCTTTGAAGACTCTATTTGGCCTCAGGCCCAGATTGGGGCTGAAGAGAGGGCTGTCATTGAGACTCGAGGGGCTGGAGGCTACACTTGTAGCTTCTGCTCTTTGTCTTGATTTGGCATTCGGTTAAGACACACACCTTCCACTTCTAAGTAGCAGGTGAGAATTCATACTTCGCAGGTAATTTCTGGGAAGCCCCTCTCAAACTGGCCGCTACCGGCTAGCAGCCTCCAAAGAGGAGTCTTTTTGAGCAAGATTTCCATTGGATTCCAGAGAGACAGGCCATCCTTTCCCTATAGATTGGCATGTCCTTCTCCAGAAACTTCTCCTGACCACCTGTCTAAAACACGTACACTAAAGCCTTGCCGTCTTCACTTCAAGGAGCCTTCTGGTTGGACTCGCTCCATAACGAAGTTGCTGGTTCTTTCCATCGTCCGTGGTACTTTCAATCTTCTCCACCAGCCCCATCATTCAAACACTTCCGTCTTTCCACGGTCTTTCTCATTCAGTGTCCAGCTTTCAAATGCCAACGGGGCGACCGATAGTTCCATGGCTTGGGCCGTGGGCACCTGTGTCCTCGAAACTACATCTCGACTCCTTAGCACACACACGCAGTCTCGTGCAGCAGATTTGCCCAGTGATTTCCTGACCTCGGCTTCCAGGAGCCGATTGTGGCTCCAAGTCAATGAAACCCTCGACGGCGTCCATCTCCTTTCTGATTGGCAGGATGTGGTCCTTGGTTCTCATACTGAGGAACTACATTTTCCTTCCATTGGGTTGTAATTCATACCTAAGTCAATAGTCTCCGATGGTCCTCTGTTAGGGCCTCCTATCAAAGCCTAACATCCTTAGGGTGTAGTCTTTTTCTCTCATAACACCCCTCCCCATTTTTTTTTCAATGAAAAGTACAATTTAAGAAATTGTAACAAAGCAGGCAGTTTGGCTCTTTCCCATGCACAGTGCCGAGAGATGTGGCATTGGCAAAGCCTGGCTTGTTCGCAGGGATGAAATCAAGAGAAGTACTTTGACTCTTCAAGATGTTCTTTTTTCCTGGTGATGATGGGATGTGTTTCCCTAAGCAATTAATTTGTTAATTAAAAGGGTGGGGGACACTTTTCTCCTTTTTCTTTGGCTCTTCAGAAATCTGGCTAACTGCTTCTCCTGCATATGTACCTGTGAACCATCCCTTCCTCTGTTAACTACTGGAGCCAGGGGTGGCAAGCCCTACTCTGCCCGGGGACAGGATATGGTCGGTGCAATTAATAAACCATTTTCCCTCCCAGAGCTTTCAGGAAGCAATCCACAGGCTGCTTTCTCCCGACAGGGCTCAAGCTGTGGACCGTGGTACGTCCACCTTGGAAGCTCTCCCCATTCAGGCTGAGTGATTGGCGTCCAGGCCGGCCCCCTGGCTGAGAGCCTCGTTTGTCACTGTCGAGGAGGGGCTTGGGGACCTGCCTAGTGGGATCCCGGGGAAGCCTGCCCCTGAGCCACCGTTTCCTCCCTCTTCAAATGTGATCCATCATCAGCCTGGAAGAAGCAGGAAGCTAATCGGAGATGACCCGCTGCTCTGAAAAATGGGCTGCTGAGAAGTTGATTGCGTTAGCGACAGAGCAGCCTTGCAGGGTTTTTTGAGAACAGGAGGGGTCGGCCCTGAGAGACTGGCCAGTTTAGTGATGTGGGTCTCTACCACATTAAAACACACACACACACACACACACACACACACAACTCTGTTACCGAGAGTTCGTTCCAACTCAAGTCAACTGTGTGTGCCAAAGCAGAAGTGAGCTCCGTACAGCTTTCAGTGGCTGCTTAGGCAGCCAGTAGATCGCCAGGCCTTTCTTCTGAGGTGCTTTGCTCCACAGGGTTTCCAATGGCTTTTCTTTCTTTTAAATTTGATTGCCAGGCTTCTCTTCCGAGGCACCGCTGAGATTTGAACAACTAATCTTTTGATGAGCAGGAGTTAGTTGGGAGATGTGTCAGGCTGCTAACCACAAGGTCAGCAGTTCAAACCCACCAGCTGTTCTACCAGAGAAAAGTGAAGCTTTCTACTCGGATAAAGAGTTTACAGTCTCAACACCCCACCGGGGAAGTTCCACCCTGTCCTCTAGGGTGACTATGAGTCAGAATCGACTGGATGGCAGTGAGTGGTTTGGGCATCTGTGAAGGTCACCAGCACAACTTGTTGTAACCATCTTTCTCGTCTCGGAGCGGCAGCGGGCCTCAAACCAGCATCCATTTCTGGACAGCCCACAACCCAGTGCCAGTGAGAGCAGACACGCTCGCTACCATTGATGCCACGGGGTTAGGGGCAGCGTGGTTTCAGACAGGCCTTCAGCTTTGCAGACGTGCCCCTCACCGTGCTCGGGCTACCTGCTTTTGGGGACACGTCAGGTCTGTACCCTGGCCTCATTGGCATTCTAGGAAGGGGCTTCCTGCTGGCCTCCCCTGGGTCAGACACTGTTTCCTGTTCGTTCTTCAGGCAGGTATAAAGGTGGGTGGCGTAGGGCAGGAAGAGGGCAGGCTCTCATAGGAGAGGTGGCACTGACTTACTTGCTTCGATCGGGCAATAAAGGACACCCAAGGAAACTTCAGGAGCTCTGGTGGTGTAGTGGTTACACCTTGGGCTGCTAACTGCAAGGTCAGCAGTTCAAAACCACTAGCTGCTTCATGGGAGGACAGATGAGGCTTTGGACTCCCATAAAGAGTTGTAGGTTTGGAAACTCACAGGGGCAGCTCTACCCTGTCCTATAGGGTCGCTGAGCATCAGCATTGACTCAGTGGCAGTGAGTTAGAGGGAAGGAACCTTCAGGACAGAAGCTCACCTCTGGGAGGACTGAGGTTTCAAGGCTATGACCCAGACCTTCTGCTCATTGGCTTTTTGTGCTCTGGAAGTACACAGCAGACTCCCAGAACTTCCAGGACACGAGGGAGTGTCGGTGATCTTCTAATGGGAAAATCAGTCTCTTGTCTCCAACCTGAGAACACTACCAACCGCGTGTTCTCCTGGACTGCGTAACTCACGTTCAGCCCTGTGGGTCAGCTTCCGGGAGAGCAGGACTCTCCTGCATGTGCACTGGTGCACCTGTGGATCTGCCGCAGCTCCCGCCGAATGTTCAGATAGGTCTCTAGCACCCACACAAACAGCAGCAATGCAAAATTAGGACTCTCAGGCTGAGAGAAGACTCAAGACACATCTGGTTTTAAACGTCTACTACATGTTGCTGCTGGTGTCCTTGTGGTTGCTGTTGGAGAACCGCCCAGCAGGACAGACGCCAGCTCAACTGTTTCCGCAGGTGACCCTGGGGGCACTGATGGCACTCGCTGAGTGCTGCCACCATTCTCTTCCCTTTCCCGCTCGCCGCCCGCCCACTGCCCAGAAACTCACTGGCCTCCCAGCTCCCCTCTGACCCTTCAAACTGCTGTAGTCAATTTGATCCCCGATAGCGACCGAGAGAGAAGGCACCAGGGCACTCCTCATTGTAGGAAGACGGGCCGCGCTTTCCATGTCCCTTCAGAAAACAGTAGAGGAATTTCCCAGTAGGGAGAATACTGAGTATGATTGCTTTCCATACTCACCTACTATGGTGGGTTGGCGCCTTTGCTCAAGGCCTTCCTGATGGTTCACATAGTTCAAGTCTTTCCAACTGAAAAGCCCTCCCTTCTAATTTGTTATCACACCTAGTGATGCAGGTGGGGTCCACACTCAGCCTTGGCCTGTTTAGAGCAAAGCGGCTTTGCACCCGAAATAACAAAGTCAGAATTTTATAACCAAAAAGAACCTTAGAGCTGGTCTTCCCCAAATCACTTGTGAGACCCGTAAAGGCATGGATGGAAACATAGTGGTGGCGGCGGCGAAGGAGCTTTCAGGAGGTCTCACGTGCAGTTGGAAGGGAGTTACTGAGTTGCTTTCTTCTTTTGGAAGTTATTGAAGAAAGGATGTAAGAGAATCCCTAGAGCAGCGGTTCTCAACCTGTGGGTCGTGACCCCTTTGGGGGTCAAATGACCCTTTCACAGGGGTCACCCGATTCATAAAAGTAGCAAAATGCCAGTGATGAAGTAGCAATGAAAATAATGTTATGGTTGTGGGGGGAGGATCACCACCACATGAGGAACTGTGTGAAAGAGTCATCGCATTAGGAAGGTTGAGAACCACTGCCCTAGAGTGTTCAGAAGCTAATACAAGGAGTTGCAATGATTCTGTGGGTTCAGCGCTGGGCTGCCAAATGGCAAGGCCAGTGGTTCAAACCCACCAGCCTCTGCGGGTGAAAGATGAGGCTGCACCCCGGCAGCCTTGTACGGGGTCGCTCCAAGTTGCGATCACCCAGATGGCAGTATGTAGGAAGCTAATATGCTCTTCGTTATGCAAAGAAGGCTCCGCGTGTTTGTTCATAGGAACGCCTCGTCTAAGTCCATCTTCGTCGAGTTCTCTGGACCTGCGTCCTTTCCTGCTGCCCTTTCCTCCCATCTCAAGCTAGCATTGACCCGATGGCCCATCGAAGTGGGTGTTTTCAATCAAACTGAACATACGGAGCAGCTCCGTGTTTCACACTACGCCTGCCTTTCCGGACCGGACCTCATCCTGTGCGGCTGTGCGCACTGATTCCTGTACTTTTGCTTTCCCTTCGTTATCCCGTCTTCGTACCAGGCTGCCCAAAGGAAGGAGCCCTGATCCAGGAAATCTTCCCCCACCGGCTTGCTTTGTCTTTTCCAGGCTGCTGGTGGATTGTGGGGGCAGGGTTATGCTTCTCTTTGGGCTCCCAAACAGGAGGGACCGAGCCAGGGGCTTGGATGTTTCACAAGAAGGTGACTGAGTCCACTGAGTCACACATTGTCACCATCCGTGTTTCATCTCCACGGCTAGCACAGTGCTGACCGAGAGCCTTCTAGATGATTCTAGAAGGACGACCAGCCATTCTTCCACAAGGAATCCTGAGTTCAGAAGGCACCCTCTGCCCCTCCCACTGGCTCCCTTTCACACTCGTCAGCTGACACACCCTTTTTGCCCCTCTGGGTCCGCCACGTCCACAGGCCTGGGCCACGCCTGCGTGAAGGCTCAGAACGAGAAGAACAGAGATCAGTGGCAAGTCACAATGTGGACAGGGAGAGAACATGGAACGAAAGAGAAGAGGGCAGGAAGTATTCCTTGTGGTGCCTGGGCCAGTACTGCCAGCAAGCCTCTCAGGCCAGAACAGACTGTTGTTGAGTGTCCTCGCGTTGCTTCTTGACTCCCAGTGCCCCCGTGTGACCGAGCAGAACTGTCCCATAGCATCTTCTCGCCTCATCCTTAAAGAAGCAGATCAGCGGACCTTTCCCTCTCAGAGATTAAGCCACCAGCCTTCCTCTCAGCAGCCACGTGCTTCGCATTGCTCTGTAGCCAGTATCCCCAAAACCCACAAGGGAAAGGGCAACCCACCCACCCCCAGACCCTTCCCCATAAGAACCGAAGGCCTTGTCACTTCCCAGAATTCACCCGGGAGGCCCAGGTACAGAAGCATCTTTTCACGGGGCAGAGAGCTGCACAGGCTGGGTGAACTCCTGGGCTCAGCTCATGAATCGCCCTTAGTTTTCCGTCTCCTTAGTCGTTCAAGGAGCTTTGGGAAAAGGCGTCTGCTCTGGGTTGGAACCTTCTCCCGGGCCAGCCACGTTTCCACAGAGAGCCCCTTTCTTGTGAATAAGAACTTCTTTGAGCTTTGTTCAGATTATCCCCCCATGTTGCTCCTTTAAAAGAGGGGGGGGGGGAGTATTGTATATATAACCTAGATTATGTCCCTATAAAGGGAATGTCTAACGACTCCCTTATGAGCTAAGCAAAAGTATGTCTAGACCATTTTTTTCCCTTTTTTTTCTGGCTCTCCTTCCCAAGCTGGTTTGGGGTTAAAAATAGGGAAGCATTTGTTTTCACACAGTGTGGGACTACAACCTTAACCTTTTGTGCGAATGCAGATTGCCTGGTCTCTGTTTAATTTTCAGAAAGTGTGTTAACTTATACACCAGGGCACTCAGACCTCAGAATGTGTGTAACTTATACACCAGAGGCTGCCCTAGCCAGCCTCCCCCTGCCCACGGCCCAGAGGTCGCCTCCAGGAAGCTCAGGCCGAGGAAGAAAGCACAATATTCTTATCCACGGATGTTTGTATGTTTTTGTTGTTATTTTTTTTAATTGTTGCTAGTGTTTCGCTGTTTTTCTTTCTTTAGTTAAGTCTTACAGTCAGATGGCCCAGAGATTTTATTTTTAGCAACCACTTTAGAGAGACTGGGGAGATTAATTTAAAATTGATAATCGTGTGGCAGCATCACAGCTTCACAAGCTCAGGGTCTGCCTGGTGGAGCCGCCTGTTCTCTGGGGACCCCGGTTCAATTCTCTCTGCTGCCAGTTGAAATCAAAAATCACAACCGTAGTGATTAGCGGTGAATTCCCTGATCTCAGGGCCCCCGGGCTGAAGGAGGGGGGGGGTCTGTCTGGGCTGGAGGAGAGGGGAGTCTGTTTGCGCCCTTGGCGGTCGTTAACCCCTTCGTGGGAGTGGTGGGAGCCCAAGGAAGTGATGGCCAGGGCATCAGGTAGAGCCCAGGTCGCTTCCATCTTTCCAAGGACTGCTCAGGTGAATCAGAGAGCCGTCCATGGCTAGAGGGAAAGGGGATGGGGGCATTGTGATGTGAGCAGATGTGTGATGATGTTCCTAAAGACACCTCCTCGTTAGAGTGGCCAATGAACCCAGCACAGTCCCCCAAGACCCTCTGCTCTATTGCTGCCTAGCCGGACAACCAAACCGGAAGAGCCTGTGGGCTCTTCCACTTTGACCAAATGGCCTCCGGATGCCAGATGCCGGGAGACACTTCCGGTCTGCACCGCCGAGCGGCCAGACGAGGTGTGCACGAGCTACAGGCTCTTGAAAACAAAGCAGCAACCAAAGAAAACACATCTCTGCCCCGCGGGGCCCCATGCACTGCGTGCACACCGCGACGGTGCTACCTGACATGGTGGCAGGCGGCAGGGTGGTGGGCCACCTCTCGGCCATCGCATTTGTTGTAGGAGAGGTGCTCCTTGTTTGTTGTGGGGGCGAAAAGCTGTTTTCCAACAGATAAGGCCCTTCATTAGAGAACTGGATCCCTGCCACCGCCGGCCTCAGCACCCCAGCAATGCACGCCCTGCAGCAGAAAGACAAGCAGCAGCTGGACAGCTTGCAGCAGGCAGCACACCGGCCGGGCATGTGGGAATCGGTCTCGGTGGCCCCCAGGATGCAGTCCGGGAAGAAAGGCAGTGCTGGTGGCTGCTGACCCCAGTGCCTCGGCCCCCCGGGCTCTGAAAGCAGCCGGATCATTGTGAAACGAAGTCTCGTGTTTCCCACGGGGTCCCCACCTTGCTCTGTCACGAGACTGGGGTGGGGGTCAATTCTAGGGTTTCATTCACGCTGCGACAGCTTGGGGTGGCTACTCGCAGTGTTTTCATTTTAGGCAGAAATGAAACCGGTCAGATGCAGTTTGTGGGAGACAACACCCACATAAGATGCTCTAGCCTCTGAAAGCCCCAGGCGGCCTGCGTGGCACTACTGAGAGACAGGCCTGGGGGAGCCACCCCCAGGGAGGCCCCCAAGCACCCGCTGTAGGTGACAGGCCCTGTATGCAGGTTTGGGCTTGGGATTCGCTAAAGGAGAGAGGTTTGATAGAATCCAAGTCTGCCAGGGGCAGGGAAAGCAGGTATGTGGGCGAGGCCCTCTGCCAGGTGACTGCAACACTCCCTGTCCCCTGGTCTCTAAAACATCCTACAGGACCCCTTCACAGCGCAGGAGGTGACAGCCACAGGGTGGAACAACGGCTTGTGGTGGCCAGTTGCCCTGAGCCCATTCTAGTTCCGGGAGACCCCATGTGCTAAACACTGCCCTGGTGTGTGTGTGTGTGTGTGTGTGTGTGTGTGTGTGTGTCCTGTGCCAGAGAGAACACTCCCGGCTCACAGTGACACTGGGTGACGGAGCAGAATAGCCTGGTGGCATTTTCTGGGCTGCGCTCTGTACCAGGGCAGGTTGCCATGACGTCTGTCCCGCAGAACCCCGGGGTTGGTTCAAACCCCCAACCTGTGAATCCACATCTGTAAGCTTTTTCTTAGAGCCACTGGGGCAGCCCACCACTGACCTCACCCCGGCCAAAGAGCCTCAAGACTTGAGGTATTTCATTAGCTCAGGCCTGATTTCTTTCTTGCTTTTTTAAAAAAATCTTTTTATTGGGGGCTCATACAACTCTTATCACAATCCATCCATCCATCCATTGTATCAAGCACATTTGTCCATTTGTTGCCCTTCATCATTCTCAAAACATTTTCTTTCTACTTGAGCCCTTGGTATCAGCTCCTCATTTTTTCCCTCCTTCTCCCACCTTCCCTCACGAACCCTTGATAATTTATAAAGTATTAAAATCCCAAATTACTAAGTCCTCTGAGATGCGTTGGGGGCTTTTCTGTGCTTCCTTCGCAAACATCCAGTTCAGCACTATTTCCAGTCGGAGGGCGGCCGCCATCACTGGTTGGGAGCGCAGAGAAAACCTGATTAGCAGTAAACTCATTTCCATAGAAACAGGCTAATTAAGATGCTGTACAAAAGGGCAGTGCAGAATTGTTTCCCCAAAAAATGCATTAGAGGGCCCTGACCAGTCACCATTTGGGGTCCTACAGGGGGCCACGGGTCCCAGCCCTGATGAGGAAGCAGACTGGGGAGGGTCTATAGAGTAGAAAAGGAGGCTTTGTCCTGAAGTAGGGGTGGGGTGTGTTGATTTTCTAGGGGCGACTGGCATTTTATTATTTCTGAGCATGTTATAACCCAGGCCTGTAAACAAACCTGCTATTGGGGGGTGGGGAGAGGTGGTTTTGAAGAGCAAAACACTCCCACCTCTTCCGTTCCACTAATGAGGAAACCGAGTTCTTATGTAATGACTGTGGGGTCCGGGGGGGAGGGGGAGAGTGGCACTTACTGAGTCATTCTGATGGGTCTGTGAGCTACCCCCAACCAAGACCAAACTCACGGCCATCAAGTCAATGCCGACTCTTAGCGGCCCTATAGGATAGGACAGAACTGCCTGTGGGGTTCCAAGACTAAAACTCTGGACAGGGGCAGGAAGCCCTGTCTTTCTGCTGAGATACACCCAGACCAAGCCTGTTGCCATTGAATCGATTCTGACGCATCGCGCCCCTAGAGGGCAGGGTACAGCTGCCCCGTAGGGTTCCCAGGGGTCGTGATCCTGAAGCAGCTGGTGGGTTCTGTCTACCTTGCAGGTAGCAGCTGCGAGCACTTTCAACACTGTGCCTTCAGGGCTCCTCAGCCCTGTCCGTCACATCCGAAAGCAGAGAGTGACCTTCCATCAGTAAGGGGGCCATCTGGGACCGTCCCCTTTTATGCCTCTTGTTCTGCTTCCTGGGAGAACAGCCTTTCAAGTCGCCCTCGTTTGCATAACAGACAGTACGGTCACCCACAGCCCGGCCCCACGGGACCCAGAAGGACACACACTGAAGGCAATCTCTGAGGTCCAGCTTTAAAAACAACACTTCCATGGATATCAGGAACATTCTTTAGAGGGGCCGTCTCCGAGTTAACGACATATCCAGGTTGCAGCGAATTCCACTGACTACTCTCCTTAAAATATATATATATATATATATATATATATTTAATCTTATTATTGCCCGGATGGGGCTGTGGGTTAAGTGTTGGGCTGCTCGCTACAAGGTTGGCAGTTCAAACCCACAAGTGTTTCCCAGGAAAAATGACCAGGCTGTCTGCTCCTGAAAGGCTCTGCCATCTCAGCGACCCTGAAGGAACAGTTCTCACTCTGTCCTGTAGGGGTCACCGTGAGTCGAAATGGACTCACTGGACGGTAGGTCTGATTGTTAGTATCACACAAGACAGGCAGTGTGGCGGTGCATAATTTTGTAGCATTACCGTCCTCACGCCAATCCCCAAAGACTAAGAAAGACAGGTTTGTAGAGACATGGACAAGAAAAGGCAGTGACTTGTTTTAATGAGGTATTTGACTTACACCATCCCTGGCTAACGACAGTCATCCGAACGGAATTCTGCCACCAGTCAGACAGCATGGAAACAGCACAAATATCACACCTGGTATGAGAAGTACCAAATTGGTGATTGTCTTACCTGGGGGGAGGCACCTGAAATGATGGGGCTTTTCCCTTATTTTAGGTGAGGGGTAGGGAACCTTCTTTGTGCCATGGGCCATTCAGATATTTACAACGTCAGTCATTTTGCACCGTGCCGGTCAGACCTGTAATTGGCTCACCCCTCACTGATGCTGGAACTGCTTCTTGGATGCGATGTGTGATGTTGGCTGGTGTTGGTGATTTCTCCGGCTCTTACAGTCTGGGGGTTGCACGTTCCCCACCCCTGTTCTAGAAGATGGCTGTATAAGTTTTCCTTACATATATTAGTACATTCTCAGCTTTGATGTAGGCAAGAACTATTTTTTTAATGATTTAAATAAGCTGATCATTTATTTTAATAATTTGCCATTCATTCTTAATCATTCATCATTCATTAATAATGTAGCATTATCTAAAATCATTTTAAGAATTTTTTGAATATAAGATTTTCAGATTGTTATGATTTGACCAGCGGAGAGGGGTTGCATTTAAGTATGGGGATGTGTGTGTATATTTGTGTATGTGTGTATTATGTATGTTTAGGTGTGTGTGTGTCCACATGTGTATGCATATATGTGTATTTGGGTATGTATTGTGTATGTGTCAAAGGGGAGTTTGCATGTTCCACGAAGGTGAAGCACCACAAGGACGGCAGTTGCTACAAGACAGACCATTCTGGTGAGCCCAAGTAGAACTCTGCCCTTTACCAACATACAGCATCCAGGATGTCAGGGACAGGAAGGCGAGACAGGGGCTCCCCGAGGAGCCAGAGGTGCCACTTGGCACAGCACCCCTCCCCCTGTGGCTGCCATTGATCTGTTGTCGTCGTTGGAGTTGCCTCCAACCCCGGCATGTCCCATGAAAAGGGAACAAATGGTGCCCGGCCAGAGGTCCTCTTGACAACTGCAGGCGGCCCTGGGTCTGGCCATGGTGTATTTCAGGGACCTCCCAGCCTACGGGGCTCCCCTTGCAGCACCCCAACGGACAGTGTCCTGGTAGGATGCCAAAGTTTTTCATTGGCCAGTTTTTAAAAGCATACCACCAGACCTTTCTTCCTAGTCTCTCTCGGTCTGGAAGCTGTTATAGCCTGGCCTCCATGGGTGACCGGGTTGGAATTTGAAATGTCGCCTGTACATCATCCAGCATTGTAGCAGCATGGCAGCCACCTAAGGATGACAGACACACTGATCTGGCAGCCAGATGGTAGCTTGGTGTTTCTGGGGTTACTCCAAACCAAGAGTTAGCCATTAATGTGTGGTGTGGCAACACAGGGAGCAGGACTGGATTCTGCGTGGACTTGTCCCCCTGGGCTCCGCCGTTTACTGGTGTGTGTTTGGGGCTTGATTTGGGCATTTTCCTTTGGACTTCTGTGACAGGGACCTACACCCAGCATGTAATTTGCCTGAGACTCCAGGCAATAGCAGCAAGAGCCACCACTGATGGAGTTCTTACTGAGTACACGCATCAGGCCGGGGCGGGGGGGAGGAAGGTCATGTGAAATAGCTATTCTGGTCCAACCAAACGGATCAGAAGTCCACCTGGCCCCCTAGAATGCTATCCTCAGACGAGGGGTCTTCCAGAGGTCCATGAGGGGACATTTTGCCGCCCCTTAATTGCCTCTGCCCACAAACTTTCGGAAGTCCAGCCGTAACCCCGCCCCGCATTTCCATGACCTAGGCATTCAATTTGGTTCATTCCACCTCTGCCAACCCGGGAGATCAAAGACGGCAAGTGAAACGAATCCCATGCATCCCCGGAGTCGCGGGGGACTGGCAAGGAGCGCTGTTTACAAGGGACACACGCTGGCAGGCACCCCAGCAATCTGGAAAATGGAGACTCTCTCATTAGGATGCCCGTTTCTCTGTGCCGCAAAGACAGACCCCAGGGCGGTGCCTGCGAGGTGTTTCTCAGTGGGCTCAAGCCCATTAACGGACGACTTCCATGCTGAGCCCATCAAGAGAGACCCGGGCAAAGCCAGACTCTTTCCCCGGTGCTGGAAAGCTCTGCCTGGAATCTGTAATTCATCTGTTAAATCAAGTGTGCAGCCGGTGTGTTTAGCACAGAGGGGGACAGGCGATGGGGGGGAGAGAGAGAGGAAAGGGCAGGCGCCGGCGAAACTCAAGCATCAGAGTCAAGTCGGGCCAAAGGAGCCGGGCTGTGATGGCACCTTGGGCGTTGCCAAGAGGCAGCAGCAGGAAGGACGTGCAAAAAGGAATGAGCTGGTGGAAGGCTTCAGAACAGTGTGGGCAAGCAGGGTCCCGGGGGTGTGCACCCCTGTCGTCTTCCAACCAGACTGAATCGAGTTCAGGGATTTTTTTCTTTCTGATATGGGACTTGTAGCCATTTTTAAACTTTCATTTTTCATAATGCCACAGGTAATCTTTTTATCTATTATCCACCGGCTCTTCTGTGAGCGGCATCGGCATCAAATGGGCCCGCACCGGGCCGCCCGTCTCTGGTGGGGAAGCAGTTTGAAGCAAAAGGTTATTCCCTCTCTTGGCTGGGCCTTTGTTCTTGATTCGCACACTTTTTTCCCCCCCTTTCCCTTGTCCGCTGGATTCAGGTATTTCTGGACATTTTTCTTTAGAAACCCTTCCCTGCTCAGATCTAAGCGGATCCAGACTCCCCGCTCTGGGTAGCAGAGGTGGCAGCGGCTGATGCTCCAGCAACAGGAAGCCTGGGTTTGGAAGCCCGCCCGCCCTCCACCATGCCTTGGAAGGAAGCAGGAACTCCCACTGCCATAGGGGGCTTCTGGGTGGCCACAGCCTTTCCAACATGCCCTGGACCGGACCTGCCCGCAGCAAAGGGGAAATTTCCTAGGGTCAAAGAGAGCATCACTTGAGATGCACAGTGACTACCCTGGACAGGCAGAGGACTCCGGAGCACACACTTCTTTGTGCCAAATCCTCCCCTGCCGCTGACCTAGAAATCCAGTCACAGTGACAGGGAGTGGAGACTAGCTCTTCCTATGCAGCTTCTGTCATTTAGCTCCTCAACCCCACTTCTGGGGGTGCCCACGGGGACCAGACGGTTCCAGGCCTCCGTGACAAAGCCGTTTATGAAATCACCCTGTCCTCTCTCCAGTGTCCACCTCCACCTGTTCCCCATCAAAACCCTCCCCCTGCTCCCTGGCCCTGCGGAGGAATTCCTGAGTGGGGCAGTCCAATGCCGGGACTACTTGCCAACCAAGGCTTACATCTCCCTGAGATACCTCAGAAGAAAGGCCTGGCAATCTACTTCCAAAAAACCAGAGCCATCTAAAGCCTTCAGGAGCCCAGGTCTGTCTGCCCTGAGACACATGAGGTCACCAGGCGTGGGGAATCAACTTGGCAGTGGCTGGTTTGGGTGGGGGTCTTATGTGTGCACGCATGCTGTTTGGTTTGGCTTGGCACTTTTAGGTTTAGGTATTTGGGGAGGGGGGTTGGGTTTTTTTCAGTGTCCAAAGCAATTGTGATAGCCACCTTTTGAAATTACATGTTTGCAGCTTCTGAGCATCCCCGAGGGGCCCATAGACAAGACGAGGCTGTCTGCTCCTGTAAAGATGTGCAGTCTTGGAAAACCCGCAGGGGCAGTTTGACCCCATCTTGATAAGGTTGCTGGGAGCCAGAATAGACATGGTGGAGGCCGTGAGTTTGACTTTGTGTTGGGAGAGGACTGCCGCTTGTCCTCACAGTGGCCTGGGCGCATGGAGATCCTGTGGGCCCAATGGAAGGCCCAAGAGGTCAAGTTACTCCCCACTCTGTGGGACAGGATAGCACATCTGTTGGATCCCGAATCCCATGTGCTCCTTCCTGCCTGGGGGCAGACACAGCAGGTCCATTCTGTGTGTCACAATCCGTAGGTGCTCCAGGGAAGGGTTTCCCATAGGTCGATTGCCAGGCTCTTCTTCTGCGGTGCTTCTGGTGGACTCAAACCTCCAGTCTTTGGAAGAGCAGCTGAGCCCATTAACCACTTTTGACTCCCACTGACTCTGCCTGAAGGCATAATATTCCTTTATTTACGGGACTCTTTGGTACCATTGAGGAGCCCTGGTGGTGTATGTAGTGGTTCTGCATTGGGCTGCTAACCGCAAGGTCAGTGGTTCAAACCCACCAGTTTCCCCAAGGGAGAAAAATGAGGCTATCTATTCCTATAATGGTTTGCAGCCTCCGAAATGCTATAGGTTCCCAAACTTCTTTGTCTTACTGCCCCTTAAAAAAAAAAAGACAGCATCTCCCTGGCCATTAAAAAGGTTTGTACTGTCTCCCCATAGAAGAGTCACAAGGAAGGGATGATTCAACCAGGATGCAGTATAGCAATGACAAAACACACATCATTCCTCTAGGTCCTGAATACTTCTCCCACCCCCCACTACCATGATTCAGTACTACCTTTCAAATCCAGCTAAACTGGAGTACACACATTGGTACAGATAGGAGCCCTCAACACATGGGATTCAGGACAGATAAAACCCTCAGGAACAGTAGTGGGAGTAGGGATATCATGAGGGTCAGGGAAGGGTGAGGGTGGGAGGAAGGGGGAGAAAGGGAGAACCCATCACAAGATTGGATATATAACCCCCCACCCAGGAGGACAAAACAACAGACAGTTTGAGATATGAAAGAACAATAATAATATATAATTTACCAAGGTTTCACAAGGGTGGGGGTCGGGAAGGGGAAGAAAAAGGAACTGATACCAAGGGCTCAAGTAGAAATTGTTTTGGAAATGTTGATGGCAACATATGAACAAGTGTGCTTAATACCATTGAATGATGGATTGTTAAAAGATCTGTAAAATCATTTTAAATGATTTTTTTAAAAAAATGTTTGTAAAGTGTAGGTATCTGCCTTGGCAGCCCCACCTCCATCATTCTAGTGCCCCCACCCCCACTGAGAGCAGCATCACCCACTTTGGGAAACCCTGGCCTAGGCCTTTGAGTCTGTGATCTTAGGGGTTTTTAAAATCATTTTATTGGGGGCTTGTACACCTCTTATCTTAGTTTTATATTTTATACTTTATAACCAAAAAAGAAGGGTCTGCTCTGTCCTAAAACACCTTCCAAGCCCTTGTGTCTGAACACAGTAGTCTCTCCTTTGGCCTGGAAACCTCCTGGTGACATGGCTGGAAGACAAAAGTAGAGTCTTAGCTCTCCGGAGAAAGCAGACCCTCCCAGGAAGCAGTGGCACGCTCGCTACCATGTGCCCTTCCTCCCTAACCATGGCTTTTCTGCCAGTGCCCAGTGTCTCCTTGTTGAAGCACTTGGCGCTTGTCTACCCAGAATCACCGATTCTGACTTAACTGGCTCCTTGATTAAAGGGAAAGTTTAGGCACTTGGGCTGCAAACCAAAACATCAGCAGTTCAAACCCCACTCCCAGATAAGGGACGGAGACGAGGCTGTTGGCTCCCATAACGATTCACAGTCCCAGATACAGATATCCTGGGGAGGATTCCTGCCAGGTCTTTAGGGTTGAGTCAGAACCAATTGGAGGACAATGGGTAGAGAGGATTTTAATGGACTTGTAGTTAATTTCTCCTTCCCAGGTTAACAGACTTCCCCAGACTGGCAAGGTGGAGTGGAGGCTCAGGGATGTTGCCTGCTGTCCAGGTTGGTTTCCAAGATGCTGTTGGAACCTCAAACCAACCGAACTAATTGCATTGAGTCAATAACCACTCAGAGCGGCCCCATATAGGATTTCTGAGGCTGTAAATATTTATAGGAACAGACAGATAGCCTCACATTTCTCCCAAGGAGCAGCTGGTAGGTTTGAACCACTGGTACCACAGTTAGCAATCCAATGCTTACCCAACAGCACCCCCGGGGCTCATTGGAAGGAAGGGTCAATCAGAGACACGTGCACAATGCCACTTGCTGCATATCCCTTCATCTTTAGTTTCTGGCGAGTAGGGTCTAAAGTTCTGTGGGATTTTAGTGATGCTTGGCTCGCCTCCCCAGCACAGAGCCCTATTTCATCTACACAGCATCCCGGAAAGCTAGTAGGGGGGGGGGGGGTGTCTGTGATTTCCACCAAGTGGATGGGAGCATGGTGCCCCCCTGGTGGGGTGAGATCGCAGAGCTGGGGTTGCACGGTGAGTCCAGGGCATCCCAGGTGATGCCCTATACCAGGGACTGGCCTCCCTGGAGCTGTCAGGATCTCTTCAGAGGGATAGGCCACTTGGACAACTTCTGGAATGGTCAGTATAGACAAAGAAGAGCCTTGGGAGTAGCCGGCTTCATCCAGGGGCGGGGCAGGCCAGGCCAAGGCAGTCCTGTAGGGCAGGCCTGGCCTCTCACAGAGTAAGATGGGGCAGCAGCAGGGCCACGGATACCCCTCATCCCATGCCTCTAGTGCCAGGATGACAGGGGACAGGGTCAGGCCAATGACTTTCAAAGTTAGAAGAATCCTGTGTCCCAGTTCTTCTAGCTCCTTTCCAGAGACTCCCTGGAGGGACACGGTCTGTCTCTGGACTCTCAAGGAGCCGTTTCTTCCTTTAAAATAGAGTGAAATGGAATTATTTTGTTTGGTTGTTGTTTGGAATATACCCAGCAGCACATTGTTCATCGTTTCAGCAATGTCACTGTGTCCTGTTGAGTGACAAGGTGACATTCTTTGATGTGTGCAAACTATTCCCACCCTCCTTGGCTGAGTTGTTCCTCCTCATTTGCATTCGCTCCCTGTCCCCCCGGGTTCCTACCTGATCTTTGGAGTGGCCGTGATCCTTCATATCTACATAAACAGTGTTGGAAAGAGCACGTGCTGAAGGCAGACCTCCTTTTCCTTATGCTAACCCGCTGTTCACCTGTAAGAATCCAGGGGAGGGTGGGGGAGGAGTACTGGTGGTATTCAGTTTAAAGACGGTCTCAGGGCAACGGTTGCAGGGCTTCATCCACCCCATGTGTCTCCAAAAAGTCAAGAGCCCGTGAGAATCTGAAATTCTGCACCAGGCATTACCCTCTTTTGATCGGGATTCATCTGTGGAATCTTTCCATGAGGGTTGTGCGATATGGGAGACAATCCTTTTTTAAAAAAAAATCATTTTATTGGGGGCTCGTACAACTCTTATCACAATTCATACATCCATCCTTTGTGTCAAGCACATTTGTATATTTGTTGCCATCATTTTTTTCAAAACATTTTCTTACTACTTGAGTCCTTGGTATCAGCTCTTTATTTTTCCCCTCCCTTCCCCTTCCTCCTTCATGAACCCTTGATAATTTATAAATTATTATTACTATTCCATGTCTTGCACTGTCCGATGTCTCCTGTTACCCCCTTGTCTATTGTCCATCACCCTGGGTGAGGGTTATAGGTAGGTCATTGTGATCGATTCCCCCTTTCTCCCTCCACCTTCCCCTTCCCCTCCTGATATGGATACTCTCAATATTGGTCCCGAGGAGTTTATCTGTCCTGTATTCCCTGTGTTTCCAGCTCTTATCTGTACCCATGTACATGCTCTGGACTAGCCACATTTGTAAGACAGAATTAGGGTCATGATAGTGGGGGTGAGGAAGCATTAAAGAACCAGAGAGAAGGTGTGTGTTTCATTGGTGCTAACTGGACTGTCTTCTCCCCTCAACCCTTCTGTAAGGGGATGTCCAATTGCCTACAGATTGGCTTTGGGCCTCTACTTCACACCCCTCACCCCCACCCCACCCCCCCATTCACATTGACATCATTTTTTGTTCTGGATCTTTGATACCTGATACCTGATCCCATCGACACCTCATGATCACACAGGCTGGTGTACTTCTTCCATATGTACTTTATTGCTTCTCAGCTAGATGGCCTCTAGTTTATCTTCAAGCCTTTATGATCCCAGATGCTATATCTTTTGATAGCTGGGCACCATCAGCTTTCTTCACATTTGCTTACGCACCCATTTGTCTTCAGTGATTGTGCAGGGAAGGTGAGCATGGGAGACAATTCTTGAGGCAAAGTGCTACCTTGTTCCCTCTGGCCCTGGCCTTTGTCCTCCATCAGACCACATGGGAAGAGGCTTTTCAGAACCAGCTATTCCCAAATGGGAGTGTACCGCAGAATCCCCTGGAGGGCTTCTTAAAAGACAGATTTCTTCTCAGAGGCTTGGGGCAATGGTTCAGGAGCTGTGCTCAGCCACTGTGTCGGGGTCCCCCCCTTCTTCAGCTCCCCTCCATGGTCAGGAACCCTGGGTTTTTGAGGCTGGTGATCATGTTTGGGATACATCCGGAGACTGGCATTTGTGTGCCCACGAGGCACTCACCAGTTCAGGGACAAGCAGGTTTGGGAACCTGCCACACCTCAGTTTCCTGCGTATATGAAGGAGAACGACAGGTGTTCTCTGTGGAGCACTCAGGTGTCGCCGAGCTGCTGTTACTATTCCTGGTGCCGTTGGGCCTGGGTGCCCCTCTCTGGGCACCTCCTGGTTTAGGGACTTCTGCAAGGAGAGCAGCTGGTTTTAGGCAGATGGGAATCAGGGCCTCCAAGGGCCCTTCCATCCCCATACCTACATTTGGCAGCCCCTTCCGTGCCTTGGGCTTCCAGCTCCTCCTCTGGCTGGAAACGGTTTCTGAGCCCATTCTCTGCGGAAGATTCCAGTGCGATAGCGACACAGCCAACCACTAAAGGGAGAGCCTTTCTCCCAAGCCACCCATCTGGATGGGAGGAGGGGATGCGGCCCTGACAGACCACCTGGGCTGCCTGCCCCTACCTGTCGTCCCTGGCCGAGGCGGGTGGGAAGCTGCACGCGCCCCGCTGGCAAGGCCAGCACGCCCGGGAGCCGGCGGCGCGCGCAGCCAGCCAATCGGCGAATGCACTGCGGGTGACCTCCCCCGGGCCCGGGATAAATTGTCAAGTTTCCCACAGAGGGCTCTTGGCTGGCGGGCGGGTTCCAGGCTCTGGAGCTGATCGCAGGAGGCGGGCATGAGCCGCGCAGAGCGCCGGGGCGGGCTGTGCGCGGAGCCCCGGCCGCGGCAGCCCTGAGTCGCCGGCAGATCGCGGGTGTCTGGCCGCCTCCCGGAGCCCCACGCCAGATCCGCCCCAGGATCCCCGGGCTTGGGGGTCCGTGCGGAGCCAGGGGCGTCGGACCGACAAGTTCCCCAGGGCGCTCGCGGTGCGCGTCCCGGAGGGCTGTGCGCGGCCGCCTGGTACCCGTGGACCCGGGGCGGACGTGGAAAGCAGAGGCGAACCGGCCCGGAGCGGAGTGCTGCGGTGGTCCTCAGACCTGGGCTTCGACTCTCCAGTGGCCGCAATGCGATGCCTGCCGAAAGGCCCGCAGCCGTGGACCACCACCTCAAAACCGAGGCTGCAGCCTCCCTGGAGGGGATGAACTTGGGCTGGCAATCCGGAGTCCACGGCGAGTGGTTTTGGTTTTGCCTGTTCGTCAGCTCAGCTTTGGGATAATCTCTGGGCTACCTGGCTACGCCCTTCCTTTGTGGGTAAGTGTCTCCCCCGGTGAATCGAAGCCCCGTGCCCCATTAGCCTCGCTAGCTCCGGAGCCTGGGCTCTCCCGGCTTCGGAGGAGAGGACCCCAGGGCAGCGCACGGAAGGGCTCGCCCCTTGCCTGCCTGGGATGGCGACAAATATAATTTCATGGCAGGCTTTTCTGTAAGCACAATGTCTGATCGGGTTGGCAATTACGAAGCAGGAAAATGAGTAGCAATTAGGATTTGGGTAATAAATGGAAGTCTATTGTCCTAATTGAGTGGAATTACTGACGGGTAATGGCAACCCTGAATTCTTCAGTTTAATTAAGAGTTTATATCATTATCGTGCACTTTTTATTTCTTGGGGGAGCCATGGGGTAAGGAATTAAATAACACGCGTGATGGTTAAGAAACCCATTTAATGGATAAGTAACCAGTGGGCTGAAATGAAGATTGGAATGAACTTAGATGGAGTCGTGATAAAGGGAGAAGCGGGGATAAGGGGGGGGGATGGAGACAGGCAAGTGCTTAGGCCTGGCAGAGGGGGGAAGAGGGGCACCGGCACGGTTTAGATATTGCTAGGTCACCTGTGAAAGTAGCACACAGGAACCAGGTCGTTCAGCAGTACCTGAGTGGCCGGGGAACCCCGATGGACCGGCAGTATATACCGGGTGTTAGTGTCACTAACATTCCCCAAGAGTGAACGAGTGCATTTGGGAGACAGCTCGTTGCCATCTGGGGTTTCGTCTGGAAAACGTGGGGGGCCTAGGGTGGGGAGTGCTTAGGATGGGGGAGCCCAGATTCTCCTTTGCTGAAGCTGTGGGATATGGAGAGCTGGCAGGGATGAAGTTCTCCCGAGCGAGTGCGTAGGTGTGTTTGGCAACAAACCTGTAATCGCATCGATGTTGGATTCCTCTTTGGCTGTGTATCGTTGCCTGCATTGTTATGTTCTCCAGAAATGCTTCCCCTCATGGGAAGCAGTGAAACAAGAGAACCCATCCCCACTCACAGGAGCCTTCTCCCGTATTTGCCGAGGTAGCTGCCGGCAAACAGCTGAACCCCTGTGCGGGGATGCCCTCACGTATCTCCCTCCCAAGCTCCCGCAGACCCAGGCAGTGGCAGGGTTTCCATGCACAGGCAAATAATCAGCCCTTCAAGTGATAACCATCCCCACCCTCAATGGCCCTCTTTTCTCCTCCTCCTCCTTCTTCTTCTTCTTCCTCTTCTTCCTCTTCTTCTTTCCTGACCTCCACAAGGTCAAGATTTTCAGCAGGCTGAGCCGGGACTATGGCATCCAGAGAGCCTGCATCTCACTCGGGCCCCCGCAGCAGCATTAAAGTGGTATCCCTATCGGGAAGCGCCAGCAGCAAATGGCAGAGATGGAGCCACGCAGCTCCCATATCGCAAGGGCTTCCCGTTTGCAAAGCACTTCGGGAGTGCCTTCATGAATCAACCCGGCTGATGGATGGGAGGGCGGTGGCCCTACTCATCTGGGCCTCCTCTGCTTAGTCCTTCTGAGTGCTTTGTGTGCCCCTGATTGTACAGTGTGCCCCAAGACGCATGGTACAGTACCCTGCATGGACTGTCCAGAATCGTAGGGACTTGGCTATTCTGGCTGGGTTTTGCCTTGTCCCCTGACCCTGATTCAGCACTGTCCGTGGTGGTTGGTGCCTTGGAATTGGGTGCCGGTTCTTAGAAAACCTTTGTGCCACAGACCAAAGCCTTGCCTGTCCTGCGCCATCCTCACCTCCATTGCTATTTCTGGCACCATTGTAACATCCACAGTGTCCCTCCATCTCGTCAAGGGTCTTCCTCTTTTTCCCACTCACCCCTTTATTTTCCCAACCGCGATGCGCTCCACGCCTCCAGAGGCTGCTCTTTCCCGAAAACAAGTCCCAAGCCCCTGAGATGAAGGCTCGCCATCCTCGCTGCTGAGGAACATCCTGGCTGCATGTTCTCCAACACCGATGTGTTTGTTCCTCCTGCCGCCCGTGGCGGCCTGGTCGGTGTTCCCTGCCCACACCTTCATTCAAAGGCATTCATTCTTCTCGAGTATCCCTTGGTTGTTGTCCCATTTCTGCCTGTATCAGAGGCGACGGAACCCTCCCTGTCTGGGGTCAGGTGTGTCCTAGTCCTCAAGGTGACATCTCTGCTTTGAAAGACAGTCTGGCATCATGACCGTGTAAAGGAAGCAAGCCCCTAACTGCGACTTTGGAAAGCAATTCCCACCATTGGCTGTCTGCTCTGCTCTTTTGGGCACTCGACCAAAGCATGGCATACCCCTCCCCCTTGGCTGATGGTCCCTTGCCTTCTGTGACCAGCCCACCCTTGAACAGCCAACATGGGTAGAGGTTGACACTTGGACAGGCCCCCAAATTGAGACCTTGCCAGGTGTATTGTAACTTTCCTCAAGAGTCCACCGCTTTGTACAGCTCTGGTTTCCTAACCCTGCCCGGTCTCCCTGGACACCTGACCATCGCTGTGACAGCGGCAGCCAGATATTGTAAGAAAGAAGGTCAAGGATCCCTAGGCCCTCTGTAAGGCTGCCCTAGTTTGGCCCAAAGGTTCCGCCAGCTCAGAGCTTCCTTTCTGACCAGAGGGCGCTTGGTGGGGTGGTGCGAGAGCGTGTCCCTGGAGGATAGCACGCTTCGGATGTGGCTCCATCTCCTCTGCTTTTCAGCATCCTGCTGCCAGCCAGTGTGTTTATCCACAGTCAGCTGGAACAGATGGGAAAAAGGAGGCAGGGTATCAGGCTGCCGGCAGCAAGGGGCAGGTGGAGTGACACGCCGATCTCCAGGCTCTTCAGCAAAGGGCCCCCCTCGGGAACAGGCCGCCCACTAACCTGTGTCAGTGGTGGTGGTGGTGGAGGTGGTGGTGGAGGTGGTGGTGGAGGTGGTGGTGGTGGTGGTGGTGGTGGAGGAGGTGGTGCAGGTGGTGGAGGTGGTGGTGGTGGTGGTGGTGGTGGAGGTGGTGGTGGTGGTGGTAGAGGTGGTGGTGGTGGTGGTGGTGGTGGTGGTGGTGGTGGTGGTGGAGGTGGTGGTGGTGGTGGTGGTGGTGGTGGTGGTGGAGGTGGAGGTGGTGGTGGTGGTGGTGGTGGTGGTGGTGGTGGTGGTGGTGGTGGTGGAGGTGGAGGTGGAGGTGGTGGTGGTGGTGGTGGAGGTGGTGGTGGAGGTGGAGGTGGAGGTGGTGGTGGTGGTGGTGGTGGTGGTGGTGGTGGTGGAGGTGGTGGTGGTGGTGGTGGTGGTGGTGGAGGTGGTGGTGGTGGTGGTGGTGGTGGTGGAGGTGGAGGTGGTGGTGGAGGTGGAGGTGGTGGAGGAGGTGGTGCAGGTGGTGGAGGTGGAGGTGGTGGTGGTGGTGGTGGTGGTGGTGGTGGTGGTGGAGGTGGTGGTGGTGGTGGTGGTGGTGGTGGTGGAGGTGGTGATGGTGGTGGTGGAGGTGGTGGTGGTGGAGGTGGTGGTGGAGGTGGTGGAGGTGGTGATGGTGGAGGTGGTGATGGTGGTGGTGGTGGTGGTGGAGGTGGTGGTGGAGGTGGTGGTGGTGGAGGTGGAGGTGGTAGTGGAGGTGGTGGTGGTGGTGGTGGTGGTTGGGTGCCCTCAGGTTGGTTCTGACCCATGTACAACAGAACCCAGCTCCACCCCGTCCCTACGCCAGCCTCACGATTGTCCTTCTGTTTGCCCATATTGCTGCAACCACTGTGTCAATCCATCCTGTCAAGGGCCTTCCTCTTTGCCGCTGCCCCTCTCCTTTCCCAAACATGACGTCCTTCTCCAGGGACTGGTCTCTCTTGACAACGTGTCCAAAGGACATGAGATAAAGTCTTGCCGTCCTGGCTTTTAAGGAGCATTGTGGCTGCGTTGCGGCTTCTTTTACCACAGAGCTGTGTGTCCTTTCGGCAGTCCACTGTGTTTTCAGTAGGCTTCCCCAGCGCCGTGATTCGCACGCATCAGTTCTGCTTCGGTCTGCTTTATTCAGTGTCCAACTTTCACATGCGCGTGAGGCGATTGAACACACTGTGCTTTGGGGCAGGCTCACATTGGTCCTAAAAGTAATGTCCTTGATTTCCAGCACGTTCAAGAGGTCTCGTGCTGCAGATTTACCCAGTGCCACGCGTCTTTGATCTCTCCATTGCTGCTTCCAGGAGCATTGATTGTCGATCCAAGCCAGACGAAATGCTTGACACTGGCAATGGCCTCTCCGTTGATCATGATGTTACATACATACAGATGTTACAGCGATAGAGACCAGTCCTAGATGTAGACTCTCAGATATTGTTCGTCCGAGGACAGAAGCTCTAGAAAAGATGGCGGCCATGACCTCTGCTTCTTTGTTTCCTCGACTGTCCTTCCCACTCAATCTTGGGTTCCCTGGAAAACCTGTGTACTGGTATCAGTTAACGCAATGCGTATTACTCACTTCTGCCCAAGAAATGCCCTGCAGGCCTCCTGATACACTGGAGCACACACCAAAGTCCCACTTAGGTTGCTCTTGGTCCACGTCCAAGAGGATTGGCTGCAGGAAGTCCCTGAAAATCCTTTTCAAAGGCATTCACCTGCAACCTGGTCTCCTGGCCCAGATCTCAAGGGCAGTGGACTGCCAGTGTCTTTCTGGGCCTTCTGAAATGCAGTGGCTTTCTCCCTTTGCCCTTAACCTTGTGCTCACACCATCCTCCCACCCTGGTGGCAGCACACTATTGAGAGGATCCCTAGACCCTTGTCATTCAACATGTGGACCATATGCCATAGGCTGAATGTCAGGTTTGTCCCCAAACCTCACGGAAACAAAGAAGCCAAACCAAGTGCCATGGAGTCATTTCTGACTCATCGTGACCCTAGAGGACAGAGTAGATCTGCTCCCTAGTGTTTCCAAGACTGTTGGTCTTTAGGAGAGGAGACAGACAGCCTTGTCTTACTCCTGAGAAGGGGCTGGTGGCTAACCTTGCAGTCCATAGCCAGACCTGTAGCCCACACCACCACCAGGGTTCCAGACCTGCATTTTAGCAAGCCTTCCAGGTGATCTGCATGCGTTGGGTGGCAGGTTAGGTTCTCCTGGGACAGTGGTTCTCAATCTTCCTACTGCGGAGACCCTTTCATACAGTTCCTCATGTTGTGGTGACCCCCCCCCACACACACACACACCATAGAATTATTTTTGTTGCTATTTCATTACTGTCAATTTGCTACTGTGATGAATCGGGCGACCCCTGTGAAAGGGTCACTCAATCCGAAGGTTGAGAACTGCTGTCCTAGGACATAGGCTGGGAAGGGGAAGCTAGGCAGGAGGATCGTTACTCAGGGGTGCTTTGAGAGCTACACCCGTGGAAGGGAGGAGTCAGGAGCAGGAGTGGGTGGGTTTTGCTATATATAGAACAAGTCGGCAACGCCACCACCAACCATATGAGGTGAGAGGTGGGCTGCTGAGTATGGACCAGGCGAGGCTGATGGCCAGGCCTTTATACTTCCTGCCAACAGCACTCTTGGCATCTGGGCGATCTAGAGATCTGCTGCCCACCACACACCTGAGAGCCCAGAGAAGCACTGCTTTAGCCCAGTGGTTGTGAAAACGTGGCTCTGAGACACGAGTTAGAGAAGCAGACTCTCCAGCCCTATCCCAGACATTCTGACTCAGAACAAGCCCCCCAGGTGACCCGGCTGCTGTGTACTCTAGTAGGAGAAGCAGCACCCCAGGACGGCCTCTTGTTTTGTTTGGGAATAATAGCTTTATTGAGACCAAATCCACAGTCCATCTCAACCCTCCTATACACCATTCTTATGGGTACAATTCGGTGGCCTTTCCTGTGGTCGCAATTGTGTGACCATCGCCACTCTGTCCAGAATGTTTTCATCACTCCCAGGTGAATCCCGAGCCATGCCCACCAGCAGCCACTCCCATCCCCGCTCCTCAAAGCCCTGGCAACCTTGAATCTGCCTTCTGTCTCTGTGGCTTTGCCTCATGGAGGCATGATGTATAAGTGGAGTCCTATGTAACACATGCTCTCTGGGGTTTGGTTTCACTGGGGTCACCTAGGTTTTCCAAAACCCATCCAGGTTAGGGCATGAATCCGTCCTTCATTTCTTTGGATGCTCAAATAATATTCCACTGCTTAGGCAGAGCATATTGTGCCCATCCCGTCATCTGCCGATGGCCATTTGGGGTGTTTCCACTGGGGGGTGAATATGAATAACGCCTCGTGTTGGTGGCGTTAGTTGTTATCGAGTCAGTTCTGACGCACAGCAACCGTGTGTAAAACAGAACACCGCCCAGCCCCGTGCCCTCCCCACGATTGTCAACGTCTGAGCCCATTGTTGGCAGCCGCTGTGTCAAGTCTTTTTGTCAAGAGCCTTCCTCTTTTTCGTTGCCCTCGACCTTTTCAAGCATGATGTCCTCTTGTTCGGGACTGGTCTCCATGGATAACATGTCCAAGTACATGAGATGAAGTCTCTCCCTCCTCGCCTCTAAGGAGCATTCCGACTGCAATTCTCAGACAGATGGGTTGGTTCTGTAGGCAGTCCATGGTACTTTCAATAGCCCTCAGTGTTGGTCAACAGTGCTGCAGTGGAGCTTCACGTACAAGTTGTTTGGTTGGGCACCATACTTCCTCCTCTCGCGGGTGTATTGCTAGGTCACATGGCACATGGCAACTCTAGGTCTAGCTCCTTGAGGAACTGCCAAGCCAGCCCCCCTCCAGACTGGCTGTGCCAATTTCCATTCGCAGCAGCAGCAGCAGCACACTCGCTGCCCTTGAGTCGACCTCAATTCATAGCGGACAGGGTAGAACTGCTCCAGTGGGTTTAGAAAACCTCATCCTCCTCGGAAGGAGCAGCTGGTGGTTTCCAACTGCTGACCTTGCAGTTAGCAATCCAACTCATAAGCTACCACACCTGCCACCAGGGCTCCTTGGCAGCGCACCTAATCGCCAACCCTGGTTGTTTTCCTTAATTTTTTTTAATGACATCCTTGTGGCTGCCATTGTGGTTCTGACTTGCATCTCCCTAGTGACTCATGACGAACAGCGTCCCGGTGCCTCATTGGCCGCTAGCAGGTCTGCTTTGGAGAGCTGAGTATTTATATCCTTTGTAGGGCAGCCTCTTGCCCTTAAAGGAAGCCCTTGGGACACCTGCTGTGTGTCTAGTCCTGGGCAGGTGTTTGGGGATTTATAGAAGCAGGCCTGGGACCTTTAACCATTGGAAAATTCCATTCGAAGTGGAACTTGGAAAGAAAAAGACAAGAGAAAGGCCCCCAGGGGGACACCTGGAAGAGCTCCACAGCCCTCCACAACGCTCGCGACAGCCAAGGCAGTTTGGGGGTTTGTGTGGGGACAAGTGCGTAAGCTCAGGTTGTGATGAGATTTGATGTGAGCCTGCTGGGGAAGGCAGCAACTGCTTGAAGAAGGTGACTCCATTTGGGCCCAGGAGAGGCCAGCGTGTTCAGGTAACCCCAGGCTGTCTCTAATTCCCTGTTAGCAGATCCCCCGGTACGGGTGCCAGCAGGTCTTTCCCAACCCCCCTGGGCAGGTGCCTCCCCTAAGGCCTTGTCTGAAGCCACAGGGTCTCAGCGCTTCCTGAGGATATCCCCTAAGGGCCACAGCCGGCTTGGAGGGTGGACTAACAGTGGGGCTGAAATCACATCATCAGTCATGCTCGCCTCTGGCGAGGGCCCCTGCACCCAGAACAATGGGAACAGGTGTGCACTAATTGTGTGCACCCCGAATTTACACAGTGCTCTGGTGGGGCTATGGGCTAAGCCTTGGGTTGGCAAAAGCCTAAGGTCAGGGGTGCAAATGCAACGGGAGAAAGGTGAGGCTGCACGGGGTCACTCAGAGTGGGAATCAACATGACAGCAATGGACTGGTTGGGGTTTGGTTTCGTTTAGTCGAGCCCCACAGGGATGCACCCCAGGCTCTAAGCAGTGACTTTGCTCAGGCCCTGGGGTGGACCATGCCGTGACCAGGTCTTGGCCCTGGGCCCTCACCTGGGAGTGTTTCTTTCCAGGTTGCTAAGGGCCCATGATGGGATGTTTGGGCCCCCAGTCTATAAGTGGCTCCTCTCTCCGGGCCCCCCGGGTCTCAGGAGACCGAGCCTCTGTGTTTGTTTGGAGTCGCTGCCGGGTGAGTTCCGCCGTCGTCATGTATTCGGAGGGCAGCGGCAACAGCGGTGTGAGCTCACCTTGGCATCCTGTGGAAAATAGGCGCCTCACAAGCAATGAGGCTGAAGCATCGGGGCCTTTCTGGAAGGTTCTTGGATGTGTGTCTGACATAGACTGCGAGGCTGTTATTTCTGGAACGAGAATAAAATCTGTTCTCCCCTTTCTGATGCCACATCCAACCCAGTGTCAGTCTTTGAGGAGCCCTGAAGGTCTCCTTCAGGATGCTCTTGAACAATCTGCAGGGCAGAGAGGATGGCAGGACCAAGACCAGAGTCCCTTGGGGCAAGTGATCTTCTCAGCTTCTCCCGGGAACCCTCCCTTTGCCCGGGGCATCGTTGGGTCAGCTGACTCACAGTATCTCTGCAGAAGTGGTCCAACTATGCCTGTACAGAGGCACCTACCTAGGGGAGTCTCCTGTGGCGTTCACCCGTCCCCAGAAGAGCTCAGAGGGGAGGGCGTTTACCCTCAGCTCTAAGGCTTGAATCGGTCCTTCAGGTTCACAAAGGGATGGACCTCCGGGAAAGGAGGACTCTGATAAACGAGAGGGCCAGAAGTCAACGATTCTACCTCCCATCATGCCAGGTGTTTCCCTGTCGGACTTTACACCCACTACATTCTTTTGAACTAGGTCTGTCTGGACAGGTGATTTTTTTTCCCCCCACACTGCTCCTTTTCCCATGAGTCTGTTCCGTGTGGGGTTTTGAAAGGAAAAGAGGTGGAAGACTCTTTGGTCTCAGAGTCGCAGAAGGTGGAGGACAGAATGGGCACAAGCAGCATTTAACCCCAAGCACCACCCCAACTCCAACCCCTCCCCTTTATCTTTTACACCCAGGGGAGGAGGGAGTGGTGAGCTGCAGGTACTGTGTGTCCTGGTGAATTAAGAGTGTTTATGATGAGAATATTTTCACCCACATGTCTCTCAGCCAGATGCCCGCTTAAGCTCAAGTTGGAGCATCCCCTTTGTCAGGTTTTCGGAGGGGACTAACAACTCCCCCACTCCACCCCACCCTACCCCACCCCCAGAGGATATGCTGCAGTCTAGCAGAGAGGGCGGAGCTCTGGCTTTCAGCCGCCTGCCTGAATGCACCTGCTGCCCTACCCACCCTTCTACTCCCAGGACGTGGACATGCCCCATCAGTGGGCCAGGGACAGACAGGTTGCCACCAGTGCGAGAATAGACTCTCAAGTGCCACCCAGTGCTGGTAGTCTCACCATCCCGGATAACATTCACCAGGCCCTTGGCCTCCGGTGGTGCCTGGCCCAGTGAGAGAGAGAGAGAGAGAGAGAGAGAGAGAGAGAGAGAGAGAGAGAGAGAGAGAGAGAGAGAGAGAGAGAGAGAGAGAGAGAGAGAGAGAGAGAGAGAGAGAGAGAGAGAGAGAGAAAGGGACATGACACGTGAGCCTTGGGGCGATGGTTCTGGCAATCGTTTAAACGGCTACTCGCTGCTCTTCATGAGGAGATGGACATTTAATGATATCCAGCTGTCCCCAGGGTCCCTGAGACACAGATAACAAGAACTCATGTCTGTTAAGGATCAACAGGCAGGTAAGAAGCCCCGGTGATAAAGAGGGTGAAGCACCAGGCTGGGAACTACAGGATTCTCACTGACACCCACCAGCTTCTCCCTGGGAAAAGGATGTTCCGTGAAGCTCCCAAACCAAAGCAAGCCCGCTGCCATCACATAGCATCCCCAGAGGACCGCGGGACTGCTCCCGAGAGTTTCCAAGGCTATCAATCCTTATGGGAGCAGACAACCTCTTCTTTCTCCCTCAGCGCAGCTAATGGATTTGAGAGGCCGACCTTGCTGTTAGCAGCCTAATGCACAGGCCACATTGCCACCATGGCTCCTGTGCAAAGGTGACAGTCTTCTTTGTAAGTGCCAGCAGGTGTGAGCTGATGAGTTCATTGAGAGAGGGAGGGAGAGAGAGAGAGGTCAAAAGGGAGAGTGGGGCGGTGGGGAGACCCTGAAAGTATGCCTGGCCCAGTTTTTTACCTTGGTGAGTGGTGTAGTGGTTACGCATTAGACTGGTCACGGCAAGGTCAGCAGTTTAAAACCACCAGATGCTCCGAGGGAGAAAGAGGAGGCTTTCTGATCCTGTAAAGTGTTCGTGTCAGAAACCCACAGGGGCAGTTCTACCTTGTCCTGTAGCTTCACTGTGAGTTGATATCAACTGGATGGCAGCGAGTGTAGTTGTACTGTGGATCCTCATTCATCAGCACTGTGGGGGAAAACAGAGCTTGGAAAGGAAGGAAACGGAGATGCTTATCTGTTAAAAGACAACATCTGTTTCAAGCCAGCACCATCCATGCAGCAGTCTCCTCGAAAGCCCTGGACTGCTTTCAGGCATACAAGCGGTGTAAATGAATGCCAATGCAAACACACGTGACCTCGTGACCATCAGCAATGTACCGGCATGAAAGCACGAGTATAGTTGTGACCAGTCAGCAACTTGTTAAGGAGGTGGCTACTCTCTAATATGGAATCATAGAATGTCTGTGAGGGAAACATCCGTCTTCTCATCCCATTTTCCGTGAACTTTTGGAAACCGGCTCCCTTTCTGGGATCTCAGTCCTCTGTGCCTCTCTGTCTTCTGGCTCCCCACCCTATCCTCTTCTTACACCTCTTAGCCATCAGAAGGACATAACTGACAAGGCCAGTAAGTGTTGAGCAAACTGGAGCCACTCTGGGAAAAGAGGAAGCTCACAGCTCATGTATTTCTAGTGGTTTTGAGGGTCTATGGTTTGGCATGAAAATTGGTATTTCCGGCTCGACAGAAAATTCTTCAATTAAAAATGTCTTTCCTGATTGTGAAAGTTATTTGCTTTCAGTGAAAATAAGTGGGGGATGAAGAGCTACAGAAAGAACAGTTGTATCCCTATAATAGCCACCCCTAGAAGTCACTACCATTCACATTCCCCTGTGTCGTTAGCCTGTAAAAACCTGCCTGCAGTGGCCACACCATTCTTGGCTTTGCATGTAATCTCTCCCCATGACTGACCATACACATCGCCAAAATCTTTGCCAATCAGCACTGCAGTGACCCGTGTGTAAGCATAAATGAATGACTTTTCTCATGATCATCGGTCTTTTGCCTGGTGTAATGGTGAACTTTTCTATAAATTTTCAGAGATTAAACCCTTACCTTATATGCTGCTACCAAAAAAAATTTTCCCCCAGTCTGTGGGTTCTTTTCTCACTCATTTGGTGAAATATTTTGATGGGTATAAATGTCTAACTTTTAGGCAGTCCTGATTGTCTAGTTTATTTCCTATTTGTTATTAATGTTTAATAGAATATTTATGCCATGTGTTTGGGTGTTGAAATTTGTTCCTGTTTTTTCACTCATAGTCTTTATAGTCTTAGAGTTTACATGTGGGTCTTTGATCTGTCTTGAATTTGTTTCTGTATGTAGTATGAATTATGCATCCCCTTTCATTCTTCTGCAAATGAGTAGCCAATATCTCCAGCCCCATTTGTTAAAAGAGATTTTCTCTTCCCCACCTAGTGAGTTTGGACTCTTTGTCAAAAAGCAGCTGCCTGTAGGTTGATGGGTTTATATCTAAGGCCTCAATACTATTCCATTGGTCTACGTGTCTGTCATTGTACCAGTAGCCTGCTGTCTACAGTAGGATTTGAGACTGGCAAGTATGTGACCTACTGCTTTTTTCTTCTTTAACAGTAGTTTTCTTTGTTCTTTAATAGCTTATGCAAAGTCTCTCATTTCCATATGAAGTTAGTGGTTAGGTTTTCATCTCATTAAAGAATGATGTTAGAATATGGATTAGAACTGAGCATTACATCTGTAGATCACTTTGGGTAGTGTTAACATTTTCATAATGGTAAGTCTTCCTATCCATGAATATGGTATATTCTTCCATCTTTTAGGGCTCTTGTTTGTTTAGTGTTTGGTTGCTGTTGTTGTTGTAGCAGTGTTTTATAGTTTCCTTTGTATGTGTCTTTTGTTTCTCTGACTACATTTATTTCTACTTATTTAATCCTTTGAGTGGCTATTATAAATATTATTGTCTTTCCATTTGCCTTTTTAACAGTTCTCTAAACTTTTGTCTCTCTACCTTCGCCTATATTAAATGGAGTCAGACAGGATTTTTCCTTTCTATGTCTGATTTAGTTCACTCAGAATCATGTCTGTAAGGTTCTTTCATGCCACAGCGTGTATCAGAACTTCATGCCTCTTTATAGTTGAGCAATAGTCTACTTCTGGATATGAGTACATTTGTTTATCCAATCATCTTGGTGCTCATCTTTTGGCTGCAGTATTGTGAACAATGCTGCAGTGCTTACTGGGAGACTTTTTTTTTTTTAATTCTGCTTCCCATACTGTGGAAATGGTTCCTAAGTCTATAGCTAAGGTTTCTAAAAGACACACTCCATTTTCAAGTTTCTTATTTGGACAACTGTTTCAGAGGAACCCCTCTTAGGGAAATCAAAAGTCATTAAGAAGCAGCGCCACACGGGGCAGCCTCATGAAAAGAAGCGTTTCTGAGAGCTTCCCTGGCCCACATCATGAGTTGTCTGTGTCTGATGATTGTACAGTTCCCTGGTATAGTGCTTAGCTGGGAAGTGGGTGTGGCAGAGTGCTCGTTGATATCTAATATCCTTTCTCCCCTTCTTACTTCTTAATAGGACCTTGATTTTTAGTTGGGCAAAGGGCCCAACTAAATGGATTAAAGACAACATTTCCCAGCTTCCCTTGCAGCAAAATGCTGTCTGACAACTAAGTTACGGACAATGAGAAAGTAATGAAAGAGTGATAGTTATAGGGCATGTCCCTCCCCCTTCATCTTTCCTGCTGCCTGGAATGTGAGCGTAATAGTCAAAGTTGCAGCTGTCATTTTGGACCAGGATGTGGCCTTGGGAGTGGAAGGCAATAAAGTCATAAACAACAGTGTCTCTGGGAAATTCCGAATCCCTAGAATGTTAGAGTGCCGTATTACTGTTGGGTGCTTCTGATCAGTGAGCCCATGTGCAGCAGAGAGATGCACTGTTACACCGTCATAGTCACTGCTGGGTTTTTTTGCCTAGTGTTGTAACTACTACCCTATCATTGAGGATCTTGCTCTCTTTTCACTGACCCTCAACTTTGCCAAGCCTGATGGATGTCCTCGTGGGCTGGGCCTTCCTCATAACACATTTATGGCATGCGACCATACTCACTTCTAAGGAGCCTTCTGGTTGTACTTCCTTGAAGACAGATTTCTTTGTTCATCAAACAGCATGTTCACTGTTCTTCACCAGCGTCATAATTCAAAGTTCTCAATTCTTCCAAAGTCTTCCTTATCCGTTGTAGGCCTTTTGTATGCCTATGAAGCAATTAAAAAAGGTATGACTTGGGTCAAGTGCACCTTAGTCCACAAGGTGACATCTTTGTTCTTTATTAAAAGGGGTCTTTGGCTGCAGATCTGCTCAGGACAGCCATAGCAACCCTAAATTGTGTGCCTTGGGATTTTAAGCTCTTGCCTAAACCTCTATTGTATCATATGCCCATCACTTGAACCTGAAGCAAATCCTCACTGATCCATCGTGGAAAAGGCTTCAAAAGTAGCCTTCACTCATCCTCCCAAGTCTCTTAACATCTGATAGTCATGTCTTACAGCAAGTCTTTCCCATTGCACTTGTAGAGTCCCAATGGAGGATATCTACCCTTGACTGGGGCCCATGCACAGGTGACAGGAGCAGAGAAGAATCACAGCTTCACACTCCCTCCCCAGAATGTACCATAGCTGACATTCGTGCAAATGTCACCCAGGACTGTGTGTATCATACAATGAATATTCATTAGTCTACCGTGTGGGCAACCAGACTATTGTTGTAAAGTAAGCTTCTGCGATGTATAAAGCCACACTTGTCAGAGTGGTCATCAAAGAGGCCTTGGAAATGGGCTTTCTGTAGGCATCTCTCCAGCAACGCAAACAATGCATCGGAAACCCTCTGGCATGTGTCTGTGTGTACTGGTTGCTATACTAAACGCTATCCTAAAAGAGCTGTCTGTTCTGGATGGTGACAGGGGAACATAGGACCCCAGGGTTATTAGCTGCTAATAGACCGTGGCACTTTGGGGGAAAGGGGCACAGAAGTGTCCCGGGTGTGTTGGTTCTGGGTGTAGCAGGCAAGTAGGAAATCCTTAAGCTTTAACCAACTCTGCACCAGAACAGACTGTGCTGTTGATTATAGTCATTTCTTTCATGAGTGTAAACTATAGGGAGGACAGACACGCTCTAGGCTTCTTCATGATGAGAGTGAGAGAGAGAACTGGCACTGTATCTGACGCCTTGAGATCACCGTGGCTCAGAGGCCTGGTCCAGGACGTCCAGAAAGGGTCAGCCTTTCTCCCAGCAGAGTGGGACGCTCTCGGTCTGGAGATTGCCAAGAGACAGGCTCTTCTGGTAGTGCATCCTACTGTGAAATGGGAATCTTGGGCCCGGTCTACGCTTGTCCTTCCTGTTGAACACATTGAGGTCCAGTATAGTTAACCTGGACTTCTGAAGGCCCATGGCCTTGGACCAGCACAGGCCAGGAACCCGACCTTAATGTTCTCCACCCATTGTTCTCTGAACGATGTTGTTCTCCTGGTGGGGCCTCTCCCGTTGGTGCCGAGGAGGCGAGGAGGTGTTCCAGGCTTCTTTCCTGGCCGCCATGTTCCCAGAAGGCTGTTCTCTTTGTCCTACCACCTGGCCTGTCATTTTTTTTCACAAGAATAACAAATGTCCATGAAACACTGGTGGGTCGGTGATAGATTTCTCATGTTCCAGCAGGGAAACCCCAGTACAGTTCCCGGTCAGCACTGCTCAGGCACAGCCATCGCCAAACAGCCAGTGGAGGCCCGTATGCCTCTCTGGTGTCCCACAGATTTCAGCAGAGCTTCCGAAGGACACTAGGCGAGGCAGAAAGGCCTGGCAGCCTACTGCCCCACTCTGGCTGATCACAGAGCCAGAGTGTGGAGCCGGGCAGCATTTGTGTTCCTTTGTGGGAGGGCTGGCCTTGAACCCAGAGTCCAGCTGCCCTGCAGCTCACAACAACAAAGGTGACAGCTGGTGAGATGCAGAGCCCCCCTCAGTTTCAGTCTGAGAGTTTTCAGAACCAAGGAAAACGGACGCTGGGCAGGTGTGTGCCTGCTACCTGCTTTCCTTGTCCTCAGGTGCAACATCACCCCATGTAGGAGAAAGGGCAGGTGGCTTAAGCAGATCTAGACTGAGGGGCAGAGCAGGCCCGGGGCGTGTGTGGCTCTTTAAGAGGCTGACGCAGAGGCTGGAGTTGGGGGAGACGCCTGGTGGTACATCATCATGCAGGCGACATCAGAGACTTCTTCGCTCGGGTGCATTATCATAAAAAGTGATTTAGGCTGGAGCGGATTGATGCAAATAGTCCTGTGTTCTCGCCTATCATTAGCGGCCTCTCTCAGTGGCCAGGGGGCAGTGATTAAAGCTGTCATTTGGAGCTGCTCATTAAAGACAAGCCCCAGAATAGCAAGAGGCAAGGGGGTTGGAGAAGCACAGAGACATACCCGTCCGTCCGTACAGCCCTATTGGTCTGTTAGCTGTGCGCCCCCCACCCCACCCCCTCCTCCTTTTCTCTTTTGGGTCTTCAGCGCACATCCTCCTGCAAGATGGGAACCACTGAAAGCAAGCCTGTAGGGACACACCATCTCCACACTGAGAAGATAAAATGGTCTTTTGCAAGTGACAGGCGCTCTGGGGGAGTGTCACAGTCGACTCCCCCCGCCCTCCATGACAGCTTGCCCACAGATTATCAAAGGAGACGAGGGAGGGTATTGTGTTAGGTGCATCCTATTAGGCAATAACCCTGGTGAGAACCCATGCAGGTCCCCTCCTCCCAGGCCGAGGACTTCAGAACACTGGGGCGGCCAGCCAAGAGAAGCTGACCTCCCTTAGCCCCATTGTGGCAGGGTTGCCCCCGGGGGGTGGGACAGCAGAGACAGTCTTTGTTGGGTAGAGGACCTGTAGATGGAGAGGGGGTGAGACCAGGCTCCCAGACTGCAGGGACTGGGGCAGGAAGGAAGCAAAGTGCGGATGCCCAGGAGCAGAGAGTCCCTAGCGTGGGCCCTGGGTCCCCTGGGAGTGGGTCCTCAGCCTCGTCTCAAAGCTGGACACTCCAGCCACCTACCTGGACTCCCCTGTCAGTATACAGATGCATGCCTGTCCACTGTCAGTCCTGCAAAGGAGAAGAGGGCTCGAAGAAGAGAAGAGCCCTCATTGTCCCCTTTGAAACCAGCCCATCCCCAGCTGGTTGCGAGGGGACAGGCCAGCAGTCCCTGGTGGCTTGTCAGCAGCTCCGAAGGCTCCCCCAGCTTGTCCACTGGCTCCACCCCAGCTTCCCTGCAGGAGCCCTCCGGGAGGAGAGAATACAGAATTATAAATTTAATTTCTCACTCTAATGAACTGGTCTGCTACATAAAAATTTCAATGCTGCCTCCTTTTTTTTCCCCTCTGAAAGTGGGGGACCAGAGTGAGTTATACAACCCCCACTGTCTCCATGACAACCCCTTGCACGGGGCAGCCCATGTGACTTCACAGGCACAAGCCCTTGAAATGAAGCAAAGGAAGTTTCCTTCTCTCTCCTGTCATCTCGCAGCCTCTCGGGCTCCCGTGGCGGGGCTCAATGGAAATGGGGACACTGCTGGCCAGCACGCATGGATGGACAGCACAGAGAGGGAGGTCAGGGCAAGGCACCGCGCAGGAAGGGGTTGGGACATGCTGGAGAGAGGGCACTCCTGAGCGGGCTTGTTGGGAGGGCCGCCAGTTGTTGGCCTGGAAGATGTGGCCTTTGTCCTCCTCTGCTCCAGGATATCCCCCCCCCCCCCCGCAGTGCCGCCTGCCTCACCCGGCAAGGGTCTGCCGCATCAGGGCCTGTTCACACTGATGCTGGGCTGTGATGTCCCTCTCCTCAGGGGACATTCGGCACAACTGAACAAAATCGCAGTAATCTGTGTTTACAGCCTGCCCCCTGGGGAGTGTGCCCAGCCAGCTGGCATTCTCAGGCTGAGTACATCCACTTCCCCTGGCTGGGCAGTGGCCTGGCAGGGCCAACCTGTCCCGAGCACCCCAGGCTGCCCAGCGCTGGCTGCATGCATTGTCCACTGCCTTGCAGAGTGGCCACTGGCTGGACTTGCCACAGAGCCGCAGCCGCTGCTTGGGCTTCTAGACCAGCTGGAGGAGCAGCTGGCTGCCTGGCAGCTACAGGGCAAACACTGGCCCATGTCCCTCTGCCTCTTTTTCCCAAGCTTGAGGTCAGTGACTCGGGAGCTCAGTCCCTGGCTGTGGAAGAGAACACGGACCAATATCAGCCTGAGATGACACGGCAGGGTCATGGCTGGCCAGAGGGACTGGATATGGAGTTAGGGACACGCTAGGGATCCTGGATGCCCTGTCAGGAAATATCTGGAAGGAGACTGCTTAACTGCAGGGAACCTTTTTGGAACCCAAACCTGCTGGCTTTCGCGGCCCCAAGGCGGGCACACCTCCCTGGCACGCCAAGAAGGAGCTCGATCTCAGAAGGAGAGTCCTGAGAGGCTTTGCTCGTTAAGGTACAAGGAGTCTAGACTTTCTCAGTTGCTATTTCAGGGCTAGGATGTGCCTTCCCAATTATTTTTTTTCATGTGCCCTGAAGGTTTGGGGCTTGTTAGGAGGACCACATGCTAAAGTTGCTTCAAAGCCATTGCGGCATCATAGTGGGATGGCCCCCAACGGGCACAGGTGGAGGTGGGCAGAGGCACTTCAGGCAGTTATAGAGATCGAAGAATAGATGGAGGAAGCAACAAATGGACACACAGGCGGGTAGATGAAGAGATGGACAGACGGACGGACAGGCACGTGGAGAAACAGATGAATAGATGGCTAGACAGGCAGGCAACTGGGTGGCTAGACAGATAAGTAGACACTGTCAACTAAACTGCAACTCTAAGCAACCTAAAGTTCAGCCCAGCAAATTGCTCTTCAGTCCGACAGCCTCCTCATTGTCAGCGGAGTAGTGGAGCCCGTCCTTGCTGACCATGTCCATTAATCCCACCAAGGGTCTCCCTCGCCCTCCCTGGCTCTCTCCTGCACCACACATGATGTCTTCCTCCTACGATGGCCCCTTCTAAGGACTTGCCCAAAGGAAGCAGGTCATAAAATGCTATCTTGGGGTCCACAAAGTTGTCATTGGTTAATTTTTCAAAAGTAGAGCTCCAGGTCTCTCTTCCTAGTCTCTCTCAGTCCAGGCACTCCACTGAAACCTGCTCTGCAGGGGTGAGCCTGCTGGTGTTTGAAACACCGGTGGCAGAGCTGCCAGTGTCTCAATCGCTGGCCAACTTCCACAGTGTGACAGACTGGCAGGTAGGTGGGGACAGGCAAGTTTGGAGCTGAGGGAGAAGGGTGGTATGTTCTGTGAAGAAAGGTTCGTTTTTGCCTGGAGGTAGGCGGTAGGGGCCTTCTTCAGAAAGCAAAACGTTTTGAGAGGCTCGAGTGAATTTGCTTCCTTGCATCTTCAAATTTTCGATGTTGTCCATCTCAGTCCACGGAGATGTGATGAAACAGCAGCAATAATAAACACTGACTTTCAGCAGAGGAGCTCTGGTGGCCTCGGGGGTTATGCATCAGGCTGCTAGCCACAAGGTCAGCTGTTCAAAACCACCAGTCACTCCAAGGGAGAAAGGTGAGGCTTTCTGATTTCATATGGATTCACAGTCTCAGAAACCCTGGGGGGAGTGGGGTACCTCTAATCTGTCACATAGGGTCGCTATGAGTCAGAATCAAATCGTGGGCAGTGAGTAACTTTTAGCGAGCAAATTCTATGTGAAGGCACAGCGCTAATTCCGCCTTGGGTCTTGCCAACAGGCAGGGACGGTCTTCACTCCCAGGCTCACCTCGTGCCTTCCTTATACAGCAGACATAATTTTGCATCAATGGTAGGATTTTCTGATGACCGTGAGCTCCTTGCAGGCCAGATTTGTGCCTAGTTTTATGGTGGCATAGCGGTTACTCATTAGGCTGCGGCCCGCAAGTTCAAAACCACCAGCCACTCCTCGGGAGAAAGATGGGCTTTCTACTCCCACCAAGAGTTACAGATTCAGGAACCCACTGGGGCAATTCTTCTCTGTCCTCTAGGGTTGCTGTGGGTCCGCTTCAACCCAAGAGCAGTGAGTTTATTTGTTTGTATTTTGAGTTCCAGGCCTGATATAGTGTCCTGCACACCATGTGTGCAGAGTACATATCTGTCCAGTGAATAAGTGAATGAATGAATGATTGCTTAGGGTTGAAATGGTCTCTCTTGACAGTCAGTATAATCTAAAATATGTGTCAAAGTGGGGGCTTAAATTGAGAACTTTTTTTTTTTAAGATGAAAGAAATTGGAGCAGGTTTTCAGGATGAGTAGGAAGGATCATTGGAGAAGAAAGGAAGAGCCTGTTGATGGAACCAGGTCCCAACAGAGATCCTAAAGGACAGGGTCAAGATCAGAGAGGCATTTTCATTAGCAAAAGAAGAAGGCTTCATCCTTAGAGACCAGAGCTGAAGAGATGAAAAAAGAGGTGGGGGCAGGGGTGTGTGTAGTGTAGTTGGAAGTCTTGGGCTTCGTATGGCTCAGGTAGGAGTGCTTCCAGCTGCAAGTAAGAGAAAGCATGCCTGGAAGTGTCTGAAAGAAATACGTGGTTGTATTTTTGCACGTGGCTGAAGAAAGCTGTGGATGGGCAGTTGTTGGAATTGGTTTAGTGCCTCAAGTGTCAGTGTCAACATCTTTGTGACTCTCTCGACCTCCTTCCCCATAAGGCCACATTACAGCTTTTGCAGATCCTGGTATCACATCTGCCTGCAGGGGGGATTCCAGAAGAATGCCTTCTTTTGGAAGCATCCTCAGAACCACCCCCATGAACTTCGGCTTGGATCTCGCTCATTGACCCGCCCAGCAGGGGGAGTTTGATCTCTCTCATGGAGTGAGCAGTGGAGAAGGGGTCCCAAGAGTGGCCTCCCCTGGCATTGCACGCTGCCCGCCTGGCATGGCTGAGGCATGGGTTACGACTGACTCAATGACCCACTCCTTATGGACCTGTAGGGGTACTGCGGTGTGAGCAAAGGCTCATGGGCCCTTGACGGACTTCTCTGATGATGAATAAATGAAGCTTGTAGGAGGTTCCTAAGGGAGTCAGGGAAGCAGTGAGAAGCAGGAAGAGAGTGAGTAGGATTGTGTTGACTCTTGGAAGCGGTGCCTATCCTTGCCCTCCCTGCCTGAGTCTATATGTGTGCTAAGCTGGGCTGGATGGCCGCAGGATTGGAAGAGGATTCGTTAACAACCTGCCCCCTGATGAGGACGTGACCTTGTTGACTGCAAGTGAAGAGGGCTCGAGGCCCTCACTGATGAGGATCAAAGACTGCTGTGGGATTGCGCCTCAACAGCAAGAGAACCAAAGTTCCCACACCTGGGCCAGGAAGCAAACATCGTCATCTGTGGAGAAGAAATGGAAGTTGCCCGGGATTCCTTTTGACCTGGGTCCAGAAACAAGGCCCAAGGAAGCGCCTGCCAAGAAACCCAACGATGAGCAGCATCGACTAATGGCTGTTTCAAAGGGCCTCTCTAACGTGTAGTTGAAGCAGACATTTCACCTGAGCACTCAGGTGACCCTGGCTCGAGCCATGGCTTCAGTGGCCTCATCAACATTGCAAGAGGGGGATCAGGAATAAATCAGACTGAAGAAGAATGGGTGCACTTGACTGATGGGCAAAGGATATTGAGTACACCGCGGCCTACCAAGACAAAGAACCCATCAGTCTTCGGAGAAGCACAGTAGAACGTTCCTTAGAAGCCAGGAGGGAGAAATTTCCCTCGACGTACTTTGAACGTGCCATGGGAGGGGGGCTGGAGGCACGGGTGCTAGGAGACAGATACCATGTTTGCTAAAGTATAGAGGGTCATTGAAAAAGATGAAGATACTCAACAAGGTGGATTGACACAGAGATGCGGCAGCAAGGGACTCCCACGATGCAGTGCTGACGAGGCTGGCACGGGGCCAGGCAGTGCTTCCTTCGTCTCATACGCAACGTTGCTATGAATCAGAACTGACTGGACACCACCTGACAACCACCACCCGCTCACCTGCCAGTCCACGGTGGCAGCCATATGGGCTGAGGCATTCATAGATCTCGCTGGCCCAGGCAGACTGGAGAAGAGGCTGTGTTGTTTGCTGTTGTTTGCGACTTTGGCTCCCTCTGTGGCCATGCCACGCAGTCAGCCTCTGAAGGAGGAGTTCTGTACCCCAAAGATGCCTGCCGATCTCAGAGGACCCTCTCCGCAACCTAACATCTTCTCTAGTGTGTTAGACCAGGTTGAGTAGAGAAACCAATCCTGGGAAACCCCTGTGTATGAGACACCTTTATATCACAGAGTAACTATGTATTTAAAAATTCCAGCCCAGTCAAGTCAAGTCCGTATTCCCAATATTAGCATATATGTCTGATACTAGTCTATAAAATTTTCTTCAGACTCATGCAACACATGCAATGGTGCCGAGTGCAGGAAGATCACAGGCCAGTAGGTGAAAAGTCTTGTGGATCCAGAGGTGGTGGAAACGTCTCAGAGCTCTGACTGCCATCTGGCTGGCTCAATGTAGCTTGTCAACAGGAAGGTGAAGTAGAATGTGTCCCGCTTCCAGAGAGGAAGAAAGGAAATTCCCAGAATCTTCATGAGAAGGCCACACCCATAAGGAGGCATCTGGCTATGACCTGATTGACAGGTCAGACCACCCCTTCACCTTAATCTCATTCAAGTTGGCAGGAGATTGTGTTAGGACCACATCTAACTGTCCTTGATCCCCCCCCCCCCCCCCAAGGGGACTCAAAGGTGGCCCAGCTAGCCTCTCTTGGACACATTCTCAAGGGTCAGAGCCAGCCTCTTGGGTTTGCCTGATCATCCCAGTCAGTGTCTTCATTCTCCTCTGACACCCCACCCCCTCAACTAGGGAGAGAAAGCTCCCCAACCTGGGGACCCCACTCTTGCACACACACGTCCGCTGTTTCCCATCTGTCCAGCTTGGCCATCTCTAAACTCATTTCCTATGTGCCAGAGGCCTTGTTCCCAGCAGGGCTGGTGGATGAGGCCCCCCACCCATCGCCCACTACACTGGGTCTCATCTCGGTTTGTAATGCCTTTGACCAGGGGCAGAGGCGGGTGGGGAGGGAGGAGGGCAGACAAGGAAAGACCAGGCAGAGAGCAAGAGCGAAAAGACAGAGAGGAACACAGAAGCAGGCGCTGCGTCTGCCGACAGCCGTACGTTTTGTTAGAACATGGCCTCTGCATTTATCGGGATTACTGGGGGGAGAACAGGGTTTGATCCTGGGTCCGCTGGGGGAAGAGCACGCTTTTTGTGCACTTTTTTTAACGTCTCATGGTTAGATCAGAGCGGTGTGTGTGTGCGTGTGTGTGTGTGTGTGTGTGTGTGTGTGTGTGTGTACTCTCGTAGATGTGGCATCTGTGTGTGCTGCCGGATGCCAGTCAGCCCGGAGCACACCTTGTTCTCAAAGCCAAGTGCATCAGGTGGACCCAAGTCAGGGAAACAAAGACACAGAAAAGCCACCAGGCTCTCTGTGGGTAAGTACCCCTTTGATGCAGATGTGTGCGTGTGTGTGTGTGTGTGCACGTGCACGTGCGTGTGTGCTTCCACTTGCCCTGGCTCCTACCAGCAGGACCTGCTTCTGTCAAACAAATCACAGCATCTCTGAAATGGGGAGATCAACCTGCGAGACTTGATCTCTGTTAATAGGGACCGGTGGGCGGTTCCTCCCTGCTCCCACTGAGCCTTCAGGCCAGGCAGACAGGATACTGGGGGCTGCTGGGAGGGGAGGGAGGTGTTAACCCTTTGCTGCCAGCAGGTTGCCAGCCTCCTGTGTCCCCCCTACTGCCTTTTTGTCCCCGGCCATTGTGTGGGGACATGCATGAAGCCCTGCCGGGCGCTGCATGCCTATTATCTCGCAGGAGCAGAGAGCACCCCGGGAGGAAGAAGCCGGGCTGCGTTTTGAACCAGCACGTTTGATTTCCTGTCTTCCCTCTCACCTAGAAAATAATGAGGAGAATCGCTGGGCTGAGGGAGAAAAACAGGCCAGAGGGGAGAAAGCAGGTCTGGTCTCACCCTGGCGTTTCTGTCTGTTAAGAGGTTACGGTCCAGGGTCACCCGCTTGCCTTGAGGTCACCAGTAGCATTGGACCCCAGGCAGCAGGGGAGAGGCGAGGGGGACCCCTGATCAGGGGATGTGACCGGCAGCAAGGAGCAGAGGGGATTTGTCAATGTCAGCGTGTTCCCCTCTTCCCTCCTGCCTCCAGCCTGGGCTCACCCCAGGGTCCAGCATCAGAGCTGGAAGGAATCTCTGAGGCTGAGGACAAGCAGCAGGGCTCTGGGTGCATTATGGCTAAGACCAGTGTTGAGGCGTCCCCTACTTCCTCTGCACCAACCCCCACTCGGTGAGACCGGCACCCCTTCTTATTCATCCTCTTCCTGACATCTTACTTTCTAGATTCTTATTTCCAACCGTCGGGGCCAGGCCTGCCGGGCCCAGCACTGTCCTCCCCATCGTCATTTTGCAGGACCCCATTGTGGCAGCCATCGTGGCAATCTGTCTCCCGGAGGGTCTTCCCCTTGCGTATTTTTTTTTGGTTGAGCCTCTACTTCATCAGCATGATCAGGGACTGATCCCTCCTGATCACACGTCTCCCCAGCCTGGCCTCGCAGGGACATTCTGGCCGTGCTTTCTCAAACACACGCATCCCCTCTTCGGGATGTCCACCCCCCTAATTCAAAGGCATCAGCTCTTCCCATAGTATCGGCGTCACCTCTGTTTTGGGAGGAGACCCTCCTGAGAAGTTTCTTGCTAACACGATGTCTGACAGGCGGGATCCTGTCTTTCATAGATCTGCAGTGCTTAGCTACTGGTCACCTGTCTCTTTGTGGTACTGCGCTGGCTGGCATGTTGCTGTGGTACTGTAAGCTCTGTCGCCAGTGTTTCCGATGCCGTCAGGGTCACTGTCTCAGCCTGGGTTATCAGAGAAATAAAACGAGTGAAGCTGACCTAATGTATCCACCATGACACCCAACCTCCACGTCCATACTTACATCTGGGGGCCAGGTGTCACCGGAGCCTCTCCAGGAAAGTAGATGAGTCAGATCTAACTCTGGTGATCGCCTTTTGAAAACCAGTCAGCAGAAATTCGAGATCCCAGGAGGGCATCATCCAGGATGGTGCTGGAAGCTCAGGCCCGGGTATAGGAAGGGACTCCAAGGATCCAGAAGCCACAACAATGAACCTTGAGCATACTAGATGCTGAAGATGGGGAGGGACCTAAGATGCATACAGTCATGATTGTAGAATACTCCGTGATTTGATTGAGTGATTAAATAGTATCATAGTTAAGTCTTGTGCCAATAAAACTGTTCAAAGAGATAGGAGGGGCTATGTGATGCTTGGTTCTGTGGTCGGGGAGGTTGTCACAAGTCAGAGCCAAGTGGACCGCAGATAGCCAGGGCGCATGGTTTACTGTCAGTTAGCATCGTGTTCCCGCTGTCCCATGTATTTAGTGGCATGGGAACCTGAGCCCAGTGCTCCTTTTAATAATGTGAAAGATCCTTTCCCCCAACACGGACCCGCACCCTGAGGGACCTACCTGTTCGGGAAGCTCCAGTTACCAAGAGCACACACCCTGTGCGCATCCTTGGAAGGAAAGGAGATGGCCAAGGCCCTCCATGCCTAGGGTTTGGGTGGGGACGTTGCAGGCCCCAAAGGCCTCTGGCTGAATTGCCATGAACCTTGACCCCCTCAACTCCCTCAGGTCACCGTGTTCTTGGGATTGGCAATTTCATTAAGGGCTCTCATCCTTTTCATTCATTTCCTCTCAGCCCCAGGGCAGAACTAAGGCACAGCGGAGCTGGTAGCCCAGCTGCTTTTTCATGGACCTTTGGGAGGAGAACTCCACTGGGCTCCATTTGCCCCCCCCTTCACCCCCATCTCTCTTTGCTTCCTGGCCCCGTTTGATGGGTTTCACTCCTCTCTTCTGGCTTTGGATGAAGGGCAGGGAGGGAAGCTGGGAAACAGCCGTGCAGCGTGGGAGGGCATAAGTTGGTAGAAAGTGGTTCCCAGAGCTAAGCGTGGCTGGGAGGCCAGGTCTGGCTGAATCGCAGAGGCGATTGGGGGGTTCTCATGGTCTGGCTTCTGAACGGAGGTTGTAAATGAGTGGGAAATGGAGGACTGAGGAGGTATTGTGGCCGGAAGATGGTTAGGATGCCAGGCAAGCAGAGCCCACTGGTTTCATTTGGAAGGCGGAGGGAAAACCTTCACTCCAGATTGTGTCTGCCCTCCTCTGCTGCTGTGGGAGGCCGGGGTATAGTGGCCACAGCGTGGGGTTTGCCGATAAGCTGGGAGGGATCTGTGTGCCTGCGATGCCTGGCCAGCCTCCTTCCTCTGTAGCTCAGGGATCTCTGACTCAAATAACCAGCCAGTAGGGTCCATTCCACATTCTCCATTTCAGCGGATGGTCCAGCACAGTGCCCGTGACACTGGGGAAGGACGTCTGTTGACACAGGAGATACTTCTGAATTATCAATGCAGTGGTTCTCAACCTGTGGGTCGAGACCCCTTTGGGGGGATTGAACAACTCTTTCACAGGGGTCGCCCACCCGATTCATAACAGTAGCAAAATGACAGTGATGAAGTAGCAATGAAAATCATTTTATGGTTGGGGGCGGTCACCACAACGTGCGAAACTGTGTGAAAGAGTCGCGGCAATAGGAAGGTTGAGAACCACTGCCTTAGAAGGTCCTGGACAGAGTGGGAGAAAAATAGGGAATAGAACTCAAAATCATAAAAGAGACCGAGCTTATTGGTTGCTTAGAAACTGGTGGGGACCCAAGGCAATGGCCCTTCTCCATGCTTCTAAAAGCACCCTGTGTTAGAACCATCAGCCATTGAGATCAAAGATTTACCCACAGACAGCCCAGAGGGCTAGGGAAGAAGGAGAAATTGAAACAGGGAGGAAGGTGGCATACACGAGGGTGCCTTGAAGGGAGCGGCAATGGCAATGGCCGAGTTGAAACAAAGTGTCTATGAGTTGTTGAATGGAAACTTGATTGCCTTCAACGAATTCACAATAAAAAGGGGAGGGGTTGTTTTTTAAAGAAAGAAGCAAAATTCTGGGCCCATCTGTTCACTGGGCCTCTTTCCGCCTCGTGGCAGGTTTTTTGGGGTAAGGAGCTGTTCTTCATGTAGGCTATTAGGTCGAGAAACCCAGACCCGCAAACATTTATAGCTCTGATTATTTTTAGAGGGATGGTTATGTCAGAACTGGATCAGAGCAAGAGCAATGCTGAAGGAAGAGAGCCTCCCACAAACACTGGCTGGCAGCGGGACCAGTAGTTCCCAGGTGCCAGCCGTTATATAAGGTGGGCATGGGGTGGGTCCGTGGTAGAACCCACCCCATTCAGGGAGGACACCTGGGTTCAAGTCCTGGCCAGGGCACCTCCTGTGTAGCCGCCACCCACCTGTGAGTGGAGGCTTGAATATGGCTGTGATGCTGAACAGGCCTCAGACCAAGGCTGGGGCGGGGGAGAAGGCCTGGTGATGTGCTTTGGAAAACCAGCCAATGAGGAGCCCCGTAGAACACAGCAGAACTCAGGACAGCCCAGCTGGAGGCAGGGACCAGGCAGCATTCATTCCATTGTGTACGGACTCCTTGCAGGCTGCGGGCCAGCTTGAAGGCAGCGGCGAACAACATAGAATGTCACAGAGAGTCAGGCAGCCTTCAGGACATCAAAGGGTCTCTGGTGGCCCCGTGGAGGGAGCACTGGGCTGCCAACCTTGAGGTGGATGGTTCTCTCCCACCCACCACTCTGCAGTACGCCAGTGAGGCAGGCTGGAAACCCTTTCGCATCATCTCCTCTGCCCCGTAGCATCACCATGGGCTGGGATAGATTCAACAGCACTGGGGCTGCGCATCAGACTTACAGATGCACCCAGACCATGGCGCGTGCCCCTCACCAGGCTGGCCCAGAAGCCTGAGTGTCCACACAGCTTGACATCCTGCCTGTGCTGGCTTACAAAGTCCTCTTTCTCTGAGGTCTCTTTAAACCATCCACTTCCCCACACATCTTGGGCCTCCGGGGTCTGCCCTTGTCCTCGTTCCACCCATCCCTGCCATCTGGACCCAGTATTTGTGGTGGTGGATGCTCCAATTGTTCCCTAATCGGCACGTTCCTGCTGAGCAGAACCTAGTGTTCCAGCAGCTTCCACAGCTCCCATCATCCCAAACCCCCAGTCCAGGCTGACCCTTGATTGGGCCTCATTCCTGCTGACTGCCAGACGGCCTGGGAATCAAACTGCCCTCCAAAGAGATCCGCCCACCTCAATCCCATGATCCTCTCGTTCGCTCTCCCCAAGAATGTTCTCTAGTGATCCAAAGTTAGAGTTGTTCTTCTCTGTCGGCACGGCTCTCTCAGGAATCTGCTCTGTTGCATTCTGACAACACCTAACTCGTGTTTCCAAACATTGTCTGTCTCGGCCGTGTTCTTTCGGTTCCAAACCTTTGGCACGGATCTGTTTCGTGGCGCTTTGGTTGGGGGTTTTCTAAAGTCAGCTAGCAACCAAACCTGACCCAAACCTTCGGCTGCTGCCTTTACTCCAGTAAAGCCGATATTTTGCTGCCATGGCCTGTGGTAAAGTGTACGCCGAAATGCCATGCAGTTATGTTGGATCTCAATCACAAGCGTTGAAAAACAGGGATGGGTTTGATTCTCAGCTGTGAAGGTCAGAGCTAATGTCTATGCCTCGATGAGCTGTCTACAGGCTCTCCGCCTCCTAAGTTAGGACAAGAGGGATACATGTGTGCCCGAGATGTTGGAAGGCCTGGGTCACATGGAGATAAGAAATGGCATCAGGACGAATATGGTTCTCCCCAGTTCTGTCTAAGCCACAACTATGGGGTGTGGCGAATGTCTTCCAGAACTGGTTTGCCCTTGGGTGCCATCCGGTCACTTCTGACTCATAGAGCGAAAGATCCCTTTCTCAGAAGCCTTTCTCGGGGCTCTTCTGTTGGACCTCCTTGTTGCAGCCGCCGTTGAATTCGTCTTCTTGGTCTCGTGCAGGAGATTGACTCCAACTTGCTCGGCGGCTATTCAAGAGTGTCACTGCGCAGACTGGGTTACTCAGGGAGAGAGCCTTTGGGATCTGACTTTGCAATCCCAAGAGGCCCGCAGGAGCATCACAGAGCGTCTCCTGGAGCCCAGGGACTGCCCTGGGAGTGGTGCCTGCTATCAAGGCTTTGTAGACCCTGGCTGCAGCTGGTCAGTGCCCGCGTTGACCTCTAGCGTTGCTCTGCCCAGGACTGTGCCCACTAAGCTGTGTGAGGCTGCGGAAATGTACACAAACACGCAGAGACCGAGCGCTAACCTCCGCTTCCTCGGGGAAGGGCTTGGCCACCTTTGAAGTGCTCAGCAACCCCATGTGATGAGCCTCAATGGTTGCAGGTAGAGCATTTGCCAGCCTCACAGAAAGTTCTGTAGGGCAGCATCGCTCCAGGTCTACCTGTCGCCCGTCCAAGGGGTCAGTAGACCCCAAGGAAACCCTGACTCTCCCGAAGGAGCACTGTCCTGTCCTGAGGAACGCCATCCTGGATTTCCCCTAAAGAATGCAGGGACTACCTCCGAGCCATGTGGACAGGTCAGTCACCTTCCTGATTCTGGCAGAAAACCACTGTTGGCTTCTCCGCGTTGTTTCTTAACAACATGCCAATGGCAGGTGCCCTGAAATCTGGGGGCGAGCCTTCAGCCCCTGTCAGAAATGACCCCACTCGTGACCAGATAAGTTCTTGGGCTGCTGCTCCTCAGCCATTCCCTGTAATCCATGAAGGAAAATGACGCTCGCCAAAGACTCACCCAGGGCCCTTCTCCCTCCCCTAGAACGCCTGCGCCTCCCATTATTGGCTCACACCACCATCGGGGAATCCCGAATTGTCTTTGATAGCTCATCCTTTAATGTTGACACCTTGAGCTCCTCGATCATTTTTTTTTTAATCAGGAGAAAGATAACCGGCCTGTGGTATGAAATCACTCATTACTGAAGATATAGACCCTCCCCTGCAAGGTCCCCCACAGGACTCCCACAGGAAATACTTGCCTCTGGAGAAGCTGGGGTGGGGCTTCTTCCATCAGGGAAAGTGAATGGCATGACCCCTTGTTTCCCTTCTGTCTGATCTGCAGATATTCCAGAGTTAAGTCCATAGCTAGTCATGCTGGCTTTATTAGCCCATAGTTTATATATATATATATATATATATATATATATATATATATATATATATATATATATATATATATATATATATATATATATATATATATATATAAAAAGAGAGAGAGAGAGAAAGAGAGATTCCAAAAAGATGAACTCACTGCTATCAAGTCAATTCTGACTCTTAGTGACCCTCAAGGTCAGAGTAGAACTGGCCCTGTGGGTTTCCAAGACAGTGACTCTTACAGAAGTAGAAAGCCTGGTCTTTCTCCTGAGGATGGGCTGGTGGTTTAGAACTGTGACCTTGAAGTTATCAAGCCAATGTGTGACACTCTATGCCACCAGGGCTCCAGATTGTGTGTGTAAGTGTGTGTGGGGGGGGGGGGGGTTGTGCGCGCGCGCACACATAGATAACGCGTAAAAATTCCTGCCATCGAATCAGCTCTGACTCACATGGACCCTCTGGACAGATGAGAACTCTCCCTGTGGGTTTTCAGGACTGTGACTCGGTACTGGAGCAGACAGCCTCCTCTTTCTCTGGAAGAAGAACTGTTGGGCTCAAACTGCTGACCCTGTGGTTAGCAGCTCAAAACATAACCGCCAGGGTGTGTGTATATAGGTGTATGCATATATGTATATATTACATACCATACCCTATGTATATGTGTATGTAGTATATATCATACTTTATATACCTGGATATACACACACAGATAGCACTTTCTCTTCCTTAACCGGCATTTCCTATTTCTCATATTTTCTTTTCATTCTCTTTGCATTCTTTCTGACAGGAAGCCCCCAAAACTACTCCTTCTCTTGCATTCCCACTCATCTAGGGTTCTTTATGGACTGTCGTCTCTCTGGAAGCCCACAGCCTCATCCTCCCACAGAGCAACAGGTCGGTTGAATCCCCAGTCTTGCCACAGCCCCTTCTCGAGACTCCCTTCTGACAGCCGTGGACTAGAAACACATGAATGGGCTGGTCTTTGTGATCTGGTCCTCCCAGAGATCCCTTTTGGAAGTGAGATGTGTCTTGTGGGTGCCCCACCTTAGTCTTAGTCATAGAAGGTCAAGAGGGCCCAGGGGGCTTGAGACAATCCTATTTCTTCTGTGCTCTCTGGCAGCTCTGGCTCTCGGCAGAGCATATGCTGCTGGTGTGAGCGGTGTGACTCAGAGACGCAGCGTGCCATTCATGGGCAGACACCCCGGGGGCAAGCCCGGGAAGAAGGGTCACCTCTCCGATTTAGTCCGATGACAAAAGCCAGCCCTCCTCACCTCCCTGGGGTGTGGAGATGAGAAAGAATTTGAATAATGATCATCATTAGCATCACCACATTCATTAAGGCCCATCTGCGCGTGGCGCTGGGCAAGTCCCTACTGGTACCGTCCCTGCCAGTGGAGAAGTCTGTCCAGCAGGGAGGATGCGCCCCAGCTCGCCACAGCTCACCAGCCTCCTTTCAAAGTTGTTGTCAACACTTGGCTTCGCAGCTGGCAACTTGGATTCCCGCTGCCTCTGAGCACATTCCCTCCTGTGTTCTCGGAAGCTCTCTGTGGTCCTTGACTTCTCATCATCTCTCACATCCCAGGACCCTGGGCTACTCTTGGTCTTCCCCTGGGTGCAACGAACCACAGTGGCAATTAAGGAAATCGGCACTTAGTGACAGGAAGTCTCCTTGGCACCGTGCACCATGAGGACAGGGGTCATCTCTGCCTTCTTCCCTACTCCATCTCCGGAACCCAGCACGTGTGCATGTGTGTGTGTGTTATGTAGAAAGGGCTTCCTGTGAAGGAAAAGGGCAAGTCTGAAAGGACTGCTGCCAAGCCATAGAGCCCTGCGTTAAACAGAATGTGCACATTGAGCATTGTGCTCTTTTAAAAACACTTTGTTGGGTGTTTCAGGAGAAGGGTGACAAAGAAGACCGTCAGGCTTACAGTCGACAATCCCACCCAGGCTGTTCCAACTCATCCCTTGCAGTCCCTGTGTTCATCTCGGTGGACTAGAGAAACTCATATGTGTGTAAGAAAGAGCATTATAGACAAGAGCAATCGAAGGATGAGAAAACATGCCAGCCCAATCCAGATCAAGTCCATAAGTCTGATATTAGCCCACATGTCTGATACCAATCTATAAATTCCTCTTCAGATTCACGCGACACACGTAACGATGCCGAATGCAGGAAGATCACAGGCCAGTGGGTGGGAAGCCTTGTGGATCCAGTAGCGGTGGAAGCTTCTCAGTGGTGGCAGGGGTCTCCACGTGGCTCCCCCAGCCCCAGGACACTGGTATAGCTCCATGTGTCTTGTCATCAGGAGCACCAAGCAGAGAGTGTATCTGTCCCTGCTCCAGCAAGCTATCTCTTTACGGCCTCCAAATGAGGTCATTGAGCTGTGACCTGATTGACAGGCTAAACTTCACCCCTCCCCTCTTAATAGTCTCAATAGCACCAGATTATGTAACTCCCACACCCCCTCTCTGGGCCATCACTTATCCCACTTCCCAGCACAGTGCTTTGTAAAGATACCTAGCTACGTGGCACCACAGTAACAAGAGCTGCCTTACAGAACTGCCCCAGTGGGTTTCCGAGGCCAGCCATCTCCAGGGGAGTAGAAAGCCTCATCTTTCTTGTATGGAGTGACTGGTAGCTCCCAACTGCTGACCTTGTGGTTCTCAGCCTGACACACAACCCAGGACGTCACCAGGGCTCCTTCATCGCAGTCCTAGCTGGCCGCCACGGGAGCTTTCTGATCGTGCATCTGCCTTTTCATTTCCCTTTGGGAGAAGAACTGCATCGGGCTCCATTTCTTCCTCTCATGACTTGCTACCTATCACTGGCTTCCTGGCCTTTTTGATGGGTTTTCACTCCCCTCTTGTGGCACTTGGTGAAGGGGCAAGGAGGGAAGCTGGGCATTTGGAGGGTGTTCGTTGACAGAGCATGGTTCCCATGAAGAAACATGGCTGGAAGACCAACCTAGTCCCAGACAGTGAGATAAGAATACGCCCAGATTTTGTCCATTGAGTGTTGTGTGGATGGTGTCGATGGATGGGGATTTGGGGAAGGATCAGGTTAAGGACTAACCAGCGTCAGATCTGTTTGTTCCTTCAATTAATTCCAACCAAGGCAAGGCCAAGTCAAAAAGTATTGTTCCTCGGGTTCCAATTCACACACGCATGACTTTATTCCAAACAATTTGTGTTTGCATGTGGCTCTGCCATCAGCAGATGCCCGCGGGCACATCCTCTGAGAAGCACCCACATCTTCATCTCGGTGGGTTGCTTTTCAAAAAAAGAGAAATTACTGTTTGGTTCAAGAGCCCTAACGATTAAGCCCTCGAATGCTAACCAGAAGGTTGGTGGTGGCCTGAACCCATCAACCTTTCGTCTACAGAAAGAGGTGGTTGTTGGCTTCCATAAACATTGATAGCCTTGGAAACCCAAGGAGAGTTCTAATCTCACCTACTGCATGGTTGAGTCGCTGACTCATGGGAAATCGCCTTATTTATTTTGTTTGGTGGAAGGGGAGATATTGTTTGGTTCAGAGAAACTTCAGGAGATGTTTTTGGTTTAAAGCTTAACGATATCTCAGAGCAATATTTCATTCTGACTCCACAGCTCCATTAAGTCTGGATTCCTTGAGAATTTGAATTCTCTCCCACACATTTCCCCCCTTTTGATTAAGATTCTTCTATAAAACCCTGACTGCTGATCAGTGCTTAGGAAGCAGTTGTTCATGGAGGCAAATAGGCACCCATTGAATATCCTCCTCCTATTCCTGACTTTCCTTCTTTGTCTGTAGAACTTTGCACAAATACTAATGACTGGATCCTAACGAGAAAAATTAATCAGGGAAAAGAGGAAGGGTCCAGGCTAAGGAATGTCCTTTTCTTTTTTTCGCTCTTCAGGGGTTTTTAATGTATAACGGTTGAGCTGAAGGATGAGGAGGAATCTTTGGACGACCCCCAGATTTGGCCCTGCCCGTGGGTCTTCACTTGGCCTGGGGGGCACAGGGGAGTGGCAGGTATTGGCCACCTGGTGATCACAGGAGGTGTAAGAAAGTGCCCTAGGATGGCCAGTCAGAGGATGTGTTCAGTTACAACCTGTCCATTGCATGTTCAGATCCATTGTGAACCGAGGTTTGCCATGGTTCTGCATCATTTTTCTGCCTCTCTTGTATGCCCCGGGTGGTGGTCTAGTGGTTACAGTTGGTCTGCTAACTGCAAGGTCAGCCGTTCAAAACCACCAGCCGTTCCGTGGAGAAAGATGGGGCTTTCTACTCCCATACAGAGTTACAATCTTGGAAATTCGCACGCGCAGTTGTGCCTTGTCCTGTAGAGTCACCCTGAGTCAGTATCAATGAAACCAACTCATAGTCACCCTACAGGGCAGAGTAGAACTGCCTCATGGGCAGCCTCTACATCATCCCTTCAAACTCCCCAGCTGCTCCGTGGGAGAAAGGTGCGCTGTCTGCTCTCATAAGGATGTCCAGTCTTCGGCTCGGCGTCAGGTCCGTCTGAGTTGGAATGAAGTCCGTGGCAGTAGGGTTTGGGAAGCTCTGTGGGAGCAGTCACCAGCTCTTCCCACTTTTGCTACAACCACTGATCCTTCCGATGGCAGCTGAGCCCCGAACCAGCCAGCCACCAGTGCTAGATGCCAAGGGGAGGTTGGGGGGGACAATGGATGGCCAATGCAAGCCCACCATGCTGTTTGAAAATGTAACAAAGTGCCACCTGGATGCATTCTTCTTCCTCTACCCTCAGTGGAGACCAGCGCCTCGCAGCACCTGACAGCTGGTGGTTGAGACAGCTCCCAGGAGGACCATATGCTCTGGAAATATTGACCGACCTTGGTCCCCTGGAAACTTCTTTTTCACCACCATCAGCCTCTCTCTCCTGCCAGAACACAAAGCTCGGGTCCCTCAAGTTGATTTGGACTCGTGACGATTCTGTAGGACAGGGTAGAACTGCCCCTGTGGGTTTCCAAAAACCGAAACTCTTTACGGGACTAGAGAGCAGCTGGTGGTTTCGAACTGCTGACCTTGTGGTTATCAGCCCAACACATCACTACTGCACCGCCAGGGCTCCTTCTGCCCCACCAGCCTCTCCTAATCCCTAATCTGCTTGGGGTTCTTCTTTATTTTTTCCCCTCCCCCTGAAACTGTAGGTTTGTCTCACAGACAGAAAAATGGTCCTTGTGCTCCCATAGAAAGCCCTCGCGTTTTCCTTGATCTATTTGCTCATTGGATTTGTTTAATGAAATATGGATTTATACCATAAATATCGGAGTCGGCGCAGTCCATATTTCAATTACTGGATCATTTCTGCATCGTGCGAACTTTGTAATTACCGAGATGCAGAAATATAGTGACCTGGAACGAGTTTCTCGTAGGCCCGGCAGCCCTGCCCGCATCCATCCGCGTCGGATGGAGCCGATCCGATCCAGGGAAGGGGAGATTTATATGCGGTGCTTTCAAAAGGGAGGCGAGGGCTGCCCGGGTGTGTCCTGCTGGATGGAACCCTGGCGGGCCGAGAGGGGGCGGAGAACTGGGCTGGGCCAGATGATCAATCTGCCGAGAGAGACCGTCACCCTCTCTTTCATCTCGCTTGGCGAGCAGGGCAACGCGCTGGGCTCTGCAGCCACCGCAGATTCGCACACACTGAGATTTCGCACGGAGCCCGGCTGCCAGAAAACCCTCGTTGGAACCCGCTCCAGACGCACGAGCCAGGGAAGCGAGGAAATTGGGCTCCAATGCGCATGACCTGGCCCCTCGACGTTAACCAGCTGGGTCCCCCAAGGCCCCAGGGAACCGCCCTCAACCGGCACCCTGCTGGCCTGGCCACCATCTGGCCAGCCGGCCGGCTCTGCCGCCTGCCTTTGCTGACCAGGAAAACGTCCCCCGGCAGGGAGGAGCCCTGCGTGTCCGTCATGCCATCCACCATTCTCCCGGAACCCACAGAAGGATGGGCAGTCATTGTTCTCGGAAGTAGCTGGAGCTGGAGCTGCAGACACGGGTGCCTCGGAGCTGGCTCTAACAGCGCCCTTCGGAGACCCATTTCATACAAAATTTGAAGCCTGTGTTTATTGCCCATTAAAGCAACCTTTATTTTATGGCAAATGTTGCAGTAATTGCCTTTTACGAAGAGCACTTTGTAGCACACGCGCACAGTTGAAAGAAAACCACTCTGGTATTGTCTATCGGGACTTAATGGCGCAATTAATTTTACTCCATCTGTTCCTGAGACTTTAAAGGAAAATGGATTTTTTTTCTGAGCGCACTTTAATGAAGAAGATAAAGCGGCCCGGCTGGTGTCCCACAGGCTCGGCGCAGTAAGTTCACATTATTGCTCAGTCTGTCAGAATGAGCCGCTTCCCTCAGCAGCCGCCTCAGCCAGCAACCGGCTCTGGCCCCTCGCCGCGCCATTCCTGATGACAAACTGCCAGCCGGCTCCCACAAAAGCACGATTAAAATGTCAGCACAGGATGACGAAGGGGCCAAGAGGGTCCTCAGAGACAAACTGTGTTCAGTATGAGTTAATACTTTACAGCAGGGCTGGGGCCCGGCTTGCTGCTGGCTGCTCCGGCTGCTGGCTCGCCTGGCAAAGAATGCAAGGGCAGGGACCGGCCAGCCGGGGCGGTGGCGGTGGCAGGCAGACCTGTGCACACTCGCCTCTGCGTGTGTGTGTGTGTGTGTGTAGGCACGCGCGTGCGCATGCAGGTATCGTTAGCCAGGGTGCTCAGATCAGGCCCCCTAACGACCTTCCACAGCCCTTCGGTGTGATGGGAGGGGTGGACGGCAGGGATGGTCACCTACCTGGCACCTCGGCGGATGGATAGAGAATGGGGTGCCTGCAGTGCTCGCCCCCCACATCTCCCCAGCCCCACTCCCAGAACAACAGTGACAACCAGGAAGATGCCCACGTGGCCACGGATGCCAAAGCAGCAGCCTGGAGGGCAGGCAGCCGCCGCCCCTTCCTCAGGCTTCTTCGGCTTTGTCTCAGTGCCCTTGGCTGGCCGTGGCCGTTGGGTCAGCAGCAGAGCCTTCTCATCTATCCTGTGGCCGCGGGAGAGCGTCTTGCACACCCAGGCTTGGTGTCTGCTGGCTCGCCAGGGGCTCACAGGACGCACACTGTCACTTGGCTTCGCCCTCCTGCACACCCCCTCCCAGGCCACGTGCGCAGTGGCAAGGGGTCTCCTATGGAGTCCTGATCTGCCGGCCTCATGGGCCAGCGGGAAGGTCGGTGGGGGCTGGATTTAGAGCCTCTGGGAAACTAGGACACTGGATGGTCAGGGCTCATGCACAGTGGAGGCTGGAGCCAGCGCGGGGGTCCAGCAATATGAGCGGGGTGGCGGGAGGGTCAGAGCTCTCTGTTCTCAGTGTGGCCTCCTGTGTCCATTGGCTCTTTAAAGCAATGGAGGAGGGCAGGGTGAGGGCCAGTCAGAGGGTGTTTGTTTGTTTGCTTGTTTCCTTGAGATCACACAGTCTGCCCAGGTGGCACAAAGGGGAGGCCCAAGAAACTCTCCTGGCCTCTAATTAAACCCTGTATCTTTGCCAGATCATTTTGGAAACTGCTCCAGGGTCTCCTGACGCTGCTCTCTCGCCTCCTTGGGTCCTGATCTCCCAGCAGCTTCCTATCTGCCTCTCATCTTGTTTTAGAACTACTGCCTCCCTTGAGCCCCGTGCCTCCCCATTCATCTGGGGCCCTAATCCCCTCCTGCCCTCTTACCCTCCTCCAGCTTGTCCCCACCCCGCAACACACACACACACTCCCACGTCCCTCCTCCCTCCTTCCACTCCCCTTCAGTCCATCCATCACCCTCCTCTCTCCTAAGAGCGCTCTCTAAATCCTATTCCCTCTTTATGTCTCTCTTGGGTTCTTCCTCCTGGCCTTTCCCCGAGCACGGCTTTCTGCCTCTCTGAGCATCCCACGCTCACACCATTAGTGGGTCCTAATAGCCAGAGTTGGCCTTTGCACAGCAAACGAGACTTCAGTAGGCCACCAAGGACACACAGCCTTCTGCCTGCCTCCTGAGAACCCTCTCCTTCAAGCAGACACACACACACACACACACACACACGTATATATTTACACATATATGTGTGTGTGTATATATATATATATATATATATTCCTTGTGGGCAGTTTCCCAGCTGGTCCCTTCAGTTTTCAGTTGCAGGCCACAGATCCTGCCTCTGTGTTGGTAGAAGCAGACATGCACCAAGAAGGGTTGAGAAGGCTCTCATCCTTGAAAATGAAATGCCAGTACTAGAGGATAATGGGAACTCGAGGGGGCAGGGAGCTCCAGGAACATCTCTCCTGCCACGCCACACACACCTGCAGGGAGACCGGCAAGAGAGTGACAGACAAGGGGCACAGGAATGTAGGTGTTGGGGAAACGTGATGTTGGCCAGAAAGATGTGGAATAGATTCCAGGTGAAAAACCCATCAGCTCCTGTCACTAGCTTGGCTTCCAGGTCACTAGGGCATCCATCCGCTCCTGCTTCACTCCATCACTGGCTCATTCATCAAATGTTGATGGAGATACTCTGACTTAAAGGCAGCTCGAGAGACATAGGAACAAATTCAGTGCCTCAACCTTGGTTGAATCCTAGTCTAGAGGCAAAAGATGGGGGTGGGGGTAGGGGCAGCCAGTGTAAAGGACATTTTGTGGACAGCCAGGGAGCCTTGACAGCGTAATGAAGGGGAAGTGTTAGGGTGCTAACCACAGGCTTTCTACTCCCATGGGGAGTTACCGTCTCAGAAACGCGCAGGGATAGTTCTACTCCGTCCTGAAGGGTCGTTGGGCGTCAGAACGGACCCGATGGCGGGTTTTTTGAGCTTAGGAAAATTTTCATGTGGACTGTGTGTTACATACTGCCCAATCCAATGATGTTTCTGCAAGTGGCAATGTTTTACTTGGAGGAACGGCATGCTTGCCTTAACCTTGCAAGGATTTTGCAAAGACTGACATACACGGGAGTCTGAAAAATATCATGGAACAATGAAATTGAAAGATGATGGAATCGTTTAGGGGTTTGGAGTTTGCTTGTTTGTTTTAAGTCTTTCTTGTTAACATCTACAGAACAAGAGCATCAGTTCTTCCTGCATACACACTGTTTCACCTTACCCATTGTAGCCTCCAGTGTACCATCCCTCATCCTACTTCCTCCCTGTGTTTTCTGCTTCTGTTCCTCATCCCTTCCTAACCCTCTGAACCTGCTCTTGATCTTATGTGGTTGCTTATTTTATCACAGGGGTAAGTTCCATTCCTGACCTGATAGGTTAGCGAGGGTCATAGTCTTGGGGGGGTCTCTGACCAGTAAGCTTGATCTCTTTCATGATTTTGAGTTTGGTTCCACAGTTTCTTCCCACTCTATCCAGGACCTTCTAAAACATGACCCTTTTGAGGGCCGTTGGTGGTGGTGGCTGGGCACTATCTAGTTCTTCTGGTTTCATGGTTGTGGAGACTGATCTCTGCAAGGGCCACGAGGCCACGGGACTCACTGTTTCCATGTGTCTTTTGATTTTCACTACTCTTCTTTCCTGACAAGGGAACTTCTCTATGAGCTGCTTGAAGCTCCCTTGTACAAGTTCAGACACACACAGAATAAAGGTGGCAAATGTCAGCCATTGTGGAGACTAAATGAAAGGTGACGAATCTTCATTACGTACTTCTGTTTTTCAGTAGCTCTTATATTTTCTCAAAAGCCAACATTTTGGGGGGAAATATTTCTTAATGTGCCATGCATCACGCTGAGTGGTAGATATAACATCAGGGAGCAAACCAGGCAAAGCATTCCTGCTCTCCTGGAGCTGACCTCCTCGTGGTGGAAGAAGATAATAAGCATGATCAGTGAGCGAACCCTAATAGTTCAGAAGCAGGGCAAGGAAGATTAGAAGCGCTTGAGTTAGAGAAGTGCCATTTTTAGAAAGTCAGGGGCCAAATGCCTCCTGAGAAGAAGAGATTTGAGCTGAGATCAAGAGACAGTGTGGGGAGGAGCCCTGCAGAGCACTCCGGCAGAAGGAACAGCAACACGAAGAATCTGCCTCAATCGTGTGCCAGCTAAAGCCACAGAGAATGGTCGTTGGACCTAGAATATGGAGGGTCTTATGAGTTCCACTTTGCACAGACCTGCCCCTCATCCTCTATTCTCTGGGAGGTTAGCCTAGCTTTGGTAATGACCTTCTGTGTTTGAGGGGCACCTTGGAGCATCAGCCTCACCAGCAGGTCCCAAACAATCCTGTCATTTGTAGAGGGTGGACCCAGAGCTCAGGGTTGGCCCCGTCCCATCCCCCTTGCCATCCAGGGTGACATTCTGTCCACAGGTGTTCTACTCACACCAGGTCTCTCCTGCCGCAGTCTCCAGAGGGCAGCCATGGTCACAGGGAAGAGTGCTAGGCTAGGAATCAGATTGTGTGGGTTCAGACCCCACCACCTGCTTCATCCCAGCTTGGTGACATGAGTAAACAGCTTGGCTTCTCTGAGCCTCAAGCCTCCTTTTCCATAAAACGGGAGAAAGTACCACTTGCTCCCAAAGAGGTGAAGAGGAGGATAGTGGGATCAGAGTCTGGGAAGGTGCTCTGAACTGCCCAGATCTCCAGCCAGCTTGCACTATGGCTGATCTGTTGAGTAGGCAATTGTGCCTGTAGGTGGGTCCTCACGCCTCCCTGCACCATGTGTAGAGGAACATAGGAGGGAGAAGCCTCTGGGGTCTTCTCCAGCCCTACCCTGATATTCCAAGGCCTCGGAAGTTGTGCGTCCCAAGAACTCTACTTCTTTCGTGCCGTTAGAGACTGACTTCTGCTGTTGGGCGGCCCGGTCATTGCTTGTGTGAGCACAGGATGGGAGTCCTTTCCAGAGAGCTGACACTCGGAAGAGCCTCTCTGTCCATCGCTTATCATCTGGGCTGCTTCTGCAACCTCTGCAGGAAATCGTGAAGGCAAGGGGATGCTTCTCTTAGGAAATGGTGTGGCCTTTTTGGAGAGGTAGGTGAAGTCCAAGAACCCTGGTGGAGTAGTGGGTTTCCCATTGGGCTACTATCTGCAACATCAGCAGTTCAAACCCACCAGCCACTCCGAGGGAGAAAGATGAGGCTTTCTGCTCCCATAAAAAATGGTACGGTCTCGGAACACCACAGGGGTAGGTCTACTCTGCCCTATAGGTCTCTCGGAGTCGGAGTTGACTTGACGGCAGTGAGTTTGAGTTTGGGTCTAGTTTAGATCCTGCTAACCGCAGGGCCATGACAGGTGTCCCTCTCCAGCCTGGAGGCAGGCCTCAAGGACATTCATCACAGCTCTTGAATGGCTGGGTTCTCAAGCTCTCTTTGAGGACATTTGGGCAAGCAGACCCAGATAGAGGGAGAGGTGTAATGACCTGGAGGCTCTCAGCTGGGTTATTCTCCCTAGGGAGTGGGGGTGTTCCTCTCATGGAAAAGGGCACACTGGAGTCCCATGTGGGCACACTTTCAGGTTCCCAGGAGATTCCGGCTGGCAAAGGTTTCAGAATCTTCTGGAAAGGTCAGTTGGTATTCTTTCAGATCGGACAGGTTTTCATTGTTCTGTCTCAAGTGACCAAGGACAGAAGGATTATCCATGCTCTCAGGTGACGGGGAGACCAAGAGGGGCCTAGGAGAAAGTGTAGAGGGGGAGCAGTTGGCAGTGAGCCAGGTGTATGGGTAGCCATTGAAGGGCAGGGCTCTCTGGCACTTTCCAGTGAGTCCATCTGGAAATGGAACACAGGAAGCAGAGAGGTACTGCTCTATCAGTGTGTTCGTCTCTGGAGCAGTCAGGCCGACTGTCCCCTGTAGGGAGGGCAACAGGGAATCAGCAGCCCTTGGTGAGAGAAGCCTGGTGGCCAAATAGACTTAGCGCTGCCATGCCTCTGTTGTGGCAAGTCGAGAATGGGCTCTCAGCACAAAGCGGCGAAGAGAACAAAGTTGTATTGGGCAGCTGCCAGTGTGTCAGCAATTGCTTAAGCCACTCTGACGGTTTTTGGGTCTTTTTAAAAATACTTTTATTGGGGCTCTTACAACTCTTATCACAATCCATACATTCATCCAGTGTGTCGAGCACATTTGCACATATGCTGCCATCATCATTTTCAAAGCATTTTCTTCCCACTTGAGCCCGATATCCGCTCCCCATTCCTTTCCACTCTCTCCCTCACCCATCCTCGCTCATGAACCCTTGATAAGTTATAGATTATTTTTTCCATATCTTACATCGTCCTCTGTAGCCCCTCACCCACTTTTCTGTTATTTGTCCCCCCTGGGAAGGGGTTCTAGGTTTATCCTTGTGATTGGTTCCCCCTTTCTCCCCCCACCCTCCCCTAATCCTTCTGGTATCTCTATCTTCTTATTGGTCCTGATGGGTTTATCTATCCTGGATTCCCTGTGTTGAGGGCTCTTATCTGTAGCAGTGTGCATGCTCTGGTCTAATCCGATTTGTAAGGTAGAATTGAGGTCATGGTAGTGGGGGGAAGGAAGCATTAAATAACTAGATGATAGTTCCATGTTTCATCGGTGCTATACTGTACCCCGACTGGCTCATCTCTTCCTTATGGCCCCTCTGTGAAAGACAGCAGTTTTATTTTTTAATCCTGTGGAATAAGCAAGCTAGAGGAGCAGGTGGTGGGATGCTCTATGGAGAAACCTGAACCTGTCTCAATTAGGATTTTCCTGGGTGCCTCGCCAATGTCTGTCCTAAGGTGCATGGCTTCATAAGACCTTCCTAAAAACCAGGAAGAGAGGGGACGGGTACAAGCAAATTACACAAATAAATGGCAGTGAGCCCGCAGTTACAGAACAATTACAGTGGTGACAAAGTGGCCACACTTGGGCCGATAGAAAAATGGCTACCCTTAGGTTTAATTAAAGTGGCAACCACACCTCCACCAGACCCAAACTATGCCTTCAGCTTGAGGAAGAGGTGGCAGGATGGCATTTGACCACAGCTGGTAGTGGGGTGCTATGATGGGGAGCAGCCCAGTCAGGGTGGATGATGACAGCATCACCTGCCCTGACAAACACCTGCGGCATCAGTACCAGCCTAGGAACTTGTTAAGATGTGTATCCTCAAAAAAAAAAAAAAAAAGATGCGTATCCTCAGGGCACACCCTAGATCGGTGGTTCTCAACCTGTGGGGGTCGAATGACTCTTTCACAGAAGTCGCCTGATTCGTAACAGTAGCAAAATGACAGTTATGAAGTAGTAACAATGAAAATAATTTTATGTTTGGTGGGGTCACCACAACATGAGGAACTGTCTTAAAGGGTCGCGACATGAGGAAGGTTGAGACCCACTGTCCTAGATCTACTGAATCAGAAACGCTGAGGGAGGGAACCTGTAACAGACCTTCCGGGTGATCAGACGGTCTTTGAGACCACTGCTCTGAGTGGTATGACTATGTCGATCGCCGTTCAGACAGCTCACAGTCCCTGGTGGAGGAAGGAGTTCTTTCTGGGAGCTGTGATGAGTCAGACAACATGGAGCTTCTGTGGGCCAGCCTTCGGCGAAAGAGGGGGGCTCAGCTGTCCTCTCATGGCTGTGGTGAAGATACAGTCAAACTGATGTTTTTAAGTTTCTTTGATCGCCGGCAGAGTTTCAAACGTGAGGGCGTGGTCCTTGCAGTTTTCAGAACGTTCTGAAAAAGAAGACTCATTGAACCCCTGCCACTTGCCAGACAGCATGAAGTGACCCATAGTTAGCATATCAGACAGAGTCTCCTATTTTCCGAATTTCACAACACCTAAGACTGAGGCTGAGTTTCAACAACCTGAGAGAGCAGGACAGCTCGCCCACTTCTCTGTGATTCCAAGTGGTCCAAGAGGCTTTATGGAGGTCCATGGTCTTGTCATCTTGATTGTTGCAGGTCCATGATCCTGGCTTACAGTCACCTGTGGAGCTTTCTAAAGTACTGGGAATCTGATTCCATTGGTTAGAGAAGGGGCCTGGGCATTGATAGTCTTTAAAAGGTCCCCAGATGTTTGCCTTTTGTAACCACTGTGCATGGCATAGCACCACCACCGTTTCTTGTCAGGACAGATGCTGGGGATTCAGGAGTTCCGAAGACCTAAAGAACTGACACAGAGCTGGAAAGCCATGAGCTGCCAGGGAGAGCTTCTTGGACTGCAAATTCAATTAGTGCTTACAAGTAGCATTCACTATGAAAATTGTTCATTACTTTTTGGTGAGCATGTGTGCCATCTAGAAAGGCTAAAGAATTCAGAGGACAATAAAGAGGATGATGTTACCCTTCAGTCCAGATACCTTGCTTGTGAGGCCGGACAGGGCCCCTAGTTTGTGAGGCCTGAGGGACCCAGGTTATAAGGTCTGAGGAATATTTGGCTGTGAGACCAGGTAGTGAGACCAGAGGAACCATTGACTGAGAGACCAGGTGAACCATTCATCAAGAGACCAGAGGAACCATTGACTGAGAGACCAGAGGAACCATTGACTGAGAAACCAGAGGAACCATTGACTGAGAGACCAGAGGAACCATTGACTGAGAGACCAGGTGAACCATTGACTGAGAGACCAGAGGAACCATTGACTGAGAAACCAGAGGGACCATTGACTGAACCATTGACTGAGAAACCAGAGGGACCATTGACTGAGAGACCAGACGGACCACTGACTGAGAGACCAGAGGAACCATTGACTGAGAGACCAGGTGAACCATTGACTGAGAGACCAGAGGAACCATTGACTGAGAGACCAGAGGGATCACTGACTGAGAGACCAGAGGGACGACTGACTGTGAGACCAGAGGGACCATTGACTGAGAGACCAGAGGAACCATTGACTGAGAGACCAGAGGGACCATTGACTGAGAGACCAGAGGGATCACTGACTGAGAGACCAGAGGGACCACTGACTGAGAGACCAGAGGGACCACTGACTGAGATACCAGAGGAACCATTGACTGAGAGACCAGAGGAACCACTGACTGAGAGACCAGGTGAACCATTCATCAAGAGACCAGAGGAACCATTGACTGAGAGACCAGAGGGACCACTGACTGAGAGACCAGAGGGACCATTGACTGAGAGACCGGAGGAACCACTGACTGTGAGACCAGGTGAACCATTGACTGAGAGACCAGAGGAACAATTGACTGAGAGACCAGGTGAACCATTGACTGAGAGACCAGAGGAACCATTGACTGAGAGACCAGAGGAACCATTGACTGAGAGACCAGGTGAACCATTCATCAAGAGACCAGAGGAACCATTGACTGAGAGACCAGAGGGACCATTGACTGAGAAACCAGAGGGACCATTGACTGAGAGACCAGAGGAACCATTGACTGAGAAACCAGAGGGACCATTGACTGAGAGACCAGAGGAACCACTGACTGTGAGACCAGGTGAACCATTGACTGAGAGACCAGAGGGACCACTGACTGAGACCAGAGGGACCATTGACTGAGAGACCAGGTGAACCATTCATCAAGAGACCAGAGGAACCATTGACTGAGAGACCAGAGGGACCACTTACTGAGAGACCAGGTGAACCATTCATCCAGAGACCAGAGGGACCACTGACTGAGAGACCAGAGGGACCATTGTCTCCGAGGTCTAAGGAGGCCTGCTTGTGAGGCCCGAGGAGAGAGGAGGTAGGCTTGATTCTTCCCATATTAGAAGTAGAAGAGCAGACCCCAGGGAGGCTGCGTGATGCCCCTAAGTAGGGGTACTTAGGGTTGGCTTGTAGATATGGTGGTCAGGGAGAGGGTAGTGTAAGTACCTGCCCTGGGAGCTTGTGGGTAAAAAAGGCAGACTCTGGGAACACTGTGTCACATCTGTGGAGTAGGACGAAGGAGCCAATTACAGCTCTTTGTGAACCCCAGTCTCAAAGAGGGAGTGCCTTCCATGTGCCATCTCCCATCCCTTCTTTCTTTACAAATTCCCTTGAGCTGGAAACGAGTGGCGCCCAGCTCAGGCAGGAGTGGCCATTCCAAAGTTGCAGGTGGGGTCGGGGGAGGGGAACACCCACGTGGTGGAGTAGCGGTGACACTTGTAACCCACACTGTTTTTGTCCTCAAGTCTGTGGTGTGCACAAGGAGAGGGTCAGGAGTCGGGGGTGGTTGGGTAGTGGGGTCCTGGGTGAAGGGTTAGCCTAGGGAGCTAGGGAGCCACCTAAGGGAACCAGCCTCAAACCTGACTGTCTTTCCCCAGCATTCCCATCTTCTCCCCAAAGTTGCAAGGAGCCAGGCTCCGCCCCACGTCCACGATATCCCCCTCCCAAACTGCAGAACTCTGGGACCTTTGTCCTCGCCCATCCTAAAACCACTTTCCCATGATATCCCCCTCCCAAACCGCAGAACTCTGGGACCTTTGTCCTTGCCCATCCTCAAACCACTTTCCCATGACTGCCCGACCAACAAAGCCCGCTCCTCTCCTCGGGGGTACTGGGCGGCCACGTTCCGTTTTTAATGGACTACAGCTAAAGCAAGTTCAAAAGTGCCAGGGCCGTAAACTTCAGCCCAAGTCCCGCAAACTGCCGCCCGCCGTGGCAGGATGATTCAGGAGGCCAAACTTTACCGCGCCGAGTCGGGGAATTTCCTGCAAATGAACTTTTCAAGAATTATGCCGTCGTTGGCATTACGGTATTACCCACACGCCTGTTCCCGATCACTCACTGGAACTTATTTTGTCGTTAACCTCCATAAAGGCCTGTGCTCACTCGCACACGCCTGTCACACTCACATTATTTAGAAGTCCTTATTATTATTTTATTGCCAGCCCTTGACAGCTGAGGAAAAGCCAAGCGCTTTCATCTTGGCCCCCTCCCTCCCGCTCCCCTTTAGTTTACAGTGTAAGAGCTGCATGTAAGATGGATTTGATTAATATGTAACAGAGATGCAATTCTCCGTAAAATGTGCTGTACTTTAGCACCCAGGAAAACAAACTGCATCACAATGGCTTAAATCTCAGTCCATTGTATTATATAGACATCATAAATAATAGAGAGCAGGCAGATATTGCTGCAGGCTTAATCTGCATAACACATCTGAGCTCTCCATAATGTGTTCAACTTGTCACTTTTAGTATAGAAGAGAGGCAATAAAACCAACAGCTGACTGCCACACATCAGCCTGGCTTCTCCTTCCAGTGGGGGGACTGCTCATTAAGACATCTTTTAGCCCTGACTTTTAAAATCCATAACTCTTACAAATGTTTAAAAAAAAAAAAAGTTCTGCCACAGAAGACTAAGTGCATAATACATGTCAACGTCAGATTTTCCAGACTTCTCCCCGCAGTGACCACTCCCCATTGTCCTCGCCGGCCAGTCCCCACCATCACCACCACCACCACCACAGCACCTGAGTCCCCACCATCACCACCACCACCACCACCACAGCACCTGAGTGCGGGTGTCTTTCACAGATACAGGTCCTAGCGTTTCAGATACCAGCCAAAGAAATATCACTGCCTCCACCTCAAGTCGGGGCTGAGTCACTGCTTTTGAGCTTCGTGCCCATGCGCTGACACCCACCCCACCCCCAAAGGATGGCTGACCCCCTCGCTTCTCTCCCTCAAAAAAGCAGAAATACAGCAGGAGCAGCCATTCCCAGGCCGGCTTTGCAAACAGCCTTCAGGTCAGTCCCGGGAAGCTCAGAAATGTCCGTACCTTTACTTTCCTCAGTTTACCTACTGGAAACTCCGTTTGTGCCGGAGCGGAGGCAGAATCACGTCCGCCGTGGCTGTGTGCTTTCACTTGGCAGAGTTTGCCGCTTGGCATCAACCCTCACTCATGGCCACTCAGCCCACCCTGACTCGTAGCAACCCTATGGCATGGAGGAGAGCGGCCCCTATGGGTTTTCAAGGTGGTAACTCTTTACAGCGGGGGCAGACAGCCTCATCTTCCGCCCAAGGAGCGACTGGTGGGTTTGAACCGCTGACCTTGCCTTTAGCAGCGTAGCGTGTCCAGCTCTACACCACTCCTCCACCACCACCCCCTCCAGGTCTCTTACCACAACCACCCCCCCCCCCGCCACCACCCAAGCTCCCCGTTTTTCCCATCAGAAAGCAAAACTTGAAAACACTTCTGCGTGTCTTTGTTTTGCTGGTTTGGTTTTATAATGGCGGCGGACGTTTTTCAAAGGATTAAGGCTCCTAAGCCTAAAATTTAAAAATAAAGAACAGTTCTTGTGTCAGTCTGGGTAGACTAGAGAAAAAAATCCACAGAAACTCATATGTACATGAAAGAGTTTTATATAAAAGGTAAGTGTGCATTAAGAAAGCATCCCAACCGAGTGCTGCCCAAGCTCATAAGTCTGACATTAGCCCGTATGTCCGACACCAATCTACAAAGCTCTCTGCAAACTTGCAAAACATACACAATGACACCGACTGCAGGTGCAAAGCAGAATCAGTGAACATGTAAGCATCTCAGTGCTGGCAGGGGTCTCCACACGGCTGCTCCAGCACCCAGGGCTGCATCGGGGTAGGTCCATGTGGGTTCTCCTCAGGGATGTCTCGCAGGAAGTGAGCCTTGCCAGCTGAAGCAGGGAACTGGCTAAGGCAGCTGCATCCTGGTCCAACCATCACAAAGCAAGAGACCCGAGAACTAAAAGGGCAAGGCTCACTGAGCCATTTATCTCTCTGCCCGTCAATTAGCCCACATGTGTTTATCGGCCAGGTTGGCACAATAAACTTTAACTATTTCAGTTCTACTTGAACTCCAAGCGGGTCCCACCCTGTGAGGTACGTGCTGGTGGGGGAGAGGGTGCTGTAGCGGCTTTGCTGGAGACCCTCAAAGGATGTAGCACCCTCTTTAGAAAGGACCCTCCTCGACATGTTTCCTGGTGCTCGTAAGAAAAATGAATGGTTGCCGGTAGCCCCCATGGTGGGAAGCCTGGTTAGGACGAAACAGGAAGATGTTCCAAGCGGTCAGAAGTCACCCCAAGGAAGGACTTACAAGCCCCACACTTGAAGCATTGAGAATCTGTTGACCAAACATAAACTCTGGAGGGAAGGGGCGGGGGGAGTCCCCGTGGATCAGGAAGTGGGGGGAGGGCTGGCATTGGGATTGGAAGTGGAGACAGAAACCCCATCCTGCAGGAGGATGAAGTGCGGTTTACTTGGCTGATTAATTGAGAACTCGGGGTGGACGTGTGTGAGGTGGATTTGAGCGAGAGACCCGCTGAGACAGAGCAGCTTTCAGGGATTCCAGGCAAGGCTGTGGGTGCGGACTGAAAGGGGGCTTGGTTCCCCGGCCTCGGAATGTCGGCCTGGAACAGTGCGACGTCTTTCCAGCCCGCACAATGGCACTTTGTGTTTGGAGAATGCCATCTTTAAGCCCCAACGTGGGCAGCAGCTTCGCGGCCTCGGGATGCCGCTGGTGCCCACCGGGCAGACATTGCAAGCTCAGCCACCAACTGCTAGATTCCACGTTGTCACCGTCCCTTGGCGACACGGGCTTCCTGTCTGCTCCCCCAGCCACCTGTGGACCTCCTTGACGCCACAGCCGGGGCGGCCTTGGCATTCCCCGGCTCCCGGGACTGCCGCTTGGACTCGTCCGCAGCCGAGGTTTTTCTTCTCTCTTGCTTGTCTCCATCCCGTTCCACCTCCGACTCCTCCCAGCTCCAGCCCGTCCACCCAGCAGAAGCCTCCCGTCCTGCCCAGAGCAGTCACCTCTGTCCCCTCCGTTTCCTAGGCTCCGAGAACTCTTTTTGCTGCAGTCACATCAAGTGCATGTCCCACCTGTGCCCTGGGAGACCCCCACCAACTCCATCCCCTCAGGAAAATCGTGAGGCCCCTGCCTGAGAGGTGTCTGTCCTACAGCATTCTGGGGCGCTTTGGGGGTTGAGGTGAAAATACATGCAGCAAAACATACACCGATTCGACAGTTTCTACACGGCAACTCTGCGGTGTGGCCTCGCTTCCTCAAGTGGTGCTGCCAGGCTCATTGTCCTGGGTGAAATCATTTCACCAGCACTGCCACCAGCTCAGTGGCATCTAAGCAAAAACATCCCTCTCCCCGCCCCTCCCCCCAAAAAACGCACTGCCATCCAGTCAACGCCAACTAGAGGACAGGGTAGAACTGCCCCTGTGGGTTTACAAGATTGTGACTGTTTGCGGGAGTAGAAAACCCCATCTTTTCCCCAAGGAGCGGCTGGTGGCTTTGAACTGCTAACCTTGTAGTTAGCAACCCAACGCAGAACTACTATGGCACCTGGCTTCCTCCACCCCACTCGTAGTAAACCAAACTCATTGCCGTCCAGTTGATTCCAACTCACAGCGGCCCCATAGGACAGGGTAACGCTGCCCCTGTGAGTTTCTGAGAATGTAACTCTTTCCTGCAGTAGAAAGCCTCATCCTTTTCCTGCAGAGCAGCTGATGGATTTGAAACACCAACCTTTCCGTTAGCTGCCTGGTGCCAACAGGGCTCCTCTGTAACGACTACTAAGTTGAAGCTTGTATATATGTTCCCTTCTTGTCTGTGAGATCATACATCACTCGTCCTTTTGTGATTGACTGATTTCGCTCGGCGCATTGTCTTCCACTTTCATCCAAGTCATGGCATCCCACCAACTTCTGAACAGGGATTTTATAAATATAAATATACTCATCTAATAGTTTGGGGGCAGATAACTGGGTTAGTTTTGACCCTCAATTCAGGACACACTGTCATCCTGGATCTCTGTGTAGCCTCTCAATTTTTTCCCCATCATCCCCAGTCTCCCCAGGACCCATCTCCTCCTGGTTGTCATGTAGCCTTGTAAAACTCACTTCTATGAAGTCAGTGCTGATACATAGCCACCTCCCACCCCCCAAAACTCCTCCATGGGTTTCTGAGATTGCAACAGTTTACCAGAGTAGAAAGCCCAGTTTGCTTTCTCTTACGTAGCTACTGGGAGACTTGAACTGCCAACTGTGCAGATCACAGCCCAAGTCATAACCAGGACATCACCAGGGCTCCTGCTAACCTTCTCAAGCAGGCAGTGTTATTCTGTGGGTGTGCTTAGCACATGCGAGTGGTAGCCTGGCATCGGTCTTGGTTCTGCTTTGTGTCTTTCCTCGGCACATATTTTAGCTTTAGCCTGTGCTTGTGCTTTGGGCTGCTAACCGATAAGGTGAGTAGTTTGAAATCTCCAGCTGCTCTGCTCCACAGGAGAGACAGGGCTTTCTACTCCTGCACAGAGTTGAAGTCTCAGAAACTCACAAGGGCAGTTCTCCCGTGTCCTGTTGAGTCATTATGAGTCGGCATCAGCTCAATGGCAGTGAGTGTGGTTTTGGGGGTTTTACTGGTGCCCGTGTTATTTTCTCGGTGCTACCCAGTATGCAACGTCTGCGTTCCCCTAAGGGTGCGGATACCTAATGTCCTCCCTCCTTCTCCAGTGAGAAACATTTCCTCTACAATCATCAGCACTCTCTGTCCATGTAGATGTCTCTGTAATCAAACAGATTTGGTAAATTAGAGCGGGAGCCAATAAGAGGAAGGTCCTCGAGGAGATGGACTGATCCAGGGGCTGCAACACAACAACAGGCTCAGGCTTAGGAGCCATTGTGAGGATGGAGCAGGACGGGCAGTGCTTCGTCCATTGTGCACTGGGCCCCTGTGGGTCAGAACCAACTGATGGCTGCAAACAGCAACAACGTTTACAGAACTGGCTTTCAGAATTGCTGTTAACTTTACAATCTACCAACAGCGCTCGAGTTTTCATCTCCATGTGTCTTAGCCAGTACTTGTTGTTACCCACCGTTCTAGTGTTTGCCATTTGTAGAGCACTGAAGTCGTAGTGAGTTGACCAGTTTTGAGTTTCTGAGTCTGGTCGATTTGCAGATTTTTTATTTTTTGTTGTTGTTGGGTGTGGCGGGGGTCATTGTTGTTTTGAAGGTAATTTGTTTGTTTTGGGTCCATTCTAATTGTGCTTTGTTGTTTCTAGACTTTGAACTGTCTTCTAATCTACTATCCTATAGGATTGCTATGAGTCAGAATTGACTCCATGACAATGGGTTCAATGTGGCTTAATCTGTTATCCATTAGTTAGGTGTAGTTGTGTTTAATTTTGCTGTTATGTAATACATGCCTTAAAAACATTTTTTTGGTATCAGCTGTATTCTGAAGATCTTAAGAAGTCTCTCCTTGCCTCTAGTTCATTCTCTCTGCATTTTCTTTTATTAACTTGTTAGTATTTTTTTCAAATGCGGGTCCTTCATTGACCCAATAAAGGCTTGCTCCAGTCTCAAAGGTTATCTTGAGTTTGTCTCCACCAGTGTCCTCAACCAGATGTCAGTTTCCTCAGGGTACTGTGATGTTGTGTATGGGCCCAGGGGTGAAGAATTTTGTTTCCTTCTGTCGAAGTGTGATCCGTCCTGAAGCGGCAGTCTTTGATCTTCATGAGTAAGCGCGTCACGTCCTCTTCATTCTTAGTGAGTGAGGTAGATGCATCTGCAAATCACAGGTTGGGCATGCGTCTTCTTCCAATCCTGATGCCAAGTTCATCGTTGTCTGGTCCAGCTTCTGGGATGATTGACTCAGCACGTGGATCGAATTAAGTCTGGTGAGAGGACACAGCCTTAATGCACACCTTCCCTGACATGATCTCTCCTTGTTCTGTGCATACAACTGCCTGTTGGTCTCTGTACAGTTTCCATGTGAGCACCGTACTGACAAAAGGGTTTCAGACCCCATGTGTGTCCCTCACTGGCTGGATTCCATATACCAATGAATATGCCCATGAACAACCCCATCGCATCTCCTACAGAGCTGGCTGGATAGATTCAGGTTGAATAATGAATCAAGGTTCTTGTCCCATTCCTCAAGCGCTCCAGGAGGCAGGTCCTGGTGTATCCTGGACACCCTTCGCTCCCACCAGAAGAGCTGTAGGAGATCATAAAGACAATGACCAACCACCGGGCTTCTGAATGATCCCTGGGTTTCATTGTCTCCACTTCCTCTCTGCACCATTACCGAGGTAATTGAGTTGGAAGTGGCAGATGTATTTCCTTCACCTTCCTCCAGGCTCACAAGCATTCCTTCCTCGCCCAGAGGGAGGGAGATTAATTGACTGCTTCCATCTTCCATTCAAATGAGCTTGCCACGTGACCCCCCTGTTCCCCAGTCCCAGTAGCCTCCCCTCATGTAGTGGGGGCTGGACCGGAAGGAGGCCAACCTGCAACTGGACAACCCCCCGCTATTCCACCAGGCTCCTCTCTCACCTTCCCGTTGCCCGCGCGCGCGCGCACACACACACACACACACACACACACACACACCCCTCCACATCACAACAACTCAACTGGGAAATCGCAGGGGAGAAAGGAGGCTGTGACCAGGCAGCAGGAGCTGGGCTTCTGCAGAGCCATTGAACCGTTCTGCAGGGCCGCCAGATGGTCTGCTCCAGCAGTAGCTGCTGCCCAAAGTTCCATGGCCTCCCTCCGGACGGGCGGCCTCCTGCGGGCACCCTCTTGCATCATGTCTTTTCTGTCCCCTGGCATTTGTGGGCGGCCCTGGCTCGCTGGGCAGACCATGGTGGGAGGGGCAGGATGGAGGTAGGGGTGAGTGGGGGGGGGGGTGACGGTGAAGGCAAGAGATGCCCTTCTTGTTCTTGCTTTCCCCTTCTTTGCCTTTGGCTTCTGACAGTGCAGCTTTTAATCTAGAAATTATGGCAACTCGTATGTGCATTTTGAGAGTATATCATTGCCGCATTTAATTAACGGTTATTAGCGTGCGCGTACCGCGCCGTTCCTGGTGTCACAAATCATGAAGCCTCCCAGCGCAGTTATGGCAATTAAGAACTCCATCACACCTTCTGTATAGTCATTTGGTACTTTTCCAGGTCTTTTCAAAACTGGAAATTACTAATCGAATCATTTCTGCTCTGCGCCTCAGTATCGTTTATCCCATTCCTAATGATGTGCAACTCCCCCCCCCCCTTCTCTCTCTTTCTCTCTCTCTCTTTCTCTCTTTCCTTTGGCCGTTAACAGAGGCATCCGTGCGGCTAACCCATTTCACACCACTGTCATGCTTTAGCGAGGCGATAATGAACTTGCAGGAGGAAAAAAAACACGCAGGCTCCCGGTTCTCTTTGCAGGGCGGGCCGGCCGCCGTGTCTCTCCTCTCCTGCTGCTGGGTGACTACATTTTGAAACTGTAAACCGCATGCACGGGCCTTCTACCCAGACTTGCCCGGGCCCAGCCTTCCCCAGCATCGTTCCTGCTGGATCAATTTATCATCCCTCTAAATGGGAACTAATTACTTCCCAGGGAGAGATTGCAGGCAAGTACCAGCCTTTGCAGTGGCAGCAGCCCTCTGTGGCAGGGTGAAGGCCGGAGGCCACAGGGCCATCCAAAGGGGCCATCCCCCATACCGCCTGAATCGCCTCTGTGGGTGTGTATATTAAGGAGAGCAGCAGCCCACTCACGGGCAAGGTCGCTGAGGTCAGCTGTTGAAAGGGCATCTCACTCAGAAGGTCACCTGGACGGTGCCCAGGCCAATGCCAGGGACCATGCAACCGCCAGCCTGCTGGCAGTGTGGCCCACCGCCTCTGGCCCCCTGAGAGCTGGCTGCACTTGTCTTCTTCCCTCTGCCTGAGAACACTGCCCTGGAAGCAGCCCCGGAATGACTGAACCGGTGCCATTTGTAGGGCATCAAACAGACCGTGCCGCTGACAGCTGTGGGCAAGATCTAGTCCAATGCCATGCCAGGAAGCGCTCAGCTGAGCTGAGTGGGGTTGAGGCTCGGGTTGGGGCTGGGGCCAGGCCAGGCAGCACACAGGCTGCTGAGCTGTCTGAACAGAGAAGGGCCTGGCAGGTTCCCCCCTCCTTTGCCCAGTTGGGATGCTGTCGGCTCTGCCGTGTGGCACTGTCGGGCAGGCTGAGCAGTTGGGGTCTCCGGGTGGATGGCACCACCTCTGTGTCTGGGCTCAGCTGCAAGGTCTGCCTTCGCCTGGCCCTGGTGTTGCCCAGCCTTGGCCATGCTCCCAGCAGATGTCAGACAAGACCCAGGAGAGGCCTGGGTTTAGTTCAGCCGCTTATTGATTCTCCCACCATGTGATTTGTCTTCCACATGGGGGACGGGGAGGAACACACACTCAAGCCCCCAGCACTGAGCATATGGTGATGGTCGTCGTGATCATGGGTACCATCTATTCCATTCCAACTCATGGCACCCGATGTGACAGAGTCAATCTGCCTTGGTGGGCTTTCTAAGCGGGAAATTGTAGAAGCTCATTGCCAGGTATCTGTCGCTGAAGGCTGTTGGGTGGACTCAAACCAGTGAGCTCTTGGTTAGCAGCAGAGGGTTGCATCTCTAGAGACTTCAGATCCAAAGTGACGTGTCTTCCCAAGTTCCCTTCCATTGAAGGCCAGAGAGTGGGTCCCTTGTCCTTCCTTGTCTGGCAGTGATGTCTTGAGAAAGGACGAGATGACGCAACCCAGAGTAAGGCACAGAGCTGGCCCCTGCAAACACCTGGTGTGGTGGGCCAGGTGGAGCCCAGAAGTTCATCCCAGCTCCCCATGGGTCTCCAGGGTGGCTTATGTACCTTGAGTAAGAATATGTACCCAGAAATCAATTTTGCAATCAATTTTCAATATGGCTGGATGTTAAAAAAATCTACTGTTTTTATAAATAAGAATGTTACACCTTCTTTAATATCTTTTGATGATGATATCCTCATTCATAATATGAATTCAATCTCTCTCATTTACTTACACACACTAATATTTGTAAAAGGAAAAGGTCAGATTGAGTCAGGGTTCAGCAAGTGCAAAGACCCCACAGCCGATCAACATAGTGAGTAGTTAGGGAGTTGTGGAATGACTGAGGTAGGGTGCTCCCTGCTAAGATTTGGGCACACTGTCAAAATAATGCTTCTGTCAGTGAATGGGTTCAGCAAACTCTTTCTGCAAAGATCCAGGTTGTAAATACTGTCGGCTTTGAGAGCCAGCTACTCGGTGCTAACTCTGTACCTCAAAAGCAGCCATAGACTGTCTGTAAATGAATGGAAGTCGCCGGTTACCTGTAAAACTGTCGACATTCACAGGCAGCAGGCCAATTGTGGTCTATTCTAAGCCACGGAGTACATAAGGGAGTGTGACTGATCCTTGCTGTCATCCAGCCAACACTGATTCATAGGGACCCCTGTGAGTTCCCTAGACTGTAACTGTTTACTGGAGTAGAAAGCCCAGTCTTTCACCCGAGGAGCTGCTCTTTGGTAAAAGGCCTATTCAAGTCCCTTGTCCATTTTATGAGTGGGTTATTTGCCTTTTTTGTTGTTAAGTTGATGAGGTGTTATTCACGAGGGTAAGTCAAAAGGCATTGCTATAAAAATCTTAATCACCTTTATTTAGTAACTATATCAAAATGGGAAGCTATTGGGTCTTGGCACTCTCCTATCTAGGTTTATAACTTCTAGAGGTGGGGTGTTTCCCTCGCTAGCCCTTCCCTCAAGGAATTCTACACCTTTGACTGACAGACATCAAGTCAAGCTAGTGATGTTGACATCTTTGAGGGACTTGAATCATGTTCCTTTAAAATAGCCTTTGAGTTAAGAAACAAAGAGAGCCCGGAATTGGTCTAAGCAGCTATAACAGTAGGAAAAATAAAACTGAGCTGGATTTGGATTATTTTGTGACATACAGGGGCAAGATCAGGGCCGTAGGCTGGATGGGATGAAGTTTCCCAACAAAATTCTCCCAGGACCATCCTTGCTACCTTCAAAGAATGAGCAGGCCCATTTCATGATAAGGAAAATCCCTGTGTTTAGGTCATCGATGCAGTTGTATGTAGACCATCTTCCTAATATGCCCTCGTGGTCATCAGACCTCCCTTCAAAAAAGGTCTTAATGTGTGTTCCTTGGTCAATGTGGGTGCCAGCCTGTTTTGATGATTGCAGCTGTGTGGTGTGTTTTAAAATCAATAATGTGTGAGTCTTCCCGTTTTTCTTTATAGCAGGGCTTGAGCTATTTGGGGCCCTTTGCGTTGGTTACTGGCTACTTTTGGAAAATTGTATAATTTGTTTTGCTTCCTACATACCACGACACGAAGCCTAAAACTAGCTAAGGACCTTCTGCAAAGAGAGAACTCGGGGCTGGCAGCATTTTTACATGTGTGTGAGAACAGACAGTATTGTGGCTCTCAGGATCAATTGTCTCAAGGCTCCCTTGGAAGAACTGCCTCCAGAGTACTCCTTAGAAGCAAAGATGGTGAGCCTTCATCTCACATACTGCGTTAGCAGGAAAGACTAGTCCCTGGAAAAGACCGTCATGGTTGGTCAAGCAGACGGGCAGTGAAAGGGAAGAAGACTCTTGGCACAGTGGCAATGATTGCGTTGAGACTGATGCTTCTGAGGATGGCGCCGGGCCGGGCAGTGCTTCATTCTGTGGTTCGTGGGCTCACTGTGAATCAGAAGCTACTGCAGGGCACCCAGCAGCAGGCCTCCATCGCATAAGAAATGAGGTTCAATCCAGCCCCAGGGGCCCGTGCATTCAGGTCCTTTGTGCCATTACAATCTCTGCCACAGGATGCAGCCAGGCTCGGTGGTTTCTGTTAGTGGGATTTCCAGGCTCTGCTTCTCTGTCCAGGAGCCCTGTTGGCTTAGTGGTTACGAATGGGGCTGCTAACCACAAGATCAGCAGTTTGAACCAACCAGCTGCTCTGCTGGAGAAAGATGAGGCTTTCTTTGCCCGTAAAGGGTTACAGTCTTGGAAATCAACGGGGGCAGTTTTGCCTGTCGGAATCAACACCATGGCAACAGGTTTGAGTCTTCCCTGTTTGACGCTTTGGCTCAGAGTTCCTTGAAAACAGATTCCCTTCGCCCTCTCAATCACCATGTAGGCTAATAGTCTTTCCTTTATGACAGCCAAAAGGCCAGTGCCTGCAGCCAGGTAAAGTGCACTTTTAAAACAAGGTCCCCATGCACACGTGAACTTGAGATAATTAGTCCCTGGAGTTTGGACACCCAGCACAGGTACCCTAGAACTCCGCTTCTGAACTGCTTCCCTACCAGGGCTGCTTCTACTCAGCAGGACTTCCTAGGGCCCATGAGGGTCTGCGCCGGCTGAGTTTTTCAGCTGCTGTAGCGATTCCACCTGGCTGGCTGTCTGCTGTCTCCTGTGTCTCCTTCTCTGCCTTCCTGGGGGTGAGGCAAGCCCCTCTGCGACCCTCACCACCTTCTCAAGAGCACTTTCTGATTTCAGTGCAAAACTCTACGAGGTCTGCTTGTCTTTCATCTCTGCTCGTAGACAGAAATGACATCCTTGTGTTTTGTGTTGATTTTCCCACTCACTACTGTTCAGCAACAGTTGTCATTTTGGAAGATTCCAGACCAATGTGAGGGCTTCTCTCCTTCCCACCTCCAATCCTGAGCTGCTGTCCTGAGAGGGGCCTCCAGTCACTTCCAACTCACCCTGGAGAGCAGAGCGAAACCCTGCCTGGTCCTGCGCCACCTTCACCAGTGTCCTTTCATGGTTGAGGCCGCCGTTGCAGCCGCTGGGTCAACCCACCTTGCCCAAGGTCATCCTCTTTCTGGCGGCCCCTCCACTGCACCAAGCATGAGGGTCTCCAGGGACTGGTCTTTCCTGATCGTGGTTCCCAAGTACATGAGGACAAGCCTCGCCATCCTCACTTGCAAGGAACACACTGGCTGTAACTTCTTCCCAGGATAGATCGCGTCATTCCTTGGGATCGTGAAAAAGCCACTTAAGTTCATGATGTAAACTTTGGGCTCTTGGCATTTTGATGGTCCGCAGGTAAAACTGTAGGTAGTTAACGGTTTGGAGTCTCATGGCACTACCAGGAGGACTTGGAGAACTTGTGGGAAAGCGGCGACACACGGGTCTGAATTGGCATTGGAAACTCTGATGATGGTTACCGGTGTCCTTTGAAAAGGACTATCTGTTTAGTCAACGGATAGCAATTTCTTACTTTGGAGAAAAGTGAAACCGTTTCTATATACCGATGACTGTTGTGGGCACTGAAGTGTGAACTGTAGACACTTGGTGTGGTGAGGGCCTCGAGGGAGGGGGCAAGGGAGGGAGAGTTCTCTCAGGAGGTGATATGTGAGCGTGTGAGACAGGGTTCTCTAGAGAAACAACACCAGCACACTTTGATTGTATATACCATATATACATGTGATTTTCAGCACATTTTTAATGCAGTTTTGTGGTAAAATTAGGTGCCTTGGCTAATATTCAGGTCAACTTGTACTCAAGTGTATATGGTGTATGTGTGCGTGTGTAGATAGGTAGATAGATAGATAGATACAGCATAAAGGATATAATAGCTAATTAGTCCACACAACAGTACAGAGGGCTCAGTTCAACTCACTCTGTTAATATACTGGAAATCCTTCAACTCAACGAGGACTGCTAGGTCCAAGGTCAAGGAAGCAGACAGCTGAGTCTTCCACAGTGCAATGCAGAGAGTCCGGCCACAGGCAGCAAACAGCAGGTCACCAACAGTCAGCAAGACAACAGGATCCAACAGCCCCAAGCTCAAGCGACATATACACCAGCAGCGTGGCGAAACAGGTCTCGAAGGAGCTTCAAGCTCGAGTGCTATGGTCCATGGATTGGCTGTCCCACAGGTAGTGTAGCTCACAAGTTGAAACAGAGAACTAGTTAAGGCAGACGCATGCTGGCCCAAGATCACCAGAGAGAGAGAGCGAGCAAGAGAAAGGTGTGTGTGTGGGGGGGGGGTGTCTTGCTGAACCATTTATCTCTTTGCCCTCCAATCAAACTGCAACCTGATCAATCCCACATGTTCCTCTGGCCAGGTTGACACAATAAACCTGCCTATCACAGTGAGCAACTGAACAAGGAGAAGGAGAGCGCCACTAGAAGGCTCCAGACTAGTGAGAAGCTCTAGAGGGGTAAACACACTGCATATGTCCAGGCAGCACCGTGGTGGTGAGAGCAGCCAGTGGAGCATGGCAGCAGGCAAAGCTGGTAGCAGCCACCAGGCATATCCCACAAGGCCTTGTAGACCACAGTGAAGAAAAGCAAAACCAGCATGGTTATCAAGTCGGTCCCCACTTCACATGTGACAGAGACCTGCAGACAGAGGTTTTTGTGGCCATGACCTTTCAAATGAGCTCACCAAGCTGTTCCTCCCAGGTATCTCTGGATGCGTTCTAACCAGCCCACTTTCCCTTGGTGGCCCAGCATTTAGGTATTAGGTTGGAGTTCATTAGCCTGATTGAAAGGAAGGACGTGACCACGTGGCTCTCAGTGGAGGCGGGGCATGGTCATGGCTGGACACAGCAGTCAGTGGGCAGCCTGGTGATACGTGTCTGGAAAACTGGTCAGCAAAGGTCTTGAGGACAAATTCCTTAGTGCTTGGGGGGTGGGGCTGTGTTCCTTAGATCCTCACTTCCTACCTGTGCTGGTGTCTGCATCTTAATAAGTCACCTTCTACTGCAGTGTTTCTCAATGTGGGAGATCCTGCCCTCCCACCCTCCTGGGGGCCCTTGGCATGATCTAGGAAGGCCACCAAAGCAGATACCTACACTTTATCCAGTATGATGGACTAGTGTACAGGCATTGTTCATGGCCAGGGGAATGCAGTCCTTTTTCCTTTTTTTTTCATCTGAAAAGGGGACAGTAGGTCCAATAGATTTGGGAACCTATGATTGACCTTGATCTTATACCATGGAGGCAACTCCTCCACATGACTCCATTGCCAAAGACACCCTTGCTCCCAGAGATTCTGAGCTTGAACCCCAGACTTCATTCTCCCCCTATAGGAAGCTTCATGAGGTGGGGTACAGGGATGGCTTTAACAGGATGTTTTTGGGAAAATAGAATTGAAAGCTAATGAAACTTTCCTGCCAACACATTTTGAAGATCCCCTTCTTTGAGTGAGGAGCCCAATGAGGTAGCACAGTACGAGCTGGGCCGTTCCTCCCAAGGTCAGCAGTTTGAAACCACCAGCTGCTCTGTGGGCGAAAGATGAGACCTTCCGCTCCTCTCGAAGGTTAAGAGTCTTGGAAACCCTCAGGTGCAGTCCTACCCTGCCCTAGAGGGTCACTAGGAGTCAGAATTGACTCCATGGCAGGGAATTTGGTTTTTGAGTTTCAGAGAGCTGATGCTGGGACCAGGTCACAGCCACACCACAAGCATTGGCATTGGAATGCCACGCACACCGATCCCCCTTCCCCAGAACCCCTCAGGTGCTCCCCCGACACGATCCGAGGATGGCGTCCCTCTGGTTTTCTTGTGGCACCCTATGCCTTCCCTGAGTGTCCCTTCTGGGTTCCTCAGGCCAAGGACACGGTCCAAGGAGGTTCCTGGTGTGACCATCACTGCCAGTGGGCTGGGGTGAGGAGGGAGTGTGAGTCAGCCTGTGGCCTTGCGGACTGGCACCCCCACCCCCACCCCCACCCCAGGCTGCATGCAAGGGGCCTTGGTGCAGGAAAATCCCACAGACGTCATGTACAGCATCAGCCCTCTCCCGGGGGGAGGGGGGTGCGGGGAGCTACTTCCAAGCGGAGCAAGCTGGAGCTTCTCTCCGGAGTGCCAAGCACAGACTTTTGTCTTTGGAGCGAAATATTTAGATTGGGATGGTGGCGGAGCTCTTTCCTGGGGAGGCGGGCCTGAGCCACAGAGAGCGGAGCTGGCAGCGCTGGCACAAAGGAGCCGGGAATATCTGATGGGCGAAGCAGCAGGATAACTGAAGGCGAATGTGCTAAAAGCCTATCGAGACATCAAGGCGGAACACGAGCTCCTCTGTCGGGCCGGGCCGGGCCGCTGGTGGAGCCGGCTCCGGATTTGTAGCTAGGGAGTATCTCATTTGCTGTCATGTTGGCTGTTCTTGGGTGGGGTGGTTTTTGTTTTGTTTTGTGTGTGGGGATTGTTTTGTTATGTTTCAGTTTTCCCCAGGGTTCTGTGCCCTCAACTGACGCGGCAGGGGGCCCCGCTGCCACCTGTGCGTCACCACATGTGAACAACACTCAGCGCTCACTGGCCTTGGGACCATGCTGACTCACGGTGACCCTATAGGTCAAGGCAGACCTGCCCCTCTGAGTTTCTGAGATGGTGACTGTTGGCAGAAGCAGAAAGCCCCGCTTTTCTCCCATGGATCGGCCGGTGGTTTCAAACCACCGACCTTATGGATTGCAGCCCAGTGAGTAACCCTGACAGGGTTCCCATGTGTGAACAAGTCACCTCCTATTTCTGAGAACAGGTGGAGAAGGGGTAGAGGGGGGACTTGAGAACTTGAACTCCCTGAGGCTCCTGGACGACTGATTCTACCCTGTCCTGGACTTGGCAAGTGACCCATCTCAGCTCAGTGGACAGCCAATGCAGGCCTCTTTGGCTCTTCCTCCTGCTGGGGTCCGAGAGGGTCACAGAAGCTGCCGAAGAAATGCCTCCTTAACCAGCAGCAGGTGACTGAAGTGCGCATCCTCTCGTTGCCCACTACCCTGGCCCTCCATGGGATGGTGGTGGAGGGGGCGGCTGCGATGGCATATCCAGCTGCCTGAGCCAGGTCCCTGACATGGCAGAACCAAACACTGCCTACACCTGTGCCATCTTCAGGCACCGTCATGGTGCTGTGTGGGGTTTGTCACTTGCGTTGGTCCACAGACCACCAGACTTTTCTTCCTATCCTACATCAGCCACTGTGCTCCATTGACACCTGAGCCTCCCCGGGCAGACAGGCACCAGTCTGCACTGGAGGTGCATGGGCTGGGAAGCCAACCCGGGTCTCCCTCAAGGAAGGCCAGAATTCTGGCCTCAGTGAGTCCACATCAGCTGAACACCAAGCCAAGGCTCGCTGGTGGCGCCTGCTGTGGACATGGTGGGAGGCTTTTCCGAATAGGCTGGTGGCCTGCCCTGGCCGGACCTCCTCAGCTGCCCACTTGAAAACAACTGTCTCCATTCTGGAGCCCTTGGGGAAGACCCTGGCTCCGAACACACACATGCGTGCACGCATGCTCACCTACACAGGGAACAGACGGGGAGCCTTCTGAGGAGACCTTCAAAGCTCACCAGCCGCCAGGGAGCCACCCGCGGCTGTGTCCAGTCCAGCCTCAGATCTGCCTCGCTGCCCAGCCCGGCCCGCCCCCCTCCCCCACTCACAGGACTGGTCTGCTTTGAACGCCAGCCCAGCACCTCCTGCACATCGCTCTCTGAGCACACAGCAGCCCCCCAAGAACTCAGGGCTCACACACAAGGCATTCTGAGACCTGAGCGGCAAAGACTCACAAACAGCAGCCCAGTGTGTCTCCTCGGAAACGCCCTTGAAGTGTAGATAAGCCGCACGGGCGATGGAAAACACGGAGAAGGAGGCAGCCCCCCAGCGGGGCCCTGCGTGTTCTCCCGGGGGCGCGGGGGACTCTCTCATGGATAAAATCCAATGGTAATGACAGTCGGAAGGCCTGATGCACGGGCGCGTGGCAGAGCTAATGTATTATTTTGTTTTTGTTTATTCGGCAGAAATGGGGAAATTGCATCTTTGAGGAGAATTACCAGCTCCCCGTTTATTATTCACAGGCCCTAACGCGCGTGGCAGGCAGCCCTTGGCGACTGCAATGCCAGCTCCACCGCAAAGCTAACCGGGTTTTCCAGTCCGTACCTGGTGGGCCGCAGGGGTTGTTGGAGTGGTGTTATACATATGGAAAGCCAGCTTGGGGCAGCCAGGGACGCCAGCCGCTCTTGAGTGAGCTTGTAGCAGGGGAAGCAGAGCCTGGTGGTGACTCCCTGGCACTTACCTGAGCTTCCAGGGGTGGCTGGCGGCAGTGGCATTTGCAGTGAGAATCTCAGAGGGAGGCTATGGCTGGTGGGAGACATGGCCACCAGCAGCCCTCTGGGAGTGCTGACTCTGTGTCCAGCTCAGCTGTAGCCAATGCCCTCTCTGGAGAACTGCACCACCCTCTCGCCGCAAGGTTGGAGGTTCTCCGCCAGGGCAGTTCCTTAGAACCACCTGGGAGCTTGAGACACACCGCTCCCTAGACACACACGCTCACACAGCTCTTAAAACAAGAAAAGGAAACAAGAAGCACGGCCGTGATTAGTTCAAACGCCTCCCCCTCCTCTCACTGCCATTGAGTCAGCACCGACTCATGCCAACCCCATAGGGAGAACCCTGTGACTTTCACTCCTCACGGGACTAGAAAGCCTGGTCTTTGTCCTGCGGAGAAGCTGGTGGTTTTGAACTGCTGGCCTTGTGGTGTGTAGCCCACCTGTCACCCACACCACCGCCAGGGCTCCTCTATTTTCCCCTCATGGCTTTCCTAAGAAGCAGCTGGTGGTTTCGAACTGCTGACCGTGAGCTTTTCAGCCCAATGCTTCGCCCACTCTGCCACCAGGGCTGTTTCCAGCTCTGAACGATCCTGGTCTAGGGTTTCCGAGACTGTGAGTCTTTATGGGCCAGACAACCTCCTCTTTCTTCCTCGGGGGTGACTGGTGGGTTTGTACCGGTGACCCGGCAGTTAGCAGCCCACCGTCTAGCCCACGAATGCTGGTTTAGTCAGCTTCGACCTGAGCATTTGGATTGCTGGCCTCCCACCCCCACCAGGAGCTTCTGCGGGCAGCCCAACGGGTTACCCCTACTGCATTGCCGCCCTATCATGCTTCCAGACATTGCTGGGAAGCAGACGGTCCCGCAGGTCAAGAGCCGTGCAACTTACCGACCGGGTGTCTCCCATGCCGCTGTGTTCACCAAGGCGCTGGAGAGCTGCTTCTGAAAGATCACAACCCTGGGAACCCTATAGGGCAGTGGTTCTCAACCTGTGGGTCGAGACCCCTTCTGGGGTCAACCGACCCTTTCACAGGGGTTGCTTGATTCATAACAGTAGCAAAATGACCGTGATGAAGTAGCAGTGAAAATCATTTTATGGTTGGAGGGTCACCACCACATGAGGAATTATGTTAAAGGGTCAGGACATTAGGAAGGTTGAGAACCACTGCTATAGGGGAAGCAATGCTGCTGGGCACACCTGGGCTTCCCAGGAGCTGAAGCCGCCCCATGACCGCTGTCAGCAGTAATCTCCACTTTCTGCTTGTGTCTCCTGCAGAGCTGGGCTGCAAAGCCAGGCCCACTCGCTCTCGTGTCCGGTCTCTCTGTGTGTCCCCCGACCCCCAACCTGACATGGAGGGCGTGGCAAGGGATGAGTTGAATTAAATAGAAAAGACCTGAGTAAAGGTGGAGCTGGAGGACAGGGAGTTCAGGATGGTTTTTTTTTGGCTCAATTTGTTGTTTTGTTTTGTCATTTAATCATATTCTGTTGGGGTTTAGGTGCCAGTGTTCCTAGAAGATTAGGTTTCCACTGAACCATTTTTCTACCAATTATCCCATGACATTGGAGGCCGTTTTCCCCGGTGCCAACATTCTCACGATTTCTGTTGTAGGTCCCCTTGCCATTCATCTGACTTCCCTTCTCGCCCTCTGACCATCTCTCCCTGCCTGTGCTCAGTCAGGTGCCCACTGTTGGTCCACTACTTGACGGCCTCAGGGCACCAGCGCTCCCCGCCGACGTTTCTCATTCGTATGGGTTCACATTGGCTGGCACTCAGGGTGGAGCATCTAGACAAAGCTCGCAGTTGAGGGAGGACAGACCTCAAGGCTTAGTTGGAGCTGTCACTCCACCGATGTGCTAGGGACAATGGGGACATTCCTGAACTTTGTAAAATGAGAACCACGGTATGTTCCACATGGGATCCTGCATGATCTGCATCAAGGGACAGGGAAATGATGGTTTCCTGTGATTGCTCACTGCTCCAGAGCAGCCTCCCTGGGCTGCACACACCGGAATGTCGCCCAGTCCTACACCGTCACCATGGGCAGCTGGAGATAAGACCCTTGCGAGCCAGTGGGTTTGGGTTTGCTAATTTGGGAAGTAAATCTCATTTTGAGTCCTTGTGAGTCTGGAAGCATCAGGACCCCCAAAAACTAAACCCGCAGTACTCACGTCGATTCCCATCCTTAGCAGCCCCGTAGGGCGGAGTAGCAGTGTTCCCTCGGGTCTCCAAAGTTGTAAGTCTTCACAGGAGCACATCATCTCATCTTTGTCCCACGAGGGACTCGCCGTGCGGTTAGCAGCTCAATGCGTCCCCCACGGTGCCACCGGGGCTCACGTTCAGCAGCGTGTTTGCTGTGGCTTTTTAGGTGCCGTCAAGCCAGTTCCGACTGATAGCAAGCCTGTCTATAGCAGAGTGAACCACGGCCCATCCTACGATCCTCACACGCATTGTATGTTTAAGCCCGTTGTTCAAACCACCGTGTCCTTCCATCACCTAGACCGGTGGTTCTCAACCTCCCTCACGCCAAGACTCTTTCATACAGTTCCTCATGTGATGGTGACCCCAGAACCTTAACATTATTTCCATTGCTACTTCATCACTGTCACTTTGCTACTGCGATGAATCGGGCAACCCCCCGTGAAAGGGTCGTTCGACCCCCAAAGGGGTAGCAGCCTGTAGGTTGAGGACCGCTGACCTAGAAGGTCTTCCTCTTTCTTTTACACAGACCCTCTATGGAGCATGATGTCCTTTTCCAGGGGCAGATCTCTCTTGAGAACATGCCAAGGGGCATATATTCTGGCTGCAATTCCCCAGGACGGATCTGAATGTTCTTCTGCGCCCCGCCCCCCCCCCCCCACCTTTGTATTGTCCACAATCTTTGCCAGCACCCTCATTCAAGTTCATGGCCTCTTTTGCAGTCTTACTCTTTCGGTAGCATAGCAACACACAGACCTCCACTAACAGGAGGCGCACTGGTGGGGAATCGAATGCAGGTCTCCCACATGGAAGGCAAGAATCCTGCTTCTACCCCCAGATGCTGGCTTCATCCACTGGCACCGAGGCCGTTCCTCCTCACAGTGACTCCATGGGACAGGGTAGAACTGCCCCTGTGGGTTTCCGAAACTGTCGCTCTCTCCAGGAGCTGAAAGTCATGACCTTCTCCCAGACTTTGGATGTTGAAAGAAGCAATGCGAAGAAAGCAGGTGTAGGTTCTTCAGGGCCACCACCTGTCACGTTGAGTGTTAGCCCTTCACATAAAGGACACACGTGGCTTTTCAGATACGGTGGTTTGAGGTGCCTGTCAGGAAGCAGAGTTTAGAGGGACGACAAGCACCCGAAGAGCCAGACCCCCCGCCAAGTAGCAGCCTTCATTTGCTATGAGGGGAAACGAGGGCGGGCTCCCTGTCTTGATGTTCCAGAGAGCGCTGGCTTAGAGAACCAGGTCACCCATGGAGACTGACAGTGAGGGAGGCAGACGCCTGGAGCAGGTGCTGTGGACCAGGTGGGCGCTGCCGGCCTGCCCACATTCCTAGGCAGCTCCTCTCCCAGAGCAGCCCCTTTGCATGGCCCCAGCCCATGGCCTCAGGCTCTGTGTGGTGTGTCACATGGCTGGAGGGGAGCCAACTAAGCACTGTGGGTGGGAGCTGCCCATAGGGCCTCAGCTAGAAAAGTGAGGGTGGAGGGGGGGGGCTCTTTGTTGTTGGGCACCCTGGAGTCAATGCCAACCGACTGACCCCAAGGACAGAGCTGAAATGCCCCATAGGGTGTCCTAGGCAGGTCCACAGACTGACGACACACACAACTCTGTCTTGGAAGAAGTTAAGCCAGAATGCTCTTTAGAATGGACGGTGGCCAGACTTTGTGGCACCTACTTTGAATGTGTTAGCAGGAGAAACCAGGCTCTGAGAAAGCATAGCATCCTGGGTAAAGTAGGAGGTCATAGACAAAAGAGGCAGACAAAGAGGTGGGTTGATACAGTGGCTGCAACAATGGGCTCAGACCTAACCGAAATTGTGAGGATGGCCTGGGCCAGGCAGGATGGGTACATTGGGTTACACATGGGGTCAGCTGTGAGTCAGAGTGGACTCGATGACCCCTGAAAAACAGCTGCCTTTTGAGAGCAAACCACCCAGTGGGTTTGAAACACTGTCCTTTAAGTAAATCGCCGAGTGCTTAGCCTTTGCACCACCAGGTCTCCTTTAAAAACAACAGTCTTATTGCATTGGCTGTGACTCACCCTATAGGACAGAGTTGAACTGGCCCTATAGGACAGAGTAGAACTGGCTCCTATAGGACAGAGTAAAAATTACCTTATAGGGCAGTACAACTGGTCCTATAGGACAGAGGTGAACTGGCCTCTATAGAAAAGAGTAAAACCGGACCCTATAGGACAGAGTAAAACTGTCTCTGTAGGACAGAGTAGAACTATCCCTATAAGACAGAATAGAACCGTACCTATAGGACAGAATAGAACCGTCCCTATAGGACAGAATAGAACTGTCCCTATAGGACAGAGTAGAACTGTCCTTATAGGACAGAGTAGAACTGGCCCTATAGGACAGAGTAGAACTGTCCTTATAGGACAGAGTAGAACTGGCCCTATGGGACAGAATAGAACTGGCCCTATAGGACAGAGTAGAACTGTCTCTGTAGGACAGAGTAGAACTGTCCCTATAGGACAGAGTAGAATTGTCCCTATAGGACAGAATAGAACTGTCCCTATAGGACAGAATAGAACTGTCTCTGTAGGACAGAATAGAACTGGGCCTATAGGACAGAGTAGAACTGTCTCTGTAGGACAGAATAGAACTGGGCCTATAGGACAGAATAGAACTGTCCCTATAGGACAAAGTAGGACTGGCCCTATAGGACAGAGTAGAACTGTCTCTGTAGGACAGAATAGAACTGGCCCTATAGGACAGAGTAGAACTGTCTCTGTAGGACAGAGTAGAACTGGCCCTATATGACAGAGTAGAACTGTCTCTGTAGGACAGAGTAGAACTGTCCCTGTAGGACAGAGAAGAACTGTCCCTGTAGGACAGAATAGAACTGGCCCTATAAGACAGAATAGAACTGGCCCTATAGGACAGAGTAGAACTGTCCCTATAGGACAGAGTAGAACTGTCTCTGTAGGACAGAGTAGAACTGTCCCTGTAGGACAGAATAGAACTGTCCCTATAGGACAGAGTAGAACTGTCCCTATAGGACAGAGTAGAACTGTCTCTGTAGGACAGAGTAGAACTGTCTCTGTAGGACAGAGTAGAACTGTCTCTGTAGGACAGAATAGAACTGGCCCTATAGGACAGAGTAGAACTGTCTCTGTAGGACAGAGTAGAACTGTCCCTGTAGGACAGAGTAGAACTGTCCCTATAGGACAGAGTAGAACTCTCCCTATAGGACAAAGTACAACTGGCCCCTGTAGGACAGAGTAAAACTGCCACTTCTTTCCCGCCTTCTCCCTCTCCTTTCCCCTGGCTTTGTCTGAGTGAGGATTGAATGCTCGCTCAGTGGGCACCATGGGAAGGAGCTTCTGTTGGCCTCTCAATGTTCTCAGTGTGTTTTTTTGGGGTAAAGTGAGATTGTCTTCATGCCCCCGCCTCACACACTGAATCTTAATCCTCCTTGTGAAAGCAAGGGTCACCATTTCCCAATTCTTGTTGGCCATTCGCTTTTCATCTGGGGATCTGTAGTCCTTTTGAACGAGAATGCATATTTTCAGATACAGGATGGTATGTTCAATAGAACGAAGGTTGCCTACCCCCCTCCCCCACCTCCAAATAAATGGCGGTTACATGTAATCGTTCTAATAACACTGTGTTAACTGGAACCCAAAAGAAATGAAGGCTTAACTGTAGTGGATGTCTGTTTCCCTCCATCTGATCATCTGGATGTGCCTATTGCAGTCGGCATGTGTCTCTTCTTTACATAGTGTTCCAGGGATTTAGTCATTTTTGTCTTGTGGCTTTGCCATCTCCTAAGCTTTCCACGCTTCTTCCCCCAGTGGAACATCAAGGAAGGACACCATGTCACTTCTGCTTCAACTCTTCTGCACCCAGTGGATGATTAGCAGACAGAGGCTCAGAATGGACACACATGTCCCTCCGCTCATGGACATTTGCCCCCAAATCAGTCTTGCAGCATTAACTAGTAGCAAATGCCAAAGGGTAGGTTGGAATGGTAGCTCCTCTCTGGACAGCTCAACTCTGTACTCTAGAGGAAGGCTCGTGAGTGTGGGGCTCCCGATAAGCAATCACTGCCACCTCTGAGTGTGTTTCACCAGGTTACCAAGAGACACATGGTCTTGACTTGGGTCCCCTTGTCAGAGGTGGTGCCTAGATGGAACCTAATCTCCCAATCATAGTTTTCTTTTTGACTGCACAAAGCTAGAAGTAATTGAGTATGAGGGGGAGTGGGCCACACAGGGACAGTTGTGAGGCTGGTGCAGGACTGGGCAGTGTTTTGTTCTGTTGTGCATTGGGTCACTATGGGTCGGAACTGACTCAATGGCACTTGACAACAAGACAGACAGATTGGCCTTCCATGTGTCCTGACTCCAGTTTTAGCTTCATGCCTCAGGATGTTGTTGGGTGCTGTGTTAGGTAAGGTTCTCAAGAGAAAAAAAAACCACCAGGACTCTTATGATTTTATATATTTATCCAGCGAGAAGGAAGATAACAGCTAATTAGTCCACACAGCACTATAAAGGGTTCAGTTCAACTCACTTCCATGGAACAGTTAATATACTGGAAGTCCATCGACTCACGTGGGCTGCCGGGTCCAGGATCAAGCAGCAGACAGCAGAGTCCTTCCTGAGGCAAGGCAAGCAGAGTCTGCACACAGGCAGTGCGCTGCAGGGTGGGTTCACAACAGTCAGTAGCTTGGGAGCTTAGTGAAGCAGGCCCAGGTGGGATATCAAATGCAAGCAATGCAAGGTGACAGGATCCACCAGGCTCAGGCTCAAGTGATGTATACATCAACAGTGTGGCGAAGCAGGTCTCGAAGGAGCCTTCAGCTCTAGTGACCCAGTCCATGGGTTGGATGCGCCGCAGGCTGAGGCAGAGAACTAGCTCCAGCAGCAGCACACAGGCCCCAGTGCGCTCTGACCACCAGAGGGCAAGAGCGAGGGGGGCGGGCCTTGCCAAGCCATTTATCTCTTTGCCCTCCAATCAAACTCTGACCTGATTAATCCCACGTGCTCCTATTGGCAAGGTTGGCACAATAAACCTAACTATCACAGATGCCATTGAGTTGGTTCTAAGTCATCGTGACCCTGCATGACAGAAAATAAATGCCCTGTATGGGATTTAGGGGATCGTATTTACGATTCAGTTCTCCATATCTTTCTCCTGTGGAGCAGCTGGATGGATCTGGGCTTTCGGTTGGTACCCAGGTGCTTCACTATTGCATCTCCAGGGCTCTTTCGCAATATTCCCAAACCCAAGGCTATCTAGAGACCCTGACCCTTAGTGGCCCTGTGGGCCACGTTGGAATGGCTCCATAGAGCTTCTGGGGCTGTAAGTCTTTATGGTACCAGATTCCCTCCTCTTTCTCCGTTGCTGTGGCCAGTGGATTCAATCTGCTGACCTTTCGGTTAGCATCCTAGTGCTGACGCCATCAGGGCTCCTTTGCTGTCCAATAGACCTTACAGGTCTCTGTCCAGTGTACATGACAAAGGCTAAGGCTGCTCGTTTCTCTTTGGGATTCCACGCCTGCCTCTTCCCTCCAGTCATCTAGACTGGGGCCCACCAACTCAGCACTAGCGTGTGGCAACTTGTCATGTGGCCAACCAAGTACTAAATGCATTCCTGAAAACCGGTGTTTAAGGTGGCTGCTCACACCGCCCTCGTCCTGAAGCCGTGACAGCTCCGGGACTCCACTGTAGCTTGTCTGCTGTCGCCAGACTTCAAAAACTCACTCGCTTGCTCGCTCGCTCGCTCACCCGCCCCCTTCCTGTTCCCTCGCCACCCGAGCAGCTGTCCTGGAGTCTGTGGGCTGTGCGCACCCGCGTTTCCGTGTAAAGATGTTCTTTTTATTCTCAGATGTCGGTAAGATCTTACTTTATCGTCAGGGATTCGAAGTCCTGTGTGCTTGTTACCCTTGTACTCTCTGAGTGCCCAATCGCTAAAGGAAAACATTCGGAAAGGCGTACTGGCTTCCGGGACTGGGGTTTCTGGTTGGGCTGGGAGTGGGGGAGACCTGCCTAGCATGTTCTCACGAGCCTTGCACACTAGGAAGGCTAAGGGTGTGAGGCAGAGAGGACACGGAGGCCCCGGCCGGAAGTTACACCAGCCCTGCACAGAGGCTTAGTCAAGGACATGCTGAACTGCCTGAGATTGCCCGACTGTTCTTTGTGGGTAGCTTGGTTGTTTGGGGGACTCCGCGACAGCAATTTCATAGATCCAAACCAGCACCCCGCCGGGATTCTGCTGGACTGTTAGTCCTTAAGGTTAACACCCTCCCCCTTAAAAAGAAATCCTCCCTGGCATCCAGTCCCTTCTGACTCACTGCCACCCTGTGGAGGACTTCTGACACTATCATCTTTCTGGGAGCAGGCAGCCCCATCTTTCTCCCCAGGAGCAGCTGGTAAGTTTGAACTGCCGACCTTGAGGTTGTCAGCACCAAACTCACCCAACGGCGCCACCAGAGCTCCTTAGAGAAAGTGGCATGAGTTCATATACCTCCACGACTTAGAAAGCAATGCCCAGCACCTACCAAGCTATTTGTAAGTGTTGGTGCCCTGACCTGGGGCTCAGAGGTATAAAAACTTGGATCAGCAGAGACGGGGTTCAGCAAGGTATGTTGGGAGCAGAGGAAAGGTAGAAGTTGAAGGGTGAGATTTTAGAAGATTGTTGGACAGGTAGGGAGTGGGGATGTAGAGTCCACCATAGAAGGCAGTTGAGCAGGGCTGACTGGGCGTTCAGGTTAATTTTTTTTTTAAAGTCCCAAGACCCCACCGACCCGTTTTCAACTCAGGATCCATCTTTGGGTGCTTTTTCTCTACCCCGTCTTTAAAGCTCCAGAAGAAAAGCCCCGCCAGCTGGGGTCATCCCGTTGATGGGACCTGTCCGGATCTTTTCATCCTACCAACTTTCCCACGTACTTCCGACGTGCGTGGCTCCCAGACGTGGCTCTGCCCCAGGGGCGTCCAGAGCACCTTTCTTGCACCGTGAACCACAGCGGGGAGGCCAGGAAGCAGCAGTGGCTCATCCTTTGCTTCAGTTTGTACTGGATCCTTTTCAGGTGATCCTCCCGAGAAAGATGGGGCTTCCTGCTCCCAGAAAGTATTTCCGCCTGGGAAACCCATGGGGGCAGATTTAGCCTGTCCTACAGAGTCAGAAGTGACTTGGTGGCAGTGAATTATGTTCTCTCTTCCTCCTCCTCCTTCGGAAGCTACAAGGTAGACCCGTGGAAGGGAGCTCATGGTGTCCCTGGCAGCCAGGCCTGCTCACAAATGGGGGTGGGGGGTGGGGGTGGGTTGTAATGGGCCACTTCCCAGCAACCTTCAGAAGCACAGGGAGCAGGGAGCTGGCTTGCCTTGGCTGTGTCCCCGTACCTTCTTAAAAATAAATACATAAAAAATCAGATGTTCGCCTCCCTCCTCCCAGTCCCCTGCCTTCCCACAACACACCTTGTGCTAAAGACATTTTTCAGCCCTGACTTTGTGCAAACACGATGTTGTTGTGCAAGTATTAAAAGGCAATTTAGTACTCAAAGGATTAAAAGCTCATGTTAAATTGAAGACTACACTCGGCATAAACATTAAAAATTGACAGTGCTACCCTGCACATTAACTGCACCAGGGCTGCGTAATTAGCATTTAAAAGTAAAACATCATTTCCTTACTGTTTCCTACTTACTCATTTATAATGCATTTATTATAATACAGATGTGAGCAGTAGGCTTTTTCTACCAGCGTCAGCAGGCAAGGGTGTGGGGGGGGGGCACACATACCTGGACTGAGAAAGAAACTAGAGTGGGGGTGGGGGTGTTGTCAGCCACCCAGAAACCAAGAAGAAGCCCCTCGCTGGGCAGAGATTCACCGCCACCCTGGTGGAACATTGGCAGGTGCCCCCCAGGAAGCCCCCTCTGGGATCCCTGTCCTTCCTCGAGCCTGTGGCTCACAGGCATCTCAGAGAGGACTGAGGGAGGCCTGGGCCTTGTCTCCAGCTGCCGTCTAAAATCGATCCACTGGCCGGTGACCAAGCAAATGCGGAAAACAGCCTGCGGGCGCCTGCCTGCCTGCCTGCCTGCCGAGCCTCCAAAAGTTGGGTTGGCCTGGAAGCTGCTTCCCCAAGTGCGGGGTGGGATGCTGCTGATCTGCTGGGGATGTCGATGCTGAGGACACCTGTTCTAGACACCGTTCGGCTCCTATCCCAAACCGGGGTTTCCTGCGATTCGTGTGGCTGATCTAGTTGCTGGAATCAGAAGGCAGTCTCCACCGGATGGATGGTACCGTCCGCCCTCTTCCATCCTCGGTACTGAACAAGACACCTTCGCTCTCCTCCACTCTCATCTCTCTGCCCCTCCAAGTGTGTACGGTGACTCCCTTCACACTGTCCCAGGTATCTCAGGTGCCCTGGTGGCGCTGCCATTAAGCAAAGAGCTCGACTGTTAATTGGAAGACTGGAGGGTCATGAGAAACAGTTGGTGATCTGCTCCCATGATGCTTATAAAACACTCACTGCCACCGAGTCAGTGTGGACTCATAGCGACCTTCTAGGACAGAAGTAGAAACTGCCCCTGAGGATTTCCGAGACTGTAGTTCTTAACGGGAGTAGAAAGCCCCGTCTTCTTCCCAGAGATCAGCTGGTGGTTTTGAACTGCAGACATTGTGGATCGAAGCCCAGCGCACAACCACTATGCCACCAGTCAAGAAAATAGTAGGTAAGACACAATTGTACTCTGTCCCCTGGGGATCCCATGTCTGCTAGGCGGGGTTGAAACCAACCCAGGAATGCTTCAGTCTAAGAAAGAACCTGATATCAAGGAGTCATTTTCTATCCAGAAGCTGTCATAGCCCAGGACCAAGTCAAGTTCATGGGTCCTATGCCAGCTGCAGCCCTCTTCAGATTGACGTTGTGGCATGCCGGAGAACCAGGAAGGTGATGCAGGGAGATCACGGGCTGGTGGGTGCAGAGGTACATGGGGCCAGGGGTGATGGGAACTTGGCAGGGTTCCTGACAGCTCCTGGGGTTGGCAGCCCACACCGAATCCCAGCAAGCATGGAGGGCACAGGGCAAGATCAGGAGAGAGGTTCTCACAGTCTCTCTTATAAAAGGCCACACCCCCAAGGAGGCATCACCAGCCCCCATGATGATGCTGGTCCCTGGAGCCCACTTAGAGTACCCAAGTTGAGACAGTGACTCTGAATTCAGAGTAGCCAACCGAGAGGAGCCTCAGCAGGCCAGGACCCTGTGCCCCGCCCCCCCACCTCCAACCCCACACTCACGAACATCCTCTGCAAGGGTATGGGGTCTCCCTCGGCCCTCTGCTGCCAGACCTCCTTGGTCCTCGATTGAAGGCCCCTGTCGCCGGGCTATCTGGAGATCCTGACAGCTGTGTTCTGCTGTGTACCCAGGTGGCCTCAAGTCCCCTGGCTGGAGTCCCGCAGGGCACTCGGAGTCCATCGCTTTCCCCAGCTGACGGGACACATGTCATTTCTGGGCAGCGAGGGCAGTCTGGGTGAAGGTATGACACGAGGTGGTTAAAAGTGGAAGCAGATTCTGAAAATAGGCTGGCCCCTTGGCAGAGCCCTGCCAGGGCTGGCCCAGCCTGCAGAGTGTCTGGCCCTGGAGGACTGGAGCGGGAAGCGCTCAGACACATACACACCCCCGGGGAGCGGGCAGAAGCTGGGGGACAGCAGGGCTCCGCCCAGAGCCAGGTTCCCAAAGAAGCAATTGGGTAGCTGCCTGTGGCCATCCCTTCAAGGCAGAGCAAGAGAAGAAGAGGCCTCCTCCTAATCTGGGGCTGTACTGGAACAAGCAGGCCTAGCGCTTCCCTTTCATCATGTTAATGATTTTCAAAATTCCAGAAGCATATTCATGCCCCTACATGACTTGAAAAACGCTCCGCTCCCGAAAGGCCACGGGCGAAAACACACCCAAACCGCAGCTGAGAGCTCGGGTGCTGGTGTGAGCGGCGGGAGGAGCCTCGGTGGGTGACTCAGGCCCAAAGCTAAGCCCTGCAGGGCCTGGAGGGCGGCACCGTGCGGTTTCCAGGTTCATTAATTGCTGGGCTGTCGTTGTGGGCAGCTCCTCGGGTGTCTTTGTGGAAACAGAGCCCTGATTTTAATTACAACTCTTCTGGTGATCCAGATTATACACTTCTAAGGAGCTTCTTTCTCTGGCTTTGGGATAGTTAGGGGCGGAGTTCAACAGAGAAAATGCCTGCGCGTCCGTCTCCGTCTGTCTGCACGGATCAGAGGTGCAGGGAAACGAACCCTTCCAGTCAAGTTGGGCTGCTCACCGTAAGGTCAGCAGTTCGAGGCCACTCGCCGCTCCACAGGAGAAAGATGAGGCGTCCTACTCCCACAGAGTTCCAGTCTGGGAAACCTGCAGGGGCAGTTCCACCCTGTCCTCGAGGGCAGCCGTGAGTTGGAATCAACTCGATGGCAGTGAGTCCAGCCTCCCTAGAACTGAGGTATCAGGGGACCGAGGTGACATACCCAGGATCCCACAACAAGAATGAAAACCCAACTGAACCAAAGTGAAGCCCACTGCCATCTAGCCGATTCCAACTCGCTGACATCCTGCAGAGCAAGGTAGAACTGCCCCCATTGGGTTTCCAAAAGGGTCACCTTTATGGCAGCAGATTACCACTTCCTTCACCCTTGGAGCAACTGGTGGGCTCGAACTGCTGACCTCTTAGTGAGGACTGAGTGTGCCTAAGGGCCCCTTGATGAAAACCCACCTCCTAACGCTCTATGATTCACTGTCCGGCAGGTCATTCTCCCTTGGATCTCCCTCCACTGTTCTACAAACGGTACTCTCAGAAATAAATGGGTCCTCGTCCCTCAGGTCAGCAGCTCAAAACCACCAGCCGCTCCCTGGGAGTACCATGAGGTTCTCTGCTCCCATAAAGATCTACAGGCTCTGAGACTCACAGGGGCAGCAGTACCCCATCCTGTAGGGTCGCTCTGAGTCGGAATCCACTTGGTGGCAGGGAGTGTTCATGGCTCTTTGGAGCTGAGGTCCTTATGTGAACGGCACTGCCTTCTACATGTTTCTGACCCGATACTGCTTGGGTCCAGGAGCACCGAGGGGGCTGAGACCCAGGCTGCCTCTCACACAGGTGAGCAGCAAGTGCCTTTTTGGCGCAGAACAACCAGGGCAGCAGAGCACTGCTGAAGTGTTGTTGTTGTTGTTGGTCAGTGCCCACTCATAGTATACCATCGAGTCAATGCTGCCTCGTAGTGACCCTCTAGGACAGAGTCGGACTGCCCCTGTGAGTGTCCTAGACCGAAACTGTTGGCAGGAGTAGAAAGCCTCCTCTTTCTCCCCTGGAGCAGCTGGTGGTTTCAAACTGTTGACCTAGAGCAGGGGTCCTCAAACTTTTTAAACAGGGGGCCAGTTCACTGTCCCTCAGACCTGTTGGAGGGCCAGACTATAGTTTAAAAAAAAACTATGAACAATTCCTATGCACACTGCACATATCTTATTTTGAAGTAAAACAAACGGGGCAAAAACACCCGGCAGGCCGGATCAATGTCCTCGGTGGGCAGCATGTGGCCCGCGAGCCGTAGTTTGAGGACCCCTGACCTAGAGGTTAATAGACCACTGCATAACCATTACACCACCAGGGCTTCTCAAGAGAGAAAAGTTATTCTTACAAAAGGGTTGTCCTCACCCTTGGTAAAAGCTTCCTCCCTGGGACTTACTTGCTAAACTGGAGGTCCTTGTTCCAAATACAATAAGTGTGTGTGTGTTACTGTCATGAGTTGTATGCCAGGCTAGACACTGCAGGCCAAGGATGGCAAGCTCCTTGTCACCTCTTCTGAAACCAGTGGTTCTGGCATTTGGTGGTTCAGAGTCTGTGTGTCAGTAGAACTATCCCTCAGAGAGTTTTCAATGGGTGGATTTTTTAGGAAGTGGATGTCCAAGCGTTTCTTCCGAGATGCCTCTGTGTAGGATCGAACCTTCAAACTTTTGGTTAGCAGCTGAGAGTGTTCACGTTGGAAGCGTTGACGTCTGGCATGCTGGTGGGATACTGGTGCCACTATCTGAGAAAGGAGGTAGGAGTGTTGAGACACCTAGAGCTAGAGACTTGGTAGTCAGTCCTGGACATGATGGTGGAAGCTGAGGAGAGAGTGAGGGACGTCCTCCACCTCCTTCTTTGTGGTCACTGCAAGGGGACCTTGAACCCCACGGTGAGCAGGAAAGAGAAGTCAGCGTCACTTGGAGAAATATTGCTAACTACTCAGGTGCCATCGAGTTGATTCCGACTCATAGTGACCCTCTGGGACAGGGCAGAACTTCCCCTGCCAGTTTCCAAGAGTGTAACTCTTTATGGGAGTAGAAAGCCTTATCTTTTTCCCACTTGGAGAGATAGAACAATCTGCTGCATTCTTAGGGAAGAGACAGAAGATCCTAGAGACAGAAAAGACCACTGAACTTGTGAGAGGAGGGCCTGGGCCCCAGAACCTTTATCCTCAAAACTCTAAAATGATGCCCTTCATGTTGGGTAGTCTAGCTATAGTTGGGGGGCGGGGGTGGTGAGCAGAGAGTGGTGATGCCAAGTTTTTAAGACCAGAAACCTGGGGACGGTCCCCATATAAACAAAACCACCAACCCTTGGGCATTGGGCATTGATATCTAAAACAGTCAGATGGGAAAATCAGCTGAGGCACCAGCCCAGCCTCACAGAAGGGCAGTGGCTTGATTGGGTCAGGCCAGCCTGGAAATGCAAGGTGATCTGTTCATTCGTCCCAAAGGGAAGCTGGCTAAGTGGAAATCCAATCCTTTGTTTACGATGAGAAGGGTAGCCACCAACCCCAACCAGAATGACTTACCTGCTCTGGCCAGCACTTTTGTCCCTTATAAGATGCTCCCCAAGGATGCCAGATGATCACTAGGAGACTTGGGAACAAGGACCCTAAATCAAGTGGGAATTGCCGACTCCCTCCGGTGGGAGCCACTCGTACCCTTGAAATGCGTCATTATGCTTTTAAAAATCACACCTGTTTGCCCACACTGACCAGTGGGTTCTCCGAGGGCAGAGTCTGGGTCATCTTGGTGGTCCCTTGTACTTGAGGACTCCCTGGCCCCAGAATGGGGGGTTCCAGCTTTTTCGTGACTTTGAAACCCCAATGAAGAAAGAGAGCAGCTCAGTCTTGCCTCCTGAGCCTCTCCTCCTCTGCCCGTGTTCACCTGTTAGCTCTCTGAACAGGACCCAAACACCTGACATTCTCCTGCCTGAGGGAGTCCTGAGGTAATGCCACAGGCCTGTTCAATTTTGCTTCACGAATCTTTGCCACTCTTGGAACTGAAAGGAGAAAAAAACAATGCATTGCCGACGCCTCCTTGTATGGATTGATGGAGGGTGGCATACGACATCCCCTGACACTTGCACTCCATCTCTCAGAATCATAGGAATAAGTGCACACAAGAGGGACCCAAGACTGGGGCTGGGCACCTATCTGGCCCCACCCAAGGAAAGCCATGCCAAAGGAAGAGGTGTGTCTCAGGCGGGTGTCTCTGGTCTGTACCATGGTCTAGGAGCAAATAGGTACTGAGGACTGCTAACCTCCAAGTTCACAATTCAAGCCCACCAGCTCCTCGGAGACAGAAAGTTGAGATTGTCTGCTCCTGAGAATGATAATCGCAGAAATCCTATATAGGGTCACTATAGGTCAGAATCCACTTGAGGACAGTGAGTCTGACCTAGTTAGAAGCAAAATGCATGTAAGGCTGCGTCATGCCTGATGGTGGGATTTGGACTATCTACCAGTAGTTCAACTCTGCATCGATTGCAGTGAGTTTAGTTTTGGTTTTACCAATATTATTTAGGGTTTGAGTTATCGAACCCCTAAAGCAAACTCACGGCCATGGAGTTGATTCCAATTCATCCTGACCCTGCAGGACAGAATAGAAGTGTAAATCTTTATGGGAACAGACAGCCTCCATTGTCTTCCAAGGAGCCGCTGGTAGGTTTGAACAGCTGACTTTGAGCTTGGCAGCCCACTACACTACCAGTTAGTTATTCTGAGAGCTTCCATGCACCTCAAGAACTCCCCTGCATAGGGGACTGTGTTAGGCAAGGTCCTCTAGAGAAACAAAACCAGGACACTGATGAGTATAGATCGGTGGTTCTCAACCTGTGGGTCGCGACCCCTTTTGGGGTTGAATGACTCTTTCACAGGGGTTGCTCAATTCACAGCCGTAGCAAAATTACAGTCATGAAGTAGCAACAAAAATGGTTGGCAGGGGGGGCGGGTCACCACAACATGAGGAACTGTATTAAAGGCCCGTGATATTAGGAAGGTTAAGAACCACTGTTATAGATAGGTAGGTAGGTAGGTAGGTAGGTAGGTAGGTAGGTAGGTAGGTAGGTAGGTGGGTGGGTGGGTGGGTGGGTGGGTGGGTGGATGGGTGGGTAGGTGGGTGGATGGGTGGGTAGGTAGGTAAGTAGGTGGGTAGGTAGGTGGGTGGGTGGGTAGGTAGGTAGGTAGGTGGGTGGGTGGGTGGGTGGGTGGGTGGGTTGGTGGGTTGGTTGGTTGGTTGGTTGGTTGGTTTATACAGTGAGGAGGAATATAACAGCTAATTAGTCCACACAGCAATATAGAGGGCTCAGTTTAACTTTTGTGAAACAGTTAATATACTGGAAGTCCTTCCACTCCTCTGGGCTTCCAGGCCCAAGGTCAAGGATGCAAACAGTGGAGTCTTCCCTCCGCAAAGGCAGGCAAAATCTTCCCAAAGGCAGCAGACAGCAGGGTGGGTCAGCAACAGTCAGTAGCTAGGGAGCTTTGCGAAGCAAGCCCCGATGGGATCTCGAACTCAAGCCCAGGGTCCACTAGCCTCACTCTCAAGTGAGGTATGAACCAGCAGCATGTTGAATCAGGTCTTGAAGGAACCTCAAGCTCTAGCGACAAGATTCATGGGTTGGCTTGGCCCAAGGGTAGTGTAGCTCACAGGTTGTGGCAGAGAACTAGCTAAAGCAGCAACGTGCTGGTCCGGTCACCAGAGAGCAAGATTGATGGGAGCAAGCCTCGCAGAACCATTTATCTCTTTGCCCTCCAATCAAACTGCGACCTGATTAATACCACATATTTCTATTGGCCAGGTTGGCACAATAAACCTAACTATCACAGTGACCAAGTGGAGAAGGGGCTACATCTCGTGTTTCCCTCGGCCCACTTCATGCAAAGGTAGAACCTTATTTACTTCTTCTAGGACACCTGAGCCATGATAACATTAGGAACCAATATCACTGTGTATTAGGCACCTGGATGAGGCCTGCACAGGTGCACTAGGTAAAGGTGATCTAATCTTCAAAGGTTCTCATTGTCAGGAGCCTTGTCCTACAGATAATGTTCTGAGGTCAGAGAACGAAGGTCCTCAACCCAGGTTTGAAAGGCAAGGGCAGGGAGCTCAGGGTGGTCTGCCTGCCTTCAGAGTTCAAGTGCTTTCCACTGGGCCTCACTAGCCCCACTCCACAGCACCCCGGCCTGACTGGGCAGCTCTCAGCTGTTCTGTCTGGAGGCTTCTGGAACCTGAGGGGAGAGGCCTGCCTGAGCAAGGAATGTCCGGGCCTCCGTTGGAATGGGGCTTCTTCATCTCCCTGTTGTCTTGCCTTCACATTCACAAATGTTCCTTTCCCTCACGCTCTTTTGATTCTTCCTTGGGGTGCTGACTGACAGATTAATACATGTCTAACTACACGTCTCCGAAATCAAAAGGAAGGTGCTGTCAGAATCACTTGTCAGAAGTGAGATTAGGCAGACTTGTCATCTGCTGAGGGTTGCAGTCTTTCAGAGACAAGGTTTCATTTAATGAGGGTAAAAAGCCTCCTGTAAAAAAATAGCAGAAGGGGGGGGAGACAGGGGGAGGGAGGCTTCCTCCGCCCCCACCCCCTACCCCCATGAGCCAAGTGTTTCATCATCCAATGTGATCCTGCGGCACCTGGTGTCCGCTGACAGCAGCAGCCCGGCCCTCACCCCTGTGGCCACACTGAGCTGCTTCAAACGGGGGTCGTGGGACCTGCATGTACCTCTGTGGAGGCCGAGCCCAGCCCCGTCCTGCCCTGTAAGGAGAGGAGACGACTGAGAAGACACACCAGATTAAACAGCAAGCCCAGAGCATGCCGCGGTCTACGGGAAAGGCCTGGGCACATCTCCCATTGAACAATGAAGACGCCACAGTGGGTGTCGGAGAGCCACGGCACTGCCCGCCTGGCGCAGTGCCACCATGTGTTTTGCTCGGGCACATGTGCATCAAGCCCTTTCCGCGAGCTGATTCTCCTGAAGGTGACACCCCACGAGCTCCCCAGGATGGGCCAGGATGCATTGTCTGGGGCTCCCGCTGTAGATGGACGGTGCCTGGTTGCTTTCCCAGCTTCCCACGGTCCCTCAGGTGTGTCTGACGCCGTAGAGGTCATTCAGACCTGTGTCCTCCCCGCTCACCGTGGAGGTGGCCTCGGGAACGAACAGCCTGTTGTTGGAGAAGGCCGGCAGCCAAGCAGGAAAAAACCGTGTGCCAACCAATATGTGTTCCCGTAATTCATCCTCTCCAGGACTGAGCGGTGTCCATCAACGGCCATTGGGTCGTGCTTCTGCGGGTCAGAAATGCAGATAGGATGGGCTTATCCCTGGTCCATGGTGTCCGGTGACTGGAAAGGGGAAGGCATGGAGTCATGGTCAGGCACCATGTGCCTGGGCTTCGTGGACTGCCCCTTGGGGCCCCTGTAACATATCCTCCCCACCCATGTGGGGCTTTTCACACTAAGGCAGCTGGCTTTCTGGGGGTCTGTCCTGACAGGAAGCTTCCAGAAGGCAAGCATGCCAAGGGGCCTGGGCAGAAGCTTCTTGTGACCTAGCCTTGGGAGTGGACATAGAGCCGCCTCTGCCTTGAGTCCCAGCAGTCCCGGGGCTATCCAGATTCAAAGACAGGGGGGACATGGGCCCACCTCTTGATGGGAGAGTGTTCTAGAAGTCGTGCCGTTTTAAAAACCACCATCGTGCCTGCAAGCTGCTTGCTCCTGCGAGTACTTTACTTTGCATTCCACGGGCATCATGACCGGTCAGTGCAAAGCAGATGGGATTTGGATAGCTGACGACCTCCTTAACATAAAAGGCCACGCCTCTTATTGGGGGGGGGACCCAAAGCAACCAACTGTGTGTGGAGTCCTAGTGGCACCAGCAGTTAAGCTCTCTGCTGTTAATGACAGCTTGGTGGTTCAAACCCACCCAAGAGCGTCGTAGGAGAAAGGCCTCCATCGTAAGCTCTTCACTCTTCTTGCCGAGCTTCCCTCCCAGCGTCTCTCTCTCCATCACTGGTCCTCTTCCGCCTCCAGGCTCTGTGTGTTCTGCTACCTCCCCTCGCCCCACTCCGCATCTTCACCACAGGCCTCTGCTCTTGCCCTGATGGGTGTGGGCTTTCGGGACACCTCCTCGGTGCCTGGAGGGATGCCCGTGGAGGCCTCCTCTCCCGGCCGTGGAGGCATCGGCCTTTCCCGAGCAGCGCAGGCAGTCCGTGTTGTGTGGCGTGGTTCCTGTCTACCCAGAGGTGCTTCCGAAGCATCTTCTACCCGACAGGTTGGCCCCTGGCAAGCCTGTGGCCCAGCCACCGTGCCACTCTGACTGACACGTGGGGGCGCCGTGGGTCAGAGGCGACTCTGCAGCCATGGGCTACGGGGTTTTAAAAAGCGGAGATGGTGTTGCACTTTACATCCTGAGGTGTTCCCTGTGGAGTGGCGGGTTGTTTGGACTCTGGATCCAGATGGGCTCTGACATCCCTCACGCGGGAGCCAGCGGTGTTACCTGCCCGCCCCCCAATGTTGACATAACTAAGGTTGGCCATGAGTCTGAACCAGCTGGCCAGCATCACACAAGGCAACAACGACGTGTGGGCTCACCACACAGGAGGCCGAGACCCGCTGGTGTCAAGGAGACAGTTGGTTGCGGTGAATGGCTCCCAGGAGCCCAGTGCGTGTCCAGAGCTTCCTGTCTGTCCGAGAGCTCCCCGAGAGGCCGGGGTGGGGGCGGGGGCTGGGATCTGTCAGAACAAGGAACGGTCGTCAGGACCACCCCAGGTGCGCGGAGCGCGTGTTTGCTGTGTGCAAGGCACTGTCCTGATTAATTTAGTCCTCACCACTGTTAGGGAGGTCCATTCTGCTTTCTGTTGGACCAGATGAAGAAACACAGGGAGAGAAACAGAAATCAAACATTAAAATACCATTTATTATTCGGGGGCGGGGGCAGGGAGAGAATAAAGTAGTGCCACGCCGCCGTCGACCTCTCAGAAACAGGCCTGTCCATACTCTGCCCGATGAGCCAGGAAATGCCTTAGCCACTTGCCCTCCAGTCACCTGCGACACGTGCCCATCCCCCCCGCCCCCTACTCTGACTGTCATTCTCCGAGGGTTTTTCAGGGACCAGTTTTCTGGTGAGTAGCTCACTCAGCCTTCCTTCCAAGACCCCTTGGGGCCTCCAGCCTCACAATTGGCAGGTGGGCACATTCGCCTAACCAGGGACGCCATGACCACAGCAAGCCCCTCGGGCTTCTCCTGAGTCCCATGGAGGCTGAGAGGCACCTTCCAGCAGAATGAAAAGCCCACAGACATTCTCAGCTGAGTTCCTAGAGACAATTCCAGCCCCTCCCCCGCCCTGCCCCCACTGCCGCTAGGCCATCACCGGGCCTCTGGGCACAGGAGGTGGCAGAGGTGGAAGGACCAAGCCCTGTGGTGTGTGCGGGTGTCTGACTCCAGTCCCAAAGTCCTTACCTGGCCTCACCTGGGTGAAAGGCCGGCAGGTGAGAGGAGGGAAGGAGGAGTTCGGGTTAATTCCACCCAGCCTCCTCTTTGCTGTCCTCGGGAAGTTTGACGTGGTTCTGAATGAAAAGTTTAAAATGCTGAGACCTGGGGCATGGACTGCGGAGTCATGGCCTCTGAAGGGTGAGATGGAACCTGGGTGGCGAGTGGTTCCACGTTGGGCTGTGACCCACAAGGTCCAAAGTTCGAAACCACTAGGCCTTCCTCGGGAGGAAAAAACAAGGCTCCTCCTCCCGTGAAGAGGTCGTCTGTGAAGCCCACAGGGACAGCCCAATCAGGTCGCCAGGAGTCCGAATTGACTGTATGGCAACGAGTTTGGGGTTTTCTGAGAAGAGTGAGAATCATAGTAAAAACCACCCTAGCACGCTCCGACCCGGCAGAGCGGGGAGTAAATGGTGGGGTTCCTTCAGGATGAGTGGAGGTGGGGTGAGGGGCTACCCACCTGCCTGAGAGGATCATATAAAAGTTAAATCCTATGCCTGGATCCCCCAGCCCATCACGTGACTCATATTTTCCGTTACCGAATCCTAGGGCTTTCCATCCTGATAGGACGCACTGGAATCTGGAATCGGTCTTATCAGCTAACGACCCTTCCTATTAAGGCCATATGCATTTCCTCAGTCAGTTCTTTTTCTAGCCAAACTTTGATGTGAACCAAAAAGGAAAACCAACCTTGAGAAGAACTACATGTGGTCCTCCTTCCCTTCAAGCCCAGTCCAGGCTATGTAATGTTTTATTTGATTCTCAAGAGTCAGAGATGCTTAAATTGGTTTCCAATGTGTTCTGCACATTGCCCGGCCTGGGAGTGGCCTGAGGAAAATAAGGCCCAGCTTTGAATTTTGCAGTGCTCTGGTTTCAGGGTGCGTGGGGCAATGGGTGAGTGTGGGGGAAGACACATGTCCCCCCACTTCCTCCTTTACTTCTGAAGCCCTCTCCTTTTGGCTGTCACACGGATGAGGCCGAGATGACGCGTTCACCCTTTCGGTTCTGCTTTCAAAGCCGGCTGACCAATGTGTTTCATCGGCCTGCCTACCAGGAGAGGCAGTGGCTTGGCGCCTGGGAGGCAGCTGACAGTTGGCAGGACTGTTTTAATGGGGAAGTGAGATCGGACCATCCCTTGGACGGATTAGATGCAAACTGGGGTGGCCTTCTGACAGGTCCCTGATGTCTCAGGAAAATCCAAGAGAGCAGGGGGTTGGGGGGAGACCCCAGAAGTGGCGCATCTAATGCTCTGCCATATTTAGAACCCCGAGAAGATGCTGAGAGTAGAGTTGCTGGCCTCCATTTCTCAAGTCAGTGTTAGTGGAGACAGTCTTGAGACCGGAGGGGAGAGAGAGAGAGAGAGAGAGAGAGAGAGAGAGAGAGAGAGAGAGAGAGAGAGAGAGGTGACATCTCTCAACTTGGAAGCGTCAGAATGGTGAGACCGGTTGCCTTCAATGCAGTTCCCGTGCATGACGAGCCGGGGCGGATCCACAGATCTGTGCTCGGGAGGTTTTGGTTTGTTTCGGTTGCTCTCCCAAGTAGGTCACTTTCTTCCATATTGTTGTGAGTTGCCACTAGACCCATTCTGCCTCCTACTGACCCGCGACGTACAGCAGAGCGAGACACCGCCTGCCCCTCGCCTTCCTCACCATTAATCTCACGTGTGAGCCCGCGGCTGCAGCCCCCGGTCAACCATCTCCAGGGAGGCCTCCCCTTTTTTGCTGCCCGAAGGAGATCGTTTCCGTCTAAGGCACCTTTGGGTAGAGTCCAACCTCCCACCTTTGGCTTAGCTGCCGAGCTCGTGATGGGAGTCGGGCCCAAGGTCATGGTGGTTGAGTCAACTCCCATTTCTAGCAGCCCCCATGGAGGGCACAGCAGAGCCGCCCTCGTGGGTTTCCGAGGCTGGTGCACAACCCAAAGATACCCTTCTTCCGTCCCCCACCCCCATCCCCAGCACCTTTTGAGAAGCATTTCATAATGAGTTGGGTGGAAGGTTATAGAGCAGTCAATAATCTCCAGTCAATAAACAGATGCATTTTATTGTGTATCGTGGATGACCACCCCCTCAATGAAGCATCCCTGAACCCTCTTCCTCTCCCCCACCCCAACCCTTCTGAACTTAGTCCTGGGAGAAATGCTGCCCTTTTTGATTTCAGATGGCGAATTATCCTAATACTACCTCACGAGTGCTCATTGTACCTGTCGTGGACCCGGCCATTGTTTGAAAATTAAGCCACATGGGGGTGAGGTGGTGGGGTGGGAGTGAGTTCATCTTCAGAGCCAAAGGGTGACTAAGGGCCCCAGAGTCTTTGGCGTTCTACCGGTCTTGGTCCAACCCATAAGTTTGAGTTTTGTCCCCACAATTTTCCTCTCCCTCTACCCAGGAGACGCTAATGGGATCCCTTTCAGAGCAGTTGCTTGTGGTGGCTGGGCACTATCTAGTTCTTCTGGTCTCAGGGAGAGGGAGATTGGTGTTTGAGGGACCCATCAAGAAGTGCTGAAAAAACATTCCCAAAGTGACTGCTATAGGAGGTTGAACCCATCCCAGACACAGGTTCCCTGAGCTTGCTGACTGGGCACAGGACTTTTCCCCACACCTGATCTTCCAATAAAGGTCCAAATTGCCCTGCAATCATTTCTGAAAACTCACCTGGCGTCTCTTGCTCCTAGGGACCCCGACCAGTTCTGCAAGGTCCACATGGCCCGGTGAGTCACACAGTTTTCTGGCCCCACACAGGATCCTTAGACCTAGCCAGTCATTTCACAAAGGCCTGTTGTCAGCTGCGACCCAAAACAGGCACCAGTAAGGAAAGACCCACCCCCACTCCCACTCAGGGAAAACAACTGGAGCGCACAGCCCACTGAGATGGTTGCTTTTTGCTTTGATCTTTGTATAAGGACAACATCGTACGTGGACAGTCACAGCTACCAGGCAAGGCCTATAGTCTCTCCCAGCACCACCACCTTCTCCCCAAAGCGCATGGCTGGGAAAAATAAAACCACATTCTTTCAAAGGCTGCACAAAAGGCAGTCTTGTTCCTTCGCGGCGAGCGGCGATTTGGACGTGTGGCTACAATTTTCCTGTTTTACTCACACTTTGTAATTAAATCCCTGTCAACTCCTTCTACGGTTCTGTGTAAATACCAGATGCTTGCTGGATTTTTCTTTTTAATCCCCTTCCTATGAGAAGTTGTAGGCTAGCAGAGGAGGAGGAAGAGGCCCAACGCTGGGTGGGAGCCCCCCCGGGTGGGAGCCCCCCCAGGAAAGGGCCATACACCCTCCTGTTGCATTACTCAGAGGAGTCGAGCAAGGACTGCCTGCCAGGCTTGAAAATCGCAGGCCCCCTGCCCCCTCTCTCTCAACTTAGATGTTCAGTTCTCACCCAATCCCTGGTTCAGCAGCAGATGGCTTGGAGCCCGCCAGGCAAGGCTGGGAGAAGAACCTGTAGGCTTGGCAGGGGTCCGTGAGAGAGGGGGGAGAAGGCCTCGCATCCACCTTTGCATGTGCTGTTGCTGCCGCTCACGCCAGCTGTTATGTGGATGCATGCGAACCGTCCTCGGGGAATCAGAGGAGCAGGTTGGGGAAGTTCTGGGTGAATCCATTCTCCCAGCAGGGGTGGGAAATTTCTCTTCATTACAGCCCTTCCTGTGGGTCGTGGCCCCTTTGGGGGTCGAACGACCCTTTCACAGGGGTCGCCTACGACCATATTTCTGTCGGTCTTAGGAACCGAGACACCGCTCCTCTATCCATCTCCAGACGGGTCCGCGGATATGCCCACATACGGGGTCACCACAATGTGAGGAACTGTATGAAAGGGTCACGGCATCAGGAAGGTTGAGCACCGCTGACCTAGAGGATCAATTATTCCATTCCCTATACAAAGAAGCTTCACCTTTGTGTCTAAAAGGTGGTGGTATTCTGCTATCCTGCAACTCAGTGTGGCTTACAGGAGACCTGGTGGTGTAAGGGTTATGAGTTCGGCTGCTAAGCACCCCCGTCCGATGTTCGAAACCACCAGCCTCTCATTGGAAGGACGGGGCTTTCTACACCCATAAAAAGTAACAGCCTCTGAAACCCACAGGGGCAGTTCGCCCTGCCCTATTGGGTCACTGTGAGTCGGCATTGACTCGATGGCAGTGAGTGTGGGCTTCTGGGCATACCGTGGTGTACAAAGCTGCCACCTCCTCACCTCCGAGTCCCAGGAGGTTCAAGCCAGTGTTTGCACATTTACTAGAAAATAGCACTCCAGAAAGCTTTCTCCTCGTGTTCACGCCCGATGGGCCACCCCCAACCGCCCTCACTTGTAAACCATTCCGGCTTTGGGGCTGCGCACATTCATGGTGGTGGGCTGGTAGTCATGAAGGGGATTTACCTCACCTCCAACAACCGAGGAGGTTTCTGGTGGAACACTGAGATGCGGGCGGGGGCGGGGGTGGGGGGAATGTATGCGCATGTGCCCGGAGTGAGGGGTGGACACCTGTCCCCGCCCCGCCCACCCGCCCCAGCTACTTTCTGTTTCTATTTGAAAGCAGAGTCGCAGCATTTGGTGGAAATGGAAATTCCAGATGTTATGCTAATTCACTTTCAGGTTCCTTTGAACCTGCAGTTTATGGGGCTGCGCTTCGATCTGCGCGCAGTCTGTTTTGGATAAAAGCAGGGATTACTGGCGACTTTGGAGTTTTGCAAACCAACCCAGCCTCTGGAAGGACGAGAGCAGATGTGTCCCTAGCACGAGTATTGTCACGCGACGTACTCTTCTTCACCAAGCGGGAAACTTTCCTCTTGGCAAAGATGGTTTTCCTTCTCCGAAGACTTTATTATTTATTTATTTTGGGGGAGGTTTGGGGGTGTGTGTGCTGTTTCCCTTTGAAGGAGCCCTGGTGGTATAGTGGATCATGTGCTGGGCTGTTAACTGCAAGGTCAGCAGTTCAAATCCACCAGCTGCTCTGCAGGAGAAAAGACGAGGGAGGCTCTCTGGGTCCCTAACGATTCAGTCTCGCAAAGCCACAGGGACCGATGGGATTAGTGTGAGTCAGAATCGACTCGATGGCAGTGAGTTTGCGGTCTCTTTCCCTTTAGTTCAGTGGTGTTCACTTTGTCCCTTCCAGGACTATGTCATTCCTTTGTAGCGACAAGAAAACAGGTGATTCTCAGGGATAGGCCTCAGCTGGCAGGGGTCTTCCCTCCCCTCCTCTCGGAGCTGACCCCACCACAGGGTTCCTGCTGTAACCGCTACTACCGCGCAACACACCATACATCTAGAAGCTTTAGAACACGGCTCCTCTTTCTCTGTTGGTAGTGCGACAATTCAGGCAGGGCGTCGCAACGGGTCAATGGTGCAAGGAGTCACCAGAGCCAGCTGGAGTTGAGGATCAGGTCCCAGATGGCCCCCTCAAGAGGCTGGCAGGTGGCTACTGGCTCTCAGCTGGGGGCTCAGCTTGTCCCTGGGTCCCAAGGCCTCGGGCCTCCTCACTGAGTGGCTGAGTCCCGAAGCCACCAGGCTTTGTTAGTACCTACGCCTGATGCTTCAGGAAGTCACTCCCCCCCCTTCCCGCACACTCTATGGTCAAAGCAGCCTTGTTGCCCCCGCCCATATTTCAGGTGGGCTGGAACTCAAGTGCCCCCTTTCTGTGGGGAGGACTTCCGTGCTTACGCAGAATTCTTCTTCGGGGGTCGTATTTGTAGAGCGGCAATGACAATGGTTGATGTGCTATATGGACTCACTTTCACTGTCATCGAGTTGATGTCCACTCATAGCGAACCTGTAGGACAGGGTAAAACCACTCCTGTGGGTTTTCTGCGACTATAACTCCTTAGGGGAATGAAAAGCCTCATCTTGCTCCCATAGAGCTGCTGGGGGGGTTTGAACTGCTAACCTTTTGGTTAGCAGCCCAGCACATAGCCACTGTGCTACCCAGGGCGCCTTTGGTATATTAACTAGCCCTCCATTTGTACAAGAAAGTGCTAGGCACGTGACGACAGGTGTCTACAGGCTGTGAAATTCTTCACGTGGGAGTCCTCTGTGACAAGGGTGTTGTGGGTTATATGATGTGCGACATACACTTTTCCTAATCTTCTGTTGCCATTGGAGGGGACCTAGTCATTTGCTTGCGAAGTACTTGACCAACACACCGTTGGTTGGCTAACCCATAGTACATACAATATGAGCGTACTGGCCCAGCTGTCCAAGCGGGACATTGGTGATGGTGATCGTAGATGGAGGTCCTGTGACGTAGTGGTTACACATTGGGGTGTTAACCCCAAGGTCAGCTGTTTGAACCCTCCAGCTGCTACTTGGGAGAAAGACAGGACTTTCTACTCCCATAAAGAGCAACAGTCTCGGAACTCACAGGGACAGTTCTACTCTGTCTGATAGGGTCCCTGTGAGTCAGCCTAGACTTGATGGCAGTGAGTTTGGTCTCTTGACTGTCATGGTGGTGGTGGCGGCAAGTGTGTGGAAGGACATCATCTTGGCTCTCCGGTGACATGTTGTTCATACGCTGCTCTGCAGCTCCTTCTCTAAGGACAGCCGTCAGGAGAGGCCGTGGCTCAGTGCGGCAGCAGATGTGAATATGCAACAGGTGTCCGTAGATGGAGGTTCTAATAGCACTCACCACACCCCCTGCCATCACGTCAGTGTTGACTCATGGAGACCCTATAGGACAGAGTTTCCAAGACTGTTAACTCTCGATGGGAGTAGAAAGCCCGTCTTTCTCCCTGGGAGCAGTTGCTGGTTTCAAACTTTGAACCTTGTGGTTAGCAGCCCAACTGGTGACCACTATTCCACTAGGGCTCCTCTCAGAACCGGACTAGAGAGGGGATGAGGAGGCCTGGGGGCCAGTGGGTAAGCGCTCTGCTGCCAAGTGGAAGACTGGGGGTCGGGACTCACCAGCGGCTCCGTGGAAGAAAAGAGCTGGATGCGGAAGCTTAGAGCCAGCGACTGGCACCTTCCCTTACAGTGCGTGACCCAAGGTTTCTCCCTGACTCAGGGTTCCCTCGTTTGTGTGTTGTGTTTTCCCTCCCTCCTTTCCGTTGCAAGGGCTGAGATGGAGTCAGACCAACTCTGCATCAGCCCAGAACCTAGAAGGGCAACCAGCTCTCCGCAGGACTTAGCAATGCTGGAAAAGGGGTGTCCTCAGATCAGATATGGAGAAACAGGTACCCTCAAGGCAAAACCAGGTGGAATGTTGAATAAAAGCCCCCAGTGTAACTTGACCACCATCATGGGGGCCCCAGGTGAGCTACTATCCCTTTAAATATTTGGGGGGCAGCCCCCCAAACCACATGGGTCAAAAGGGGCAGTTGTGTAATTGAAGGGTAAATTAAAGAGACACCAGACAAGATAAAGCATGCAAGGGCTCACCTCGGCCATGACTGCAGGAGCCAGGTCCGTGCAGAGAGAAATTATATTTCCAACAACAGCTTATATACTCTTGGGGGATGCAAGCCCCTAATTACAGGTAACCACAAAGGGTAACAAAGTGGGCTGTGCCTTAGCCCCAAAGGAGTAACTTAACACCAGTGCTGGGGGAAGGTAGGGGGAGTGACTGTCTGCAGAGCCTAGAGAGCAATAGCACCTGTCTGCTCCCAGAGTTAGAGCTGCCGGCCCGCTAGCCATCAGCCGTGTTCTAAGCTATAACCTTAAGGCAAAACTATTATGGGAGGATATACTGGGGAACAATATTAATTATGAGAATGTGATTGGGACCCATCTGTAACTCACAAGGATGAAGGCTGCCCTCCACCCCAGACATCCAGCCTGCCAGGCTTCTTAAAACATGAGAACAAATAACCCATCTGCATACACTCTCTTCCTGTTCCTCAGTTACCCATAAATATTCACATTACTCACCCATGTCATCACCTGAGGAACAACAGTTCATGTGACTTCGGAAGACCGCCGTCCTTCTTGCTCCCTCCCTCTTGTGAGGCGTTGGCAATGGCAGTTGTGTCTGATGTGACCACAAAGCACCCCTGTGGCAACAGACCGCAGTGGCCTCACCTATAGCGGCAGGTCCTCCCTGCCTTGTTGGGGGACAAGCTCTCAAGAGCTGTGCGCTTTGAAGGATGTGAAGACCCACACCCTTTGGTCTTCCCTGAGGCATCCTTTGGCCCCCGGCAGACAGTTTCACATTTTATACATAAACACTTCTCACGTCCGCCCCTCCCCACCTGAGCCCTGGGTGCTGGAGATGTCAGCAGGTACTTCAGATAGTGCAGAACCAGGCAGTCTTTGCTCGGTTGGACCTGGGGTCGCTGGGAGCCCAAGAGGCTTGGTGGTCCCCCGCAGCAGCAACAGCAGCAATTACAATAAGACCCCAAGCTGTGGACAAAGTCTCCATAAAAACCAGGAAGGCTTGGCTCAGGGTGGAGCCCCCATCCTCACCTGGGTAAGCAGGAAGGTGAGCTACCCCCGCTGCGGTTGAGAGTTGCCTGGACCGGTGTTTCTCACCACCGTCCTTGGCCACACTGGCATTCTGAATGTTCCTATTTGAATGCAGACCTGGCTCTAGAAGCAGCATCCTCCTTATGACTTGTTTCTGTTCTTGCTTCTGGCCCTTCGTACTTTATCGTCCATGCTGAACTTTGGAAGTAAAATTCTTTTTTTCCCCTGACTTCTACACTCGGAACATATTTATTCTCCCCCCATGTCTCAATAGAAGGCATCATAAACCAGTCCCGTTGGCTTGTTTACGTCTCTCTGGCTGTAACCTCATGATCAATTGCTGCAGCCGGAGCAGTTCGTGGTAGGGAGCTTTGTTTTACCGCAGTAGCAGCATGAGCGACTGCAGTCTCCCGGCAGACAGATAAGTAACGAGGCTTCCGCTGTAAAAGTCACCCACTCAGCCTACCTGACGTTGACCGGCCACACCTCACTGAAGGAGGAAACCACAAATGGTGTGATCTCCACGGGGGCTCAGGAAGATGGTCTGGGCGGTGTGGAAGACAGGCTGTCAGGAACCCCCCTGGTGGGATACGTGTTGGCAACCCTCAAAGTTGGCAGTTCAAACCCACCAGCCACTCCCTGAGAGAAGGATGAGGCTGCCTGTTTCCATAAAGATTCACAGCCTTGGAAACCCTGGATAGGGTCACTGTGAGTTGGAATTGACGTGGGTTTGACCTTTTGGCTTGTGTGTTAGTCCAGATTGACTATAGAAACAAATCCATGGATATTCATATAGGTGTAGGAAAGAGCTTTATATCAAAGAGCAATTGTATCATGAGAAAACTTCACAGCCCAGTCTAGATCAAGTCCATCAGTCTGATATTAGCCCATATGTCCAATAGTAGTCTTGAATTCCTCTTCAGACTCATATACCCACTTGCAATGAGGACAAATGCAGGAAGATCACAGGCTGCTGGGTGGGAAGTCTTGTGGATTCAGTGGGAGCGGAAAAATCTCAGCGTTGTCACGGGTCTCCATGTGGCTCTTCCAGCTCTCTGAGTGTCTCCTGCACAGGAAGGTGAACTAGAGAGAGAGGGTAGCCCACCTCTAGGAAGAAAGAGAGGAAGTTCCCAGAATCCTAATGAGAAGGTCACACCCACAAGGAAGCATCATCAGGCTCTGTGACCTAATTGACAGGCTAGACTCCACCCCTTCACCCTTAAAACCCTCAAGTTGACACAAATTATATAACTATCACAGCGTGGCTTAGTACTAAGCAGACATACTACACAGCAGCTGGCTGAAGGGTTGGCTGTTGGCACCTGCCCAGAGGCGTGGCATTTCGTCTCCATCAATCTCGACAGCCAGTCAAACCCTAGAGAGCAGCTTTACCGTGTTACCCAGGGGGCGTCATGAGCTGGGATTGACTCAAAAGCTACCACGCCCAAACCAAACACCATGACACTACCCCATAGAACACGGTAGCACTGCCCCTGTGAGTTCCAAGACTGTCCGTTTTCACAGGAGTAGAGAGTCCCCCCTTGTGGGGTTTGGGACACACTTTCGATTTCCAGGTGATGCTTGTCCCTATTACCATAGTAACTCCCATTGGAGCAGGTCTAGCAGAAGGCGTGGCCACGCCCATGACTGCCAGACCAGAGCAGGCTCTTCTCTGCCGGCCTCTGCAGTAATCAAAAGAAGCAAGCCTGATACAATTCATGTACAGATTGTTATAAGAGCTGTCAGGGCCCCCAGTAACCTGATTTATTAGAAATTAAAAATAAAAACAACCAGTAAAGACAAAACAGGAAAAAACAGTAGAAGCGCACCATCTTGAATCCCAATCCTAGCTCATAGCAACCCCACGCCCAACGGACTGAAGCACCGCCCAGCCCGGCGCCATCCTCACCACTGCCCTTTTGTGTGAGCCCAGGGTTGCAGCCACTGGGCCAATCCATCTGGTAGAGTGCCTTCTTCTTTTTTCACTGTCCTTCCACTTTACCAATCCACGACATCCTTCTCCAGGGACTGGTCTCTGAGGCAAATGAGACATCCAAAGTGAGCCCGAGCCTCACCCTCTTTTCCTCTAAGGAGCACTCTGGCTGTACCTCTTCAAAGACAGACTCTGTTCTCTTGGCAGTCCGTGGTGCTTTCTATATTTTCTGCCATCTGTAGCACAATAGCCACCCCATGTAGACCCCACTTCCAGAATGCCAGAGCTTCTGCCATATCCACTCTAAGGGTGGCGTCCACGGTTTCATTTCACAAGGAACATGAAGCCACGGAGAACAGAAGAGATTTATTCAAGGGCTCTGGGCTCAGAAATCACACTGCCAGCATCCTAATCAGACACCTGGCCTCTTAGTTCCAGCTCCTTATCCAAGATCAGTCGGAAACTTGCCTTCTCAGAGCTAAAAAGCAAAGCCAACCAAAGCTCCCACTGCCATGGAGTCCATTTGGACTCGTACCTGGGATTTCGGAGGCTGAGGAATCTTGACGGGAGCAGCCTCTTTGTTTCCTTTCGGGGTTGCTGGTGGAGTTCAACAGCCAACTTTTGGCTTGCCGACAGTGCCATCAAGGTTCCTTCCAGGGGGCTAAGGGCTTCAAGAAGCTCCAAATTTTAAAGGAATCGAGCCTCCGAGAAAGGCGGGGATAACCTAGGCTAGGTCGATAGTTCCCAGGATTAGTGGGAGACAGAACCCAGGTCTCGTGGCTTTTCAAGTTCTTTAAAAAGCTCAACCACAACATCATGGCCAACCTCATTGCTGTGGAGCCAGTGCTGACTCACGGCGACCTCGGCCATTACTAAATAGAACTCCGCCAGTCACCTTTAGAAAGGGATCCCTGATGTGCACTGGTAAAGCGCTCGGCTAGCACCGAAAGGTCGATGGTTTGAACCCACGCAGGGGGCCTCTGCTGGAGGAAGCCTGGCACTCTGCTCCGTTATGTTCACCCGGGTGGATGAGAGCAACAAATCCAGAGACACTCATCTGTGTGTATGACGAGAAACCTTGACATCAATTAGTCATTAAGCGGCATCAATTAGTTGTTACGCATCCATGAAACACCCCGGCCCGGTCCAGATCAAGTCCATAAGTCTGATATTAGCCCATATGTCCAATACCAGTCTATAAATTCCTCTTCAAACTCACACAGCAAATGCAAGGATGCCGAATGCAGGAAGATCACAGGCATGTGGGTGGAAAGTCCTGTGGATCCCATGGAGGTGGAAGTATCTCCAGGGCTCTGGCTGCCATCAGCGTGGCTCCATGTGGCTTGTCCATAGGAAGGTGAAGCAGAGAAAGTGTGTGTGTGTGTGTGTGTGTGTGTGCGCGTGCGTGCGTGCGCGCTCCTGTTCCCAGGAGAAAAAGAGGAAGTTCCCAGAATCCTCCTCGTGAGTGTTACCTTGTGACCTGATTGACAGGCTAAACTCCACCCCTTCACTTAATATCCACAAGCTGACACGAGATGATGTAACTACACATCTGGTCGCACCGACAGTGAAGAAAACTCCGGATGAGTTCATCTCTGCCGCCAGTGGCAAATATGAACTCACTGCACCCCACACCACCAACAACCGGATTTACCAGGGCGGGTCGGCAGGGCTTTCTTCCGCAGTACTTCTGGGTGGGTTCTGACCTCCAACCTTTAAGTCAGTAAATAGTCAAGCGTTGACCATGCTCACCTCCCAAGGACCTTCCTTTTCGGATGATGTAATTTAAGACCAAAGGCGCCAAGACATTTTGGAAAGGACATTTCCCTTCCTTTAGCCCACCGGAAGGCTCCCTTGGCACAATCTGGTGAGCAGTGTTCTCCCACTGTGTCCATGACCTTCACACATGATCCTTAGCGGTTGGCGGTGGTGGTTGGGCACCATCAAAGTTCTTCTGGTCTCAGGGCCGTGCGGTCGATAACACTTGGCAGCAGGAACACTGTGACAGCAGTGAGGTTTCTCTGGACCGAGGGCTCCACAGAAGCCCAAGATTCGCGAGGCATGTGTCATCCAAATAGGTTGGATGTTTCGGGGATTCAAATGGAGGCTGGTGTTTCGGGGATTCAAATGGAATCAGGTCTCACATTTTAAGCTTTGAAATCTTGCCTCTTCCTATTGATTTACAGGTGCCTCTGTTAGGTGTTCATGTACTTAATCTCCAGGTCGAGTCTGAAATTTGAGGAAGAGTCCGTTTTAAAAGTTAGCTTGCCTTTCAAAACAGCGCTGCCTAACTCTGTTGGGGAGACCACGGTTACACGCATCCTGCGTTGCCATTGGCCGCATCCTTCACATATCACTGCGTGCTTTCGCCACCCCTAGTTAACCCAGCCTTTCTGTCCCTTGGAGTTCCCATCGGGGCTTGTCATTTCAACTGCATGTAGGGGATTCTTCCTTAGGGCACGGGGCTCAAAGTAGACACTGTTTCTTGAACTAAATGGCACTCTAGTGCAGTCAGTGGCATCCAGGGGGTGGCCATTACTGACCTCCCTGGCTTCCCTAGTGCCATGAGGCAGAAGTTACATCTACCTCCACCCTCCATCCTTCTCCATCTATTCTGATTCTGACACCCACTGCTCCTCCCCGGCTCCACTTCTCTGCTGTGTTGGGCACTAGGTTAGATCATTTGTTGCCGTGGATCATTTGTTGCCGTGCTCACAGAACTCATAGGCAAGGCTCACACATACGGGCTGGTCTGAGGGACGTGAACAGGTTTCCACCAGTCCGGATCAGAAAACAGTAAGGACACAGTCATTGGTCCTCAGCCACGTCTCTCCTCAGCTGCCAGACGAGATACTCGAATCCTCAGCCTCTCGGACACGTGGTCCCTTGCTTCTTCCTCTGTGGGCCGGCAATTTAGGCCATCTGTCACTCCCCCTCACAGTCCCACAGTCTCAAGTCAGATGGGGAGAAGGTGGCCCAGAGTCTCTTAGTGTCCACACCATCTCTCTGGTGGCTCTGGTCTCGGCTGGCCTCTGTCCTTCAGAGAGGGATCTGGAATGTGCTCCTTTGATGGTTCTGAGCTTCCTCTGTCTGTCTGAGACACAGACACAAGCCACCCCTTTGATGGCGGTATGGCTTTTGTCTTTCAGCAGACCCTGGTAGTGTCGTGGTTATGTCTTGGGCTGCTGACCACAATGTCCAGCAGTTAGAAACCACCAGGTGCTTCTTAGGAGAAAGAAGAGGCTTTCTACTGTCCCCTTAGAGAAGGGCAGCCTCGGAAACCCACAGGGGCAGCTCTACCCTGTCCTGCTGAGTCCCTGTGAGTTGGTAAGTGTACCCCAAGGAAGCAAAGGTTACGGCCTTCCACTAAGGTCGGGACTGAACCCCACCACAATCCTGCCTGGAATTCCCTCCAAAATGAGAGTCTAGCTCAGAACTCTCACCAATATAGGATCCTAGCCATAGGCTTGGCGTACAGAATTACAATACATCCCATAAGGAATTATGGCTAAAAGGGTCATATTAATTGATTACATTGCATTTAGTGTTGTCTCCCTTTACTGAATTTATCTATTTATTAACATTTAGTTCATTAATCCACAAAACTGGAACTGTTTATGGGAGTAGAAAGCCTCATCTTTCTCCCTCAGAGCAGCTAGTGGTTTTGAACTGTTCCCCTTGAGGCTGTCAATGAAGAAATGAAGTCAAGTAGGTTGTGGTGGCCTGCAATCCACAGGTGGAGGGAGCCAGAGGGCAGCTAAGAGATTAAAGGTGGACACAGGCAAGCAAAGGCACCAAGTCCTTATAGCATCAGTTCTCAACCTGTGGGTCGCGACCCCTTTGGGGGTCGAATGATCCTTTCACAGCAGTCGCCCAATTCGTAACAGTAGCAAAATGACAGTTACGAAGGAACAGCGAAAATAATGTTATGGTTGGGGGGAGGGTCACCACAACATGAGGAATTGTATGAAAGGGTGACGGCGTTAGGAAGGTTGAGGACCACTGCCTTATAGGATCCAGAGGCATGACTGTTATGTTCCCGGCTTCATCCTGGGTATAGACAATCAAGATACAAGCACATCCTCGCTGTCTCAAGGCCCGATCCGACAATCAGACAACAAACCCCTTCAAGGCAGGGCAAGTGTCAGACAGACGGCTGCCCGGGCTAAGTGGGTGTTTGGGGTGGCGGTCATGACATCTACTCTGGACCTCTCACATCACCCTGGAGGGTCCTGCCTGCAACTAGAACTGGGGCTCCTGCTTCCCAGTCACATTGATTTTCTTAGAGCCACAAGAGAAGTGTCCCCATTCCGATGGCTCTGAAAGCAACACATTTTAATGTGTTTCCTTGAAATTTTAATGTTTGCCTTTGAGCCATCTTGGTATCGTAAGTAGCAGCAGCTTTGAAATGAACACCCCCCTCTGCACCCCCTCCTGCTTAGCTTGAGGGCCTCAGCTGGGCTTCGGTGACATCTGCAAGCAATTGGAAAACCATGCTACAAACCCCCACCTTCAAAGGCGCCTTGACTGGGGGCAGGGGCTAGAGAAAGAGGAACCTGGTTCCAACTGGAGAACAATTCTGCACCCCACAGTGCCACCAGTGGGGAGGCAGGGCTGGAGAGAGGAGACATCCTATGTCCACATTTCATGTAAAGTAAAAATGTTTTAAAAACCTCACACTTTGGCATCGAATCGATAGCGACTCATAGCAACCCTACAGGGCAGGGTGGGACTGCCCCTGTGGGTTTTTTGGACACTCTCATTCTTAATAGGAGTGGGAAGCCTCCCCTTTCTCCCGCAGAGCGGCTGGAATTTCGAACTATTGCCCTGGTGGTTAGCAGTAGTTACTACATCTCCAGGGCTCCTATAAAGTCATTTTTAAGTATAGGTTAAAGGGGGAGGGTGGAATATGATGTACACCTCTAGTTAGCACCCCTTTTTTGTTTTGTTTTTGCCATGAGAGGATTTTGAAAAATGCAATGAAATCCATAACAACCAACAAAACCTCACTACCACGGAGCCAATCCAATTCAGCGTGAGCCTGTAGGACAGGGTAGAATGGCCCCGGTGGGTTTCCAAGGTTGTACATCTTCAGGGGAGCAGACAACCTCATCTTTCTCCCTCAGAGCAGCTAGGGGGTTCGAGCACTGATTCATACTAACTCCAAAGAGGCAAGGAGGGGACATCGCTGTCTCTGGGATCATCTGTGTGTTGAGGGACAGACTCGTCCAAGCCCTGCGCCCCCTCTCCATCCACCCTGCAGGACACCGTGCTGATTGTTGTTGTTCAGTGGATTTGGATTCAGGAGCGACACACCACCCATGGGTGCAGAGAACAACTGCCCCTAGGATGTGAAAGGCAGCAGGTCACCAGGCCTTACTTTCAGGGTTTCTCTGGGTGGGTCCAAACCTCCAAACTTTTGGCTAGAAGTCGAATGCTTCTCATCATGGTCCAAAACCCAAAACCAAACTGACTGCCATGGAGTCGATGCCAACTCAGAGAGACCCTGTAAGACAGGGTAGAACTAACTGCACCCTGTGAGTTTCCCAGATGGTAACTCTTTACTCCACTAGAAAGTCCATCTTTCTTTCTCTCTTGGAGCCTGGCTGGTGGTTTTGAACTTCTGACCTTGCAGGCAGCAGCCCAACGCATACCTCTAAAAGCCATCAGGGCTCTCTCTTGTACCTCTTGGCCTCCCTCTCTGGATCATTGTAGTACCTTTTTCCTGTGCTTGGAAGTTGAACTCCACCCTGAGCCACCTTAGACCCAAACCTGGCCAGCTGGTTACACAATAAGAAGCTGCCTTTAAAAACCTACTGGAGTACAGTTCTGAGACCCACCTGGGGTCCCATGAGCCAAAATGGACAACCGTTTGTAGAGAGGACATTAAGGAGGCCGGGTTCTGCAGAGGGGCCGCCTGGCTAGGCTGCACAAACTCTGTGAGTTAGGCTGCTCCCTGGAAACTTCCATTATTTGTGATCGTTGGCTGGGACCCTGCACTGGACTCGAGGGGACAGAGTGGTGATAAACAGGATGTAATTGCAGCCCACTTAATGAGGCTTCTGCTACGCCTTTATCCCTTCTCTGCCTCTGGGGGCCACACACTTCTGTGTGGGGTGTGCCCTTGCCAGTGAGTGAAGAAATAGCGGGAGGCAGGAGGGTACTTGAGAATGGCCAGTTTATGCACTTAATTATCCCGAAGACCCCCTAAGCTGCAGTCGGTCTCTGACTGGGTGGGCGATGGAGATTAGATGAAGCCCATGTGGTTCAACACCTGGACTCTGATCCCACCCCATTTTCTGCCTCCAACAACCTAAGAATTCTGGTTTGCTGAGCACCTACTGGGCGCCAGGCCTTTGCTCCACACCGCTATCTCCTGGAGCCCTCCCACGCAGCCAGAGAGACTGTTCCCAGATCGGGCCTGAGCGCGGAGCCGTGCACCTCTCGCCGCGCGTGCCTGCCCGCCAAGCAAGCCTCCAGAGGGACCTGGGGCCCCGGGGCGCGCGGGGAGCGACAGCTGGCGGTGTCGCGCCCAAGGAGGGCGCCCCGCTGGGCCGGCGCCGGCGGGAGGCGGGGCGCGGGGCGGGGCCAGGGCGGGGCGGGGGCGGGGCGCGGGCGGCGGGGCCCGGCGCGCCGGAGTCCCGCGCCGAGAGCTCCAGCGGCGGCGGAGGAGGCGCGCCCGGCGCGGTCGGGAGCCCAGTCCGAGCGAGGCCCGCGCCGCCGGCCCTTGCCGGGCAGCTAGGGATCCCGCGGCGCCGGGCAGCTGGAAGCGCGTCCCTGCGGCGGCCGCCCGCCCATGGAGTTCACTTGAGCCGGGAGCCGCGGACAGGCAGGGCGCGGAGCGCAGCGCGGCCCGGAGCCCAGCCGCCCGGCCGCTTGCCCCGGCCACCGGCCCCGAGCGCGACGCCCGCGCAGCGGCCCCCAGCGCCCCGGCGGCGGCGGCGGGAGCGGGAGCGGGCGGCCCGCGGCGCTGCGGGGGAGGCGGCCCGGTCCGGCCGGCGGGCGGGCGGAGAGCCCGGGGCTGCCGCCGGGGAGCCACCGCCGCCGCCGCGCGCCCTCCTCCTCGCGCGCCCTCCTCCCGCCCTCCGCACATGGTCTCCTTTGTCCTGTCGCCGCCGCCGCCGCCGCCTCCTCCTCGCTCTTAGCTCCGCGCGCCGCGGCGGCGGCTCGGCCGCGCTGGATGCGCGCGGCGCGGCTGGCGGCGCCCGGAGGTCGGCTCCTCTCCGGATTCGGCTCGCGCGGAGCCGCGGCCCGACTTGCGGGGCAGCCCAGCGGAGAGGCGGGCCGGAGCCGCCCGGACTTGGGCGTTTTCTCGCGAGGCAGCACCCCTGCCCCGGACCCGAACCATGAACTTGGGGCTGACAGCACGGCTGCGTTCTCGGCGAGCAGGTAACGCAGCACCGGGGCGCGGCGCCGGGCCCGGCCGCCCGGGGTCTTTTGTTGCAGCGGCGCGCGGGGCCCCGGCCGCCCCCTCCCCCTGCCTGCCGCCGCCGCCCTGTCGCCGCCTTTGTACTTTCCACGCGCGGCCCCCGCCGGACCGGGGCCTGGACGCGGGGCCCGCGCGGCACCCAGGGGCTGGCCCGGGGCAGCTGGCGGCGATCTGGGCGCGGCGGTGGCGGGAAGAACTCGCGGCCAAGTTTCCAGGAGGTTCCGGGCCCGCGTTCCAAAGTGCCTGGCCGGGTGGGGGCGGAGGGCCGGCCCCGGGGCTGCGTGCGAGCGGGGATCCGGGGCCGGGAGCCGGCCGCTGAGCGCGTCCGCACCGCACGCGGGCTTCTCCGGACCCGTCAGTCCTCCGTCCCCGCTCGCCGCCTGCAAACCACCGGCTCGACTTATTTAACTTTTCAATAGACGCCCACCCACCTCCGCCTCCTGGTAGCATTTTAAAGGGGGTGCAGAGGGGGGAAGAGGCCAACACAGACCCGGGCGCGTTCCAGCAAAAGACCTTTGTTTTCTCGCATTTTGAGATTCGGCCGCTTCGGGCTCCGGCGCGGAGCGCGGAGACGCACGGTGAGGACACGCCGGGCCGCTGCCTCCCAAGGACGTTGCGCGGACGCGTCCCCGCGTGTTAACGAACCGAGGGAATAGCCGGCCAACTCCGGTGTGTGTTTACAAGAAGAGAAAAGGGGAGAGAAGAAAATCAGCCAGGAAAACGGTCCAGTTCACGGAGGCGATTTTCACTCCTCCGAAAAACCAAGGAAAAAAGAATAGGAGCCGAGCCATTTGCTTCCAAGACGGGAGCGAAGTTCTCAGACCGCGGGAAAGACGCCGGTTCTTGTCATTCGCAGGAAGACCGTATCCTCAGCTGCCGCGTTTTATTTTTCACTTTGGGGAGCTCGCTTTACGATCGCAGGAGGTCCACTGCAGACACGTCCTTTGGCTTTGTTACTGGTTTTTTTTCCCTTCTGTGGACTTTTTTCGGGGGTTGTCTCCTTCCCCCAGTTGCACCAGACGTCCTTTCAGGCTTTGTGACCGCTTTCTGTAAATGCAAGGACCGGAAAAGCTCTCTGGGGCAGGCGATCTTGCCCAAGCCTCTGGAAACGACGGCACCGAATTATTTCCCTCCATCACGGGCTTGCTCGTCCTCAAATTTGTTCAGACCCAGGATGACTTAACTGCCGATCTGTGAATGTGGCCTGGGGCCCAGTGGAGTTGACCAAGGTGGCAGCCCCAAGGAAGGATCGGAGAGACAGCCAGGAACAGCCTGCTCAGCTGTAGCTTGTGCCCTGGGACACACACGTTCACACACAAGTGCAAGTGGAAACTTCACCAGGAGCCATTTCTTGGCTTGGTACCGTTGGAGGGCAGGCAGCGCTTTGGCCTGAAGATTTCTTTGGGCCACTTGGCTCCTTTTGACGAGTCATCCAAAGGCCCCAGGTTTTTCAAGGGTTCTTTCAGTTCGGTGAAACAAGAAGAGACTTAAAAAAAAAATCAGCTTGGCTTGGGGTTCTTTCGGTGTGTGTTGGTTTGTTTTTTTTCTGGTGGTGGTGGTGGTATGGTTGTTGGTGGCCATTCCTATTAGAATCAGGAGACCCGTTTTCATTGAAAACAGAGAAAGCACATCCCTCAAGTGTTTGACTGGGAGAAGCATCTTCCTGGAAATCTCACCTGGCCTTTCATTGTCACACCTGCCGCCTTGACTGTACTTTCCTGGATGTTTGGACTCATTGATTCCTGATAGGTTTTGTGTGTAACTTCTCCTTTGGCAGGGTGTTTTTATGGAAATCGACTACAATGCTGAGTTTTATTTTTTTATATGCTTAAGATATCAAGGACCACAGTTTTGTTTTGTTTCTATTTTTTTGAAGTGGTTATTCCTGCCAAACTGGGAGGAAATCTATCGAGATGCGATTTTTCCTCTGCCGATGCTTGAAAGCTCGTAGCTCCATACTTGCTTTTCCCATGTGTTCTTTCCTCGATCCGTTCGTCTTCAGAACCATCTGACAGTGGAAAGATTGGGAGTCAAATATGAAAATATTTTCTTTCCCTATCATTTCATTGACAACTGTAACATCCCCATCCCCAGATTGACACTGGAATGTTTGATCTCTGTCACGGTGGCATAGATAGACAGAACGGAGTATCTTCTTTGTCCCTAAGAGCTATACTATTTTCTGTGTATATTTTTCCGCTCGGGCCCAACATACTGGGCGTTGCACCTCTGTGTACAAAGTGTGAGCTGTAAGTGACTGCTTACGAGGGAGGGAGTGAGTGTGTACAAAGACGGCTCAAGGGTAGCTGTTCTTGAAATGCAGGTAGAGGTTCAGATGCCACGATGGGTGGCGATTAACGTGTAATCTTTTTCATGTTGGTGAAATAGCTAGTGCTTCTGAATGTTTATTTTCCCGAACATTAATGGGTAATTTAATTTGCCTTTAGTCCGGAGGTACGACCAGGCATTTTTCACTTTATCCAAGCCACCGTAATAAATGATCAGTCCTAAGCTTTAGAACTGGCCAAATGAAATCACGTTTTAGGAATATCTAGAGGTCAGGCTTGGAGACTGATCTTCCTTCCTGTGTTCGCCTGACACCAAGGTGGCCACCCGCCCCAGACCCACCCTTGTCTTAGGGTTACCACATACATCCTTAAAAATTAATTTCTAAAAATTAAAAAAAGAATTAATTTCTATGTGTGGGACTTCACAGTTCTTTGTTGTTTTTGCGGGTTTTTTTTTTCCTTTTTTAACGGGAGGAAAAGCATCGAGGCAAATAAGAGCCGTTTCTGGTGTGAAAGGAAATAGAAAAATAAACCTGTCTGCAAATATCACGGGGGAAAAATACCCACTCCAAAATAACGTTCTGGCAACGAAATTGCAGAATCATTATGTGAATGAGCTGAATTGCTTTGTGTATCATCGCATAAAAATGTTTTGCACAGATAATATGTCTAATAGAAGGACACATTTTTTGAAAGCACATCCCCCCTACCCCCACCACACACACACCACAACCGACCTCCAGTAGATAGCTGCACTGCAGGTCCCGCTCACACAGTCGACTAGCGCCACCTTGTGGACGATTGGGGGAAATCCTGCTTTCCCTGTTTGAGATTCAGAAAATGTAGTCAATTCAATTGCCTTAACATGACGATAGCAGTATTAGCAAAGATAATAACACTGTCCCCCCAACTTCGTTCTTGTTTTTCAGGCATCGGATGCCAACTCTGAGAAACTCTTCAACACCGTTGCAAACAAAGGTAAGACTCCCCGGTCCACTGAGTGATGGCTGTGGGCGATGACTTGTGTTTCATTGTTGCCGAGAGAAGGAAGCAAGGATAGAACACACCATGCCTTTCTTCCCGGGAGCTACAATTTCGATTTTGTGCCCTTTGCTTGGAGATGGGCTCTGTGGGCTTTGGGAGACGGCGTTCAAAACCCAGCTTGTGTTTTATTGTTTCGGTTTGGTTCCGGTTTAAAAAGAATACATTGAATCCGTACCGCAATTAATTGGATGATGAAGCAAGCTGTGATGGAGAATAGCGGTTTTCAGCAGACCTTAGCTCACAGTTACTTACCAGCCCTGTCCTAGACCAGGGGCTGCTTTGGGCGCAGGCACTGGCGGTCCGAACCCAGCCTTCCTCTGCTGTGTGCTCTGGTGTGAAGTTAGAATCGAGCGGGAGAGAAGGCAACACGCAAATATGTCGTCTCCCATTAATGTTCTCCCAACGGCCACCGAGCATAGGCGAGGCTAATGATAGAGTTGGACAGTCCGGGGAAGCTGGCCTTAAATCACTGCCAATCGGCTTCTGTGCAGTGTCTGTAGCAGTATTGTTTACAGTGATCAATTGCAGGACCGGCTTTCACCACTATTTTTGCAAAGGAGGTGGTCCTTGGAAAGGTAAAACTGAATGAACGACGAGGTGCTTGTTTCCCGCCTGAGCCTGTGCAGCCCGACTTGAGGGGTAGTGGGAGGCGGCGCAGTAATTGCCAAATAAAATGTGTATCCGTGTGTAAGGCCTTGGTCCGCTAACCAAATGGTCAGCGGTTCCAGCCCTCCAGCTGTTAAAAGGGTGAGAGATGAGGCTGTCTTGCTCAGGCAAGATTTACAGCCTTGGACACCCTGCACCGTGTCAGCATGAGTCAGTCCACTCACCCGCAGGGCTGTCCAGTTTTCTGTGTGTCATTTCTTTGAACTTTCCTGCAAGCTGGTTTGTCGGCGCGCTGAAGAGATTCGGTGGGACCACAAGGGAGAGGGCCTAGATCGTGTGAAATGGGAAGGGAAACCCACTCCAGCGTCCTCTGCTGAGGCCAGCTAGCTTGGTTCTCCTGTGTGCCTTGTGGGGTGTTTGGGGTTTTTTTTTTTGGTGAACTGGTTAGCAAAATGCCTTTCGCTGGTTATTTGTAGAATGTGAGCCATCTGCATGCACTTGGCTGCAGCGGTGCATTTCCCCTGGAGGTGGACGCAGGGACACACAGCTGAATGAAGGACTGCGTCGCATTGCAATCTGTTTTATGGTGTGATGGCCTGCATTCCAGGTTCAGAGTTCCAGCCTCGCCTTTGATGGGGGATGTTTGTGTAGATTTGGTATCCAGGATGCTCAAAAGCCCCATAAAAGAGAGTGCACCCCTAGGTAAAGCTGCATCATGGGTGTTGGCCACGCCAGAGGGCAGGGGATGGAGAGAGAGAGCCAGCAGCCCACTGAGGAAGAGGAGGTGGTGGGATGGGGAGACTTGGAGTTGATCTGGGTCACTAACAAGCCCCCTCTCCCACCCCCACCCAGATTTCCTTTCATTTGCTAATCTGCTGTGGAAAGCCCTCCAAAGTGCTTCATCTTGCCAGGGTGGGGAGTGTGTGGCCCAGGAGTGCCTGCATCCATCTAGGAGGTCCTCTGCAGCCCCACCCGGAAAGAGACTGTCCTTTCAACCTGGGCCCTCCTCCTGCCCCTTGGGCAATCAAACCTTTCTCACACGCTTATTTTTGTTTACTCATAGAGGCTGGTTTGTGGCATCTATTTGGTAGTGAATCGTCGCGCGTGCACGCACGGACACACACACACACATACTCACACACACAAGACCTCCTTTCTTGTTAGCTGCTTTTCAGGTGGTGATCATGGGGAAGGGAGGGGGAGGGGGCTAGTTGTCTTGAAAGGATTAGGTTTCTTTGTATACCCTAAAAAATCAACATCGGCTTTTCCCCTCTAAGCCTTGCTTGGGAAACCATGCACAAATAGGCATCTTAGTCGATGGCAGATTATTTCTGTGCCCCTTATTTCCATCAGAATGGTCTTTTCTTTCCTCCTCCCCTTAATGCCTTATGCTAATGCTTGTCGGGACCTGGAGTGAATGACAAGAGCAGCAATCCCTGCCAATCCAGGTGTTGCCAGGGAGCCTGCCCTGCCTGCCCTCCTGCTTCCTCCCCAGAGACAAGGAGATTAAGGAGGGGGTAGGAAGGCTTCTGGGGACAGTTTTGTTAAGGGGATTAGTATTCAAAGTGCTAAATGTCATGAAAACAACTTGAAAAAGAGAGGCGTCCTCCTATGTGTATAACGTCTACTAGGGGGCTTGAGCAGGTGCTGGGAGAGACTGGTTCTCTGCCCTGCCGGTGGGTGGGTTTGGGGGTCTGGTTTTCACATCTAGGAGCAGCCAACCATGTGAGCTGGACAGAGGGCTGACAGGGCCTGCAAGGAACTGTCAGCTCCCATCCACATCAAGTTCAAGTTCTTGGGCACAGCAGGCCAGCCTGCCCCAAAGCCAGCTCTCTCTCTAGCTTTTGTCTAGCCTTCTCAGCCCAGAGCAATACAAAGCCTTGTCAGGAAAGACACATTGACACCAGGTAACCACCAGGACTGGCAAAATCTTCAAAGCCAGGGCTTATAGGCCAGGCTAATGAGTGGCTTGGGGCGAGGGAGGTGTCTGGGGAGAGTGGGCACTGGCCTCTCTACCCTGCCAGCTCCAGATGCTGATGGCCACATGTCACTTCTGCTTCCCAAAGGTTGGACCATGCCCAGACTTTCACACAGTGTGGAGCCTTGGTGGCCTATTGTGAGCTATGCAGCCAAATGGGGCTGCTAACCGTGAGGTCAACAGTTTAAAATCACCAGCCGCTCTGTAGGAGAAAGACCACAAAGAGTCCCCATCTTGGAAACCCATAGGGGCAGTATTTCTCTCCTGCCCTATAGGGTCGCTGTGTGCTAGAATTGACGCGATGGTGATGAGTTTGAGTGGAGGATGCCACGGAGCCTGCGGTCCATAAAATGCCACTATGCTTTGGGGGCAGGCGGGTGGGGGTAGCCTTCATCTCACCACTGAGTGTGGTGAAGGCCAGGCAGAATTTCCAGGTGAAAAGCAGGGTGGGCAGAAGAGGCACATGGTTCAAGACCCACGCAGTTGTTTGTTAGGCTTGCTTGTGTTACTGGCCGGGTCAGAAGTTCGAATCTTACCAGCACCTCCTTGTCCTGGGACCCCATGTCAGGAACGCTGGTTGTTGAAGTTGGGTGGCATGGAGCTGGCGCCCAGTGACCCTGTAGACAACAGACAGAAAGAAACACTGCCAGGCCCCCCGCACCCGCCTCATGGTTGTCGTTTGAGCCCATTGGTGCAGCCACTGTGTCAGACCTTCTCCAAGAGGCTTCTTTTGTTGATGACCCTCTACTTGACCAAGAAGTCCCCAGTGATGTAGCGGCTTACATGTTGAGCGCTGATCGCGTGGTTGGCAGTTCGAAACCACCAGGCACTCCTTGGGAGACAGACTGGGCTTTCTGCTCCTGTCAAGTTAGACTCGGAAACCCACAGGAATGGGTTGCTGTGAGTTAGCATTGACCCAGTGGCACTGAGTTTAGTTTTTCGATCTACTTGACCAAACCTGGTGGCAAGGGGGGAAGAGAAAGCAGTATTGAAACACGAGCAAGTCCAAGTCCATGCCAACGCTGCCCCTGGAGTGATCCTGGGTCTTCTGCTTGTTGTTTAGTCCTCCGGGTTTCACTGTCAGCTCAGAATACTCTGTGTCCGTGTGGGCCTCCATCCACTCTGTCCTCTGATGGCTTTCACGTCCCTCCTCTCTAACTCGTGTGACCCTGCGTGCATGTGCCTGGGTGCCCAGCCCGCCTGCCCATTTGAAAACTGGGAAGCCGAGCAGTCACGTGGCCCGGGCTTGGGTTGTAAACACGAAGGCAGGTTTCACCCGAATCAAGGTCGTGGCTGCCTTATTTAATCTTTATGCATTCCCGTGTTCGCAGGATGTTCATATGTGAGTTTTATGAAGCCTTCTGTCTTGGTGACTCAGCCATCTGCCAAAGACAAAAATTAATTTTCCCGGTGAGACCCAACAGAGAGAAAGATACTGACGCCCTGATTACTGCTGCCCTCTCGCTGGAAGTCCTTAGGAAGAGCGGGATCTGTGCCCACAATTCTAACACCTATTTCTTGCAAAGGAGCGTCCCAGAAACTCCAGAACAGCCAGGACTTGGTATCCTAGCTCACTGGTGTTAGGGCCTGCCAGTGTGATGTTTCTGACGCTTTGATATATAGACCACCCCCCAGAACAAAACAGAACAAAAACTCACTGTCATTCAGGAACTCCTGACTCATAGTAACCCCATAGGACAGGGTAGAACAGCCCCTGTCGGTGTCCAAAACTGTAACTCTTTAGGGGAATAGAAAGCCTCATGTTTGTCCCACGAAGCCACTGGTGGTTTCAAACTGCTGACCTTGCAGATGGCAGGCCAGTGTGTAACCACTGTGCCACCAGAGCTCCCCTTGGCTGTGCGCGGTCAGCCTGCCACGGTAGTTCATGTCCTGCAAAGCTCCCAGGTTTCCCCGGTGCAGAGCTGCTCTGGTGTCTTTGGAAGCTCTCCATCGTGATGTGGTGTGAGCCCTGAGATGCTGACATCCAGCAGGCTTCCCATCGGCTGCTGTTCCAGGAGTGGGCTCACCAGGCCTGACCGGCTGCTCTTCTTGCCTCAGCGATCTGTTTTCCAGCTCGTCTTGAGGAGCCCTGGTGGTGGAGTGAGTTACTCGCTGGGTCGCTGACCAACTGCCAGGTCAGCAGTTCTAAACCACCAGCCACTCTGAGGGGGGAAAGATGAGGCTTTCTACTCCCATAAATAGTTCCCGCCTCAGAAACCTACAGGGGGCAGTTCTCCCCTGTCCTGTAAGGGTCACGATGAGCCAGAAGGGGCTCAGCGAGGTTGGGGTTTTATGTCTCTCTGTTTATCCTGCAACCAGGACAGCTTCCAAAGCCTGATGGTGGCCAGGAAGATTCTCTCACCCTCTGCCTTTCTAGCTCATTCTGTTCACCTTCCCTTTGTATCCATGTGGAGTTTACTATCCTCCACACCCCCCCCACCCCCCCCACCCCCCCCTCCACCAACCAAACCTGCTGCCATTGAGTTGATGCCAAATAGCAACCCTATAGGACAGGGTAGAGCTACCTCTGGGAGTTTCTGACACGGTAGTACTTTATGTGGGATTAGAAAGCGCTTCTCGCCTTCAGAGCACCTGGTGGTTTTGAACTGCTTAGCTTGGGGTTAGCAGTTCAGTGCGTCGCCCACAATACCAGCAGGTGTCTGCAATAGCAGAAGGTGTGCCTGGAGAATCGGAGTACCTCGGAAGTCTCATCTGGCTGGGAGCTCTAAGAATCCTGATGGGGGGAAGACACCCTGCATCTGCTCCCTCCTGCTGTGAGTCTGGGTGGGTGCGAGGGGTGTCTACTGCCACATGGATGGTAGGGGCTCCCCGGGTCACCGATGGGAAATTAGGTGGACACTCATGCTCCCACCCCAGGCAATGTTCAGGCCACCTTGATGTTTCCTTTCCTCTTGGAAGCCCTCCTTGGGCTTTTCCTGGGGTGGGGATTGTGTGGAGGACGTCTAGGGAGGCACATCAGTGGACAGCTGCTGGTTAGGAGGTGAACAAAACAAATTCACTGCCATCCAGTCCACCCTGGCGCCTAACAGCCCCATAGGGCAGGACAGAACTTCCCCGTGGGTTCCCAGGACTTTAAATCCCTATGGGAACAGAGAGCCTCATTGTTCTTCTGCAGAGCAGCCCTTGGGTTCGAACCGCTGGCGTTGGTTAACAGCTCAGTGCATAGCCGGCCACTTAGCCACTAGGGTTAGTAGGCTCAGTGGAGTTTTTTGACAGTCTGCTTTCATCAGCAGCACAGAAGGAAGCCATGGCTAAAAAAAGAAATAGTGAACTTGCTTCAGACCCAAGGAGACCATGAGAAACGCACTACAAGGAGACGAGTGAGAAACAGCGGCTGGGCACCACCTAAAAGCAGGGATATTCATTAGCTCTTATCAAAATCCTTATATCCATCTGTTGTGTCAAGCACATTTGTACATTTGTTGCCTTCATCATTCTCAAAGCGTTCTCTTCCCACTTGAGCCCTTGGTGTGGCTCCTCATTTTTCCCCTCCCTCATGAACCCTTGATCATTTATGAATTAATTATTATTTTTCCATGTCTTGCACTGTCCTGTGTCTCCCGTTACCCCCTTGTCTGTTGTCCATCCCCTGGGAGGGGGTTGTAGGTGGGTCATTGTGATCCTTTCCCCCCATCCCCCCTTCCCATTACCCTCCTCAATGGCTACTCTCAACATTGGTCCCGTATTCCCAGCTCTTCTCTGTACCCATGGGCATACTCTGGTCTAGCCAGATTTGTAAGGTAGAATTGGGGTCATGATAGTAGGGGAGAGGAAGCGTAAAAGAACCAGAGGAAAGTTGTATTTTTAAAATTTTTTAGCTGTATGTTTCATCGTTAGTTTTTTAGATAGATAATTGCTTGGTTTGGTGACAAAAACAATAAAGACCAACAGTTGTTTTAGCGAGAAGTCCCTTCCTTCCTTAAAACAAAGGCCGTGATATTGCCTTCACTGACAGTAGTAGAATAATGCCCTTCACTAAAGGCGGGTGGGAGTGGAGAAGCTTTCTATTTTTTTATTTTCTAAAGAAAAGGTTTAGAGTTTCAAGTCTCTTACAAAGAGGTGGTGCTCTTATTATAGACCCCCATAGTGTCTTTGGGTTGAGTCGCAACAAGACCCATAGCAAACCCAAACTCAAGTCAATGCTGACTCAGAGACCCTGCAGGACAGGCTAGATGATGAAACAGACAGCTTTCCTCTGGTTCTTTTATGCTGCCCTGGAGACTGACTCTTCCCCAGAGGAGAAAGTCTCATTCTCTGGTGGAGCAGGGTATGGTGCGCTGGTGGCTTCAAACTGCTACCTTGCAGTTAGCAGCCCAGCGAGTACCCCACCCCCAACCCCGGGCTCCTAACAAAATCATTAGCTCAGTCCTATTCCTGATGTGCCACAAGGGTGAGAGGGGTCAAGCCGAGTCTTTGGAAATAAGGTGGATTCTGTTGTGGTTTGGCTTCGGATTTTGGATTTTTAGCATCCTTAAACATCCTAGATAAGAAAGAGCTCTTGGTGCTGTTTCAGACATCGGCCTGGGTTTCTTCAGCTCTGAAGCTAGATAGATGGCTGATGTGTAGAGAGTTAAATGCTCGTCGGTGTAATTGGTACTTGATTGAGACAATGCGCAGTTCCACGCTGCCTGTGTTCCTGAACCACAAATAGCATGCAATCAGCTTCTTTTGTTATGGAAATGGACCTTCCTATAGAAGCTGGCTCACACATACAGAATCTGTTGTATAGAAAATGATTCCCTGAGAATTCTTGGAGACAGATGCCTTCTACCCTTCTCCTGAGCCCAAGGAGAAGGGTTGAAAAGACCCCACACGGTGAGTGATGTTTCCCACAAGATGGCCTTCGCCAGTGTGGTGAGGACCAGAGAGGGAAAATGCTCCCGGCATGCATCCCATTGGATCTCGGGGCATCAGAAACACTTTGGAGGCTAGAGCTCCCAATGTAGACGTTCCTAACATTTGCCTTGGAAACAGCATCCGGGAGCCTTGGTGGTGTGGTGGTCAAAGCACTCAGGGATTTTTATCACCCTTATGGGTGCTCGGTGGGAACCCACCCACTGGTCCCCAATGAGATAAATGGGACAGTTTGCTTCTAGGAATATTTACAGCCTTGGAAACCCTATGGGGGCAGTTAATGCGGTTTTGGGGGGCCACCATGCATAAGTGGAAAGAACCCTGGTGTGGGGTGGTTTGGTTACCTGTTGGACTGCTAACTGCAAGGTCAGCTGTGTGAACCCACCGGCCACTTTCCAGATGGAAAACGGGGCTCTTGACTCTCATAAAGTTACTGACAGGCTCAGAAACCCCGAGGGGCAGTTCTGCTCCGTCTTACCGGGTCACTATGAGTCATCATCGACGCGATGTCGGTGAGAGAGAGAGGTGCCAGAGTGGGGTTATGCATTGGGCTGCTTACTGCAAGGTCAGCAGTTCGAAACCACCAGAGAAAGAGGATGCTTTCTACTCCCAAGATGAGTTACAGTCTATGAGACCCCGCACGGCAGGCTATTGTAGTCTGTCCTGCAGGGGTGCTGTGAGTCAGAAGTGACTTAATGGTGGAGAGTTTGGGTTTTGAGTTTTTATCACTGTAGGAGAGGTGTCCCACTGGCATTGTGGGTTATCACTTGGTCTGTTTAACCACTAGTTCAGTGGTTCGAACCCACCAGCTGCTCCACAGGAGAAAGATGAGACTTTCTACCTTTCAAGCCGTGTAAAGAGTTAGTCTTGGAACCCCAAAGGGGCAGTTCTACCATGTCCTCTTGGGTCACTGGGTGAAAATTAACTCGGCAGCAGTGCGTTTTGTTTGCTTGCTCATTGTAGGGCCCGATGTCTTTGAGGTGGATCTCTGGCAGCGTAGGGGCTTCCAAAAGTCCATGGAATAAGAATATAACAAGATTTCTCCCACGGATCTCTTGAATCCCCCTTGTATAGTTCTCCCTTGCTAAGGGTGGGGAACTAACATGCATTGGTTTCATGACCCCTTCCAAAAATCCAAGGATGCTCAAATCCCTTATATGAAGTGGGGTCTTTGGATATCCCCTGCGCACACCCTCTGGTAAACTTGTATCCATCAAGGTTATTTAGGATACTCACACATTGTGTAAATGCCAGGGAAGTAACACTTGAAGCTCCCTTTCGGCCTGTGTGGTGGACTGTGCAGAGGTTACACTGTAACAGCTCCATCTTTAACATTGTAGCAGCTCCTCCTCTGGTTGAGACAGCTGTTGAAAAGCCACTTTGGTTGCTCTGAAGCCCTCTTCAAAAGCCCTTTACTTGGTTGGGTAGAAGAATGTTCTACAGACTTCACCATCTGAGGCAACAAACTTCTGTGTCTACCTGCCGCTCTTCAGTCTGCATGTACTCAGTGGTCAGGTGGTATGGCCTGAGGTGGTCAAGTAGTTCACACTCCGCAGAGATAAAACATCTCACTAATTCTCAAGAGACTTGACTGAGACTAGTCCCTGGCAAAGGGTTTCCTGGGACGCGTCACTTTCTAGAAGTTCAGGGCTGAACCCCCCAGCCTGGGAGTCTCCTGTGTGTAGGAACCCGACCTCTGGATTCTGTCTCCTCTCTTGACAACTGCCAGGGGTGGGGGTGGGGGGACAAATTCCCATTTTCTCTGAAAATGTATGTTTATTTAAGTCAGTTTTCCTTTTTTGCTGCACAATCTGGATTCCATTCAGTCAGTTACCACTCCAATTAACTAACAATTATTTAACATTAACAGTAATTACAGACGCCAGTTAAGCGCCTACAGATGTCAACTGTTAGCTTTGTACCTAATCACTCAATGAAATGGAGAAAGTTCAACAAACATCAATTAGCCAAGCAATTAGTATGAGTTAGGAAAGAGCATGTTATCATGTGTGAGCTGATTCAATTTATTTTATTTTGGCAGTAAGGCACACACACAGGAGGCAAGCAGCGACTTAAGTTCTGACGATAAGATAAAACGCCATTGTCTTGCCTGTTTACATAAGAATTCCCGTCTTTCCCCGTGCCCAAGTTAAATAACACTCTTGCCTGGAATGTAGTGAAACTAGGAAAATGGGTCTCAATTACTCAGAGAGGGAGAGAACTTCTGCCCGGCCACGCTCAGCCTGGCGAAGCTGCGTTGGGAACTGAAGAACCCCGTGGAGCCGCCATACTAGGCAATGCCCGGAAGGGCCAGTGGAGAGTATGTTTGCATCCCCACTCCAGTTATCACGCTGCGTTTCCAGGTGCTGCGTTTCCAGGTCCCAAGCCCCAGGTAGGGCAGCAGTTTCCATAATTCCATCAGTGCCTTTTATGTCGCCCCAAGGAACAGTGGCAGTATCTTAACTGTTTTTGTTTCTGTCCCTTTCAAGAGGGGTCAACGCTCTGTTTGCTCTCAGGAGAAGATGCTGGGCTTGCATTCAGGGTGTGTGCCAAGGAGTCTCTGGGGCATGGTAGTGAAGCTCTGGGCTGCTAACCCTAAGGTTGACAGTTTGGCCCCACCAGCAGCTTTCATGGGTGGTAAAGCCTGCCCATCTGGTCCCTGAACAATTCCAGAAAAACCACCCTTACTGCGCTTGATTACTCTTGGACTCTTTTTGACCCTAGAGGACAGGGAAGAACTGCCCCTGGGGGTTCCGAGACTAACTCATGATGAGAGCGTGGGTCAGGTTAGCTGTCTGTGCACAGCGTGTCCAGAAAGCTCAGCAGGGAGGATTTCTTCAAAAAGGGCCTTCCTGCCAAGATAGACGTCCAGGTGCACAAGGAAGCCCATCCTACAAGGAGTCTCCCCACAGCCAGTAAAAAAGAGCTCCCCACCCCGTGCAAAAAATAACAAACCCTCAGTGCTACTGAGAGGATTCCGGCTCATAGGACAGAGTAGAACTGCACCTGTGGGGTTCTGAGACTGCAAATCTTTACAGCCTCAAAAAAGAGAGATCAGTCTTGTTTCTAAATTTTTAAATAAAAATTTTAAAAGCCTCATATTTTCCCTTTGGAGCGGCTGGTGGTATCGAACTGCAAACCTTGCAGTCAGCAGCCCAATGTGTAACCACTGTGCTACCAGCACTTCCTATCAGGCTGTAGTCCTGTTAATCTGCATGCACACTGCAGAAACCGCATGGCTCCGAGGGCTGCAGTGGCAGGTGTTGGTCACACCGTCGGTGGTGTTGGTTGCTGTTCTCTTGCTGGGGCTCAAACCCAAGACGCAGCCCATTATCCTGGTTATTAGAAATGGGGCCGCTTAAAGGACACACACCAACTCATTGCCATCGCGGTCCATTCTGACTCACAGTGACCCTATAGGACAGAGTAGACCAGTCCTTGTGGGTTTCTGAGGCTGGAACACTTTACAGGAGAAGCGGTCTCGCCTTTCTCCTGGGGAGGGACTGGTGGTTTCCAACTGCTAAACACACTGTTGGTGGCGCAACACTTAACCCACTGTGCCACCAGGCTCCCCCTGCTTAAAGCTTCTGCTTATATGCACTGGGTGGGCTGACCCACCATCTCATTGGTTGACACAAGTCACGTGGCCATGGCTTGCACACTGCGACCAGGGAAGCGAAACTCCTCCCACCGGGAAGGAGAGTCCTTAGGCTGGGCCTTGGAAGGAACATATGCACCAACCCAGCCATTCACTCTCCTGCACAGGGGTCCGGTTCTCATGGCCATTTGGGAGAATACGTGTCGGGGGCAGGGGGCCTGGGAAGGGGGGTGGCAGGGATTACAGCCACCTGCCCCATTCCCAGCTATTTGCATAGTGCACCTAGGAAATGGGATCCCATAAAATCATGAAGGAATGAATGACCTCAGTGCAATTGACTGCTGTTAGCAGACCTTCAGGGACTCGGGAGCAGGCTGCCCGGGACCTCGGAAGTGACGTCCAGGGCCTGCAAAGAATCAATGTGTGGGACCAGGCAAGGTGCCTAGTGCCTTGCAAGGTCAATCTGAGATAGCCCAGTCGCCCTGGAGGAGCCGAGAGATGTCCTGCCTAGCGGTGTAAGCCTGGTTGCAGGTACAGAGGACGCGGGTTTGCATTTGGGAAGTCCCGCCAACTTGGTTTTGACTTATAATGCGCCATATGGACTTGGAGGCCACTGACATAACTGTGAGCACCAGTTTTTCCTCTGTAGCCTGGGCCCAGTCCGTCACCTCTCGCAGAGTAGCGAGCACTTTGTAGACAACATGTTATTCCAATCTCATCATTCCTCTGAGAGGTGGCGGCCTGCGCCCGTGCTACAGAAGGAAAAACTGGTGCTCCCCTTACAACCAGGCCCGCAGCATCTAGTTAGGGATGCTGAGCTGAAGGGGCCCTGGTGGCCCAACGGTTGCTAACCAAACATCAGCTGAGCATCCAAAAGGCCCAGCCATTTACTCCCTTCAAGATTGCAGCCTAGACTGCTGGGTCCCATTGGGTCATTATGAGCCAGAAATGACTTGGCAGCAGTTAACCAACAGCAGCCCGTGCTTGGCCGGCGGAGTGTTTTCTGCATACATGAGATCAGCTGGTGTGCTGCAGAGCTCTGGGATTGGTAGCAGCACAGGAGCTTCACCAGCATTGTCCTCGCCTCTCAGGTTAGGAAACTGAAGCAAAGTGTTCATCTCTACATCGGGCTCGCTTGCATTTAGGCGCCCTGGTGGCATAGCTGTGACACTTTGGGTTGAGACCCACAAGTTCAGCAGTTCGAAACCACCAGCCACACCGCACAAGACAGATTCCCTTAAAGAGTGGCAGTCTCAGGAACCCCCCGGAGGCAGTTATACCGTGTCCCATAGGGTCAGCATGAGTAGGGATGGACTGGAGGGCAGTGAGTGAGTTTTCCTCCTTGAACTGAGCATTATAGCGGATGCAACTGTGGACATGGCTGATGTGCTCACCTCCTGTATGAGCCCACGTGCCCATGTGGCTTCCGTCGTCTTGCTCTTGTAAGTGACTGAACTCTGAACTTTCCTTTGGCCTGACAGATTTCCTTAGAAGTGACAAGGTTTTCAGCGTTGTTTCCTCTAGCAACCGGTGACGTCAGCAGGCAGCCCACATACGTGCTGGGGAGCAGGCCGTCAGTGGGAGGGGTGTTGTGTGGACGCTCGGGGCTGCCCCTCTGACCCTCGTAAACCTTGTCTTATGAAGGAGAAGCTGAGAGCACATCACTGCTTCTCCGAGAGTTCTTTTGAAGAGGGTAACATCTCAAGTGTGCCTGCTAACAGACCGACGTGGGAGGCAGCTCTATTTCGATGCCTCTGAAAGCCACTTGGAAAACATCTCCCCCTCTTAGCCATCACCTTTCACATCTCCACAGAGTACCACGGAATCCTAATTTTAGCCCTGATGAGCTCATCTTCTCATCTGTTTATTGCTGGGAAAGGCTTTTCCGTAGGAAAGCTCCCGTCACCAGATGCCCCAACCACATCATCCCTCCAGTGTGGTCCCAGCTTCCGACCTTCCAAGTACGAGCTGCCCTGTGTTGCGTCTCAGGGGATGATCCTTTGGGCTGCTATGCCCACAACTGGAGGTGCTCTCTGGGTGTGCGGTGCTGGTGCTGTCCTTGCAGTTCGGTGGGAAGGCGATTGGATTCTGACTCCCGGTGACCCTTGTGTTTCACGTCACAGCCTTCTCAGGGCTGTGAGCTTTCAGGGCTTGCGCTGACGGCGCCTCTGGGTGGGCGCACACCAGTCTCATTTCTACAAGGAGCCCAGGGCAGTCGGCCGTTTTGCCATAAGGGTGAGAACTGTATTGAAATGGACTCTTTGCTTCAATGGATATTACTGAGCACCTACTATGTGCCCGACGGTTCTGAGCTAACAGTAGTGAACAATTCATACTACGCATAACAACCAGAAGAATAAAGAGTTTCAGTGAAATGTTAGGGTCCAGACAAGGAGACTTTCTAAGTGTTGTCATGGTAAAGAAGCCAATTATTAATTTAAAAATACACCTAGCCTCAAGACTTCCCTGGGGAGGACTCGCTTTCAGCTGAGCCCTGGAGGGTCGGGCAACCAGGAATGGACCTGCTGCCATTGGACTTCAGACTATGTCACCCACCTAGAGTCGCGGAACGTGAATCACCAGCCGTGCTCACACCGTCAGACTCACACCCAGCCCTTTGGGATTCCCGTGTGAAACATGGATGCGATCGTCAAGTTCGTCCAATTAAGCTCTTGCACAGCCTGAGAAGACAGTCAATGGGGACTTCCTTTTCTCTCGTTTCTTCTTCCTGGTACGTCCCATTGCTGTCATGTTTGAAGCCTGGCCCCCGTAGAAGAAGGTGGTAGGGTTGTGTGACAGTCACAAGCACAGCTTTTGGAAACAAGATCAGTTTCAGGTTCGAGCTGGGTGACTTGTAACCTCTGTGGCAAACCGGTTGTTGGACTTGGTTTTCTTCTCCAGAACATGAGAAGCGTGGTTGGCTTCCACAGTCCCTTTCCATTCGGAAGACCAGTGGATGCTTTAGAGAAGCGGTTCTCAACCTGTGGATCACGACCCCTTTAGGGGTCGAACAGCCCTTTCACAGGGGTGGCCTGATTCATCACAGTAGCAAAATGACAGTGATGAAGTAGCCACCAAAATAATGTTATGGTTGAGGGGTCACCACAACATGAACTGTCTGAAAGGGTCGCGGCGTGAGGAAGGTTGTGAACCACTGCTTTAGAGTGTTCTAGCTCTTCTCACGAGCCTGGCGCTTGGCAGACGGCATGCATTTTCCTTTAATAAATGGAATTGTGAACGCTGGCCTTTTAAAGGACAGGTGTCTCAGGGTTTACGATGCTACCGTCCTGAGCTTTTGTGAGCTACAAGTCCCCCCAAAAACATCAACAAAACGCACTGCCATCCAGTGGAGGCTGACTTGCAGCAACCCTGCAGGACAGGGTAGAACTGCTCCTGTGCCTTTCCAGGGTCAACTCTTTACAGGAGTACAAAGCCCCATCTTTCTCCCTTGGAGCAGACTGATGGTTTTGAACTGCTGACCTTGCAGTTAGCAGCCCATTGTGTAACCACTACACTACCAGGGCTCCTGGCGAACAAGAATAGGGCTATATAAACCTCCAGAAGATTGCCTCTCTTAACAAGGACCTGAGAAAGAAAAGGGGGTTGGGTCTTTGGGAAGAAAGGACATCAGCTATTGAACATTACCCTCCCAGGATAGGAGGGGCCCGCTTGGCTTGTCCACACCTTGGGTGGTGAGGTTGTTAGTTTATTTTGCCAACTTGGCCGATAAACACATGTGGGGTTAATCGAACGGCAGGGGGATAAATGGCTTGGTGAGCATCGCCTTTCTAGTTCCCAGGTCTCTTGATTTCTGATGGTCGCATCAGGGTGCAGCTGCCTTAGCCAGTTCCCTGTTTCAGCTGGCAAGGCTCACTTCCTGCAAGACATCCCCAAGGAGAAGCCACATGGACCTACTCTGATGCAGCCTTGGGTGCTGGAGCAGCCATGTGGAGACCCTACCAGCGCTGAGATGTTTGCACATTCACTGACTCAGCTTTCCTCCTGCAGTCGGCATCATTGTGTCTGTTTTGTGAGATGGAGGAGGACTTTGTGAATTGGTGTTGGACATATGGGCTAATGTTGGACTTGTGGGTCTGGGCAGTACTGAGTTGGGATGTTTTCTTGATGTACACTTACCCTTTATATAAACCTCTCATATATGAGTTTCTGTGGATTTGTTTCTCTAAGTAACCTGACTAACACAGGTGGTGTTCAAAAAGGGGTTTTGTGAGCTTAGGGAATTTTTGTAGTACACCTCACTGTCTATCTCAGCCCCTGTGTGGACGTGGCTTCCATTCAACTTGACTTCTTAAGCAAATCTATTGACACCTCCCCTCCCCCCCCCACCATCACCATCCTTGCCACCATTTCTTAGGGCAGGATTGCTACTGGCTAGATAAGGTGGAGGCCCAGGGGTTGGATGCAGAGAAAGCCTCTTGCCCAAGAGCGAGCCCCCCTGGGACAATCTACTACCAGGCCAACTCGTTCTCTCGGAGACTCTGCCTTGTACCAGTGGGAATCGAATCGAGGCTGGAATAGACCGTTCACTGTGATCCAGAGAATGTCATCACCCTGCCATCTGTCTTCAGCTGTCAGTCGGGCTCCTACGCCAATCCTTCTGCGCTCTGCTTCAGAAGTTAATCTAGGCCTCTTTGACAGAAGCAATCTCACCTCCTACCTTTGCGCTTGCCGGAAGGTGGTGCGCTTAACAGCGTCACCCTCTCTATCGCAAAGCGCTGTCAGTTGTTGGCTTTACCCGCTGTCTTTCTCCTGTCTGTTGGAGGACATCTGGTTTTCAGGGGGAGGGAGAGCAAGACGACTGAGTGTCTTGGTGATCCCCAAGATGTTGGCACAAGGAAGAACTGCAATTGGATGGAAAGCGAGGAGCTCCTTGAATTCGATTGTTTCCAGATCCCTTGCGAGTCCTGTAGGAGAGTTAAGTTCTTTTGGACGCCAACTCTGACTTACCGAGAATGGACAGCGGTCCGAAGGTGACCTCGCACAGAGACCCTTGGGCCTGGGTTGGGGCTGGGGACTCAGCCGTGCCCTCTGCTGCAGTGGCAGGGCCACATAGTACGTGACAAACCTAACTTGGGTGATTTTCATTTGGACTTGTGTTTATTTTCTGACTTAAACTCCCCGTGGGAAATAAAAGCTAATCCTTGGTCATCGAGTGGAGTCCTCTTCCTGACCACCCCACGTGTGTCAGAATGGGCCTGGGTCCCACCAGATTTCGTGATTGGCTGGTTTGCGGGTGGGAGGTAGATCGCCATACCTTCAGAAGGTGAATGTGTCAGGGTGGACTTGAACCGCCAGCAGGCCGGTCAGCAATCGGGGTGAGCATGTTGACTGTTGGCTCTCCTTGCTTGCACTTACTCGTTGGTAGCCTTTTCTGCTGGCTGTGGGACCCCAGGTGCCTGGGAGTCCATGCCCACAGAAGTAGAAAGTCCCCATTAAGGGAAGGGACGTGGGGGTAACTGAGAGAGGTGGCGCCCAGTTTCTACTCAAGCCTCGCTGCCCAAGGGGGCACCTGCTAATTGGCAAGTGACCTGCTAGGCCTGGGGCTGCCCTGGTGGCTCAGGGGCCTGCCGTCTCAGACCCTCCGAGTTATGAGAAGACAGTTCTTACACTCTGTCCCTCTGTCCCCCCGGAGAAACTTCAAGACTGCCTACGCCAAGGGTTTTCTGGCGTTTTTGAAAGTTGAGGGCGGACTTCCCTGAGCTGCCTCAGCATCCTGCCAGGAACCTCATCTTATTCAAATACCCTAATTGCTGCGAGGTCTGCTGGGCCGCACATCACCCTCACACCTCACTGACAAACTAGACCTTCACCTGAGGGCTTCATTATGCTCTCTGCCTGTGCACCGGGCCCAAAATACCTCCCCGAGACCCGCTCGGCACCCCGGGCCTGCAAGTGACAAACAAATAATTGGGTGAAACAAACCCTGGGCGCCGAGCAGCTGCCACGGGTTGTCGCCGCGCAAGAGCATCTGCCGCCATCACCGTCAACGCGCTGCCTGGCGGGTGTCAGGGCGCGTCTTTGAACAGTGGGCTGTGCTGACACCAAGAAATGACAGCTTTGGAAATGGCGCACTAGTTACTGCTGCCGGTGAGGCCTCTCAAGTCGACCGTGACAAGCGGCTGTCATTCCCGTCCGGGTGACAACTGACACCCCAACGCCGGGAGGAGGGCAGGGGCTGTATCTGGGGGGCAGGTGGGCCAGGCGTTGGTGGCAAGAGCTTCTCTGGAGACGCACACATGCTTGCTCACTTAGACACACGGTTGCTCTTCCCTACACACGGATACTGGCTCACTCTCACGCACATGCACACACGCAGACACACACACACACACACATAGACCTCACTCACATTCTTGTGCATACTCATTGTCACACACGCTCTTGCAGTCACAGGTTCACACGCACAAACGTCTCCCATAGACTACACTCACACGCACACATGCTCACTCTCCCACATAGGCAGATGTGTCACACACACACAGAGCCATGTATTCATGTGCATGCTTCGTCCACGTACACGCGTACACAGAAATCCACACGTGCAGCCTCACACATTCACACAGTTCACACACTCATGTTCGCATGTACAAGCACTTATTTCTCACACAGGCACACTGACACTCACACCTCCAGTCTCACACCTCCCTCTACCACTTACACTCTCAACTTCAGCCTCTCACAGGCATACGCGCACGCACACACAACCTCACATTGACCTCACGCGATCGATGGCATGCTCTCCCGCCATTCACACATGTACTCTTTCCCCGACATTCACTCACATAATACTCTCTCCCTCTCCTCCCCACCCCCAAGCCTTCTCGGCCGTTGCTTAGAGCTCATCTGAGAATCTCCAACCAAGCCCTTCGCCATGGAATGTGGCTCACGGCCACCCCTGAGGACAGAGGAGAGCTGGCCCCTGGGGTCCACTCTGCACACCTTCACAGGAGCAGACCACCTCCTCTTTCACCAGCAGAGTGGCTGGTGGATTTGAACCTCCAACCTTGCACAGTTAACAGCCGACGACTTCACCCACTGCACTGCCAGGGCTCTCTCCATCTGAGAAGGGGCTGCAGGTACACAGGGTCACAGTTTTGCAGCCGTGACTAGTGCCGAACCAGGCACGTCTACAGTGCTGCCCTCGGAATCTCCCACCCGGACACCATAGGTCAGGAGTCCTCAAACTACATTTATCTGGCCACCAGGTGTACCCCCCCGCTTTTTTTTTTTGCTTCACAATGAGATATATGCAGTGTGCATAGGAATTTGTTCATTGTTTTTTTTTTAAACTATAATCTGACCCTCCAACGGGTCTGGGGGACAGTGAATTGGCCCCGTGTTTAAAAAGTTTGAGGACCCCTGCCGTAGGTCAGCAGTCGCAGTCCCCCACCCCCACCCCCACTGCTCTGAGGGAGCAGGATGGGACTGGACAGGCCTGGAACACCCTGAGCCGTATCACCATGCGTCAGACTCCGCCTGATGCCTGGGGGTGGAGGTGGGGGCCATCAAGCAGTTGCCATGACAAGGAATGGGCTCTGTGCAGGTTGGCTTGCCCAGTAAGAAAGTAAACCTGGCCTTGTGCTTACTTCATAAACTGCGTCCACGTCCCTGTCCAGGACTGTGAGTGTGGAAAGAGGCTTTGGTTCCAGGGTAAGCTCCTGCGGGACTTAGAGACAGAGCCAGCCATTGCAGGAAACAGCCTCTGAGGTGGTGGGAAAGTGTGCCGTTGTTCACTGCAGATTAGGGTCTAAAGCCAAGTCCGTCCGCGCCCACCTCGCTCCCTGGGGCATCCTACCCTGGTTAGCTGGGGGAAAGCAAAGGACTGGGTTCTCACAGTGGGGTCCCTGGGCCAACAGCATCCCCATCATCCAGGTACTTGTTAGATAAAGCCATTTCTCAGCACCCCACTCTGTGAGTGGGGCTTAGCATTCTTGCTGAACTTTCTACAAGCCGCCTTGGCGGGCCTGACGCAGACACCCATGGAGTCAGACACAAGGAAGGGCAGCACGGCTCTCATGGAGCCAGCAGCAAAACACCTGTACTTGGCAGGGACTACGTCCACCCTGGTCTTCCAGGGCATCCATTTTCTTTGCTGTTCTTCCCCTCGCTTGTCTTTGTATGAAACGCACCTGCCTAACTGAAGTGGCCGTCTTTGACTGCCGTCAGCTTTCTTTGTCTTCCAGTTCCGCGTACAGGTTTCCTTTCCCTTTGCTCTCGTGAGCACGCTGGCTTAGGTTGGGCCTTGATTGGCAGGTGCTGCTAGATCTGTGCTGTGAAGTGCCCCTACCTGAGTGAAGCTGGGATTCATGACTCCGGGCCAGTGTTATTCTGTAACCAGCTCAGCGAACTTGCTCAATTGCCTGTCAGAGACAAGCTGCCCTCTGCCCTACCTTCTGGTTGGCAGGCGCTATACCACAGGTGCCTTGCTGCCCGCCATCTGTAGAAAGGGTTATGAACACACACACACAAAAACACACACAAAAACACACACACACCGTGCCTGTGCCGTGTTTACCAGACACTTTTGTAAACGCTTTGTAAATCCCCTCCTGAACCACACTGTCTAGGACTGTAGAATGTACAGTGAAAACGGTGAAACCAGTGAGTCTTGGACTCTGCCCTCTCCAGACGCTTTGAGTATAAAGTTTCAGGGCCCTAAAATTGCATCTATGAAGTTGGATCTTCCTCCTCCAGAAAAGTGGTCCCCTGAACAGTTGGAGCAAGTCACTTATCCTTTGAAAGATCTTTCTGGTGTCCCTCAAAGTAGATGTGTTCTCCACCTCGGGCGTGCACCAGACTCACGTTGAGGGCATCAAGGGCAGACTGCTGGGCCCTGCCCCCAGAGCAGTGCTTTGCAACCTTTGTAACACCGCAACCATTTCATACAGTTCCTCATGAAATATTCGTTGATATTTCATAACTCATTTTGCTACTGTGATGAATCGGGCAACCCCTGTGGAAGGGTTGTTTGACCCCCCCCCCAAGGGGGTCACCACCCACAAGTTGAGAACCGCTGCTCCAGAGGTTCTGATTCCAGGAGTCCTGATTGATTCAAGATTTTTTTAGATCGTGTTTCCTCCAAGACAGATTTGCTCATTCTTCAGTGCATGGGACCCTCGGGATTGTTGCCCAACCCGGCCATCTCAGTCCATCAGTGCTTTTCTGATCTTCCCGACTCACTGTCCAGCTTTCACATGGACACGAGGCCTGGGCATGCGCAGGTGAGCCCTCCAAGTGACCGCTTGGCTCCTCGGCACGCCTGAGAGGTCTTGCGTGGTGCAGGACGCAGCGGGTGGTTGGATCTCTTGTCTGTGGCTTCCACGAATGTTGCTTGCGGAGCCGAGCCTCCCACCCTGCCCCGTGCTCCCTCCCCACTTGTTGCAGAAAGCAAGCCCTCCGTGCCCCATCCTGGAAGCCCCTGTGGACTCACTTCGCCTGTCCCTCGGCCCCTTGCCCAACCTGTATGTGGGAGTTGGCTGTAGAGCAGTGGTTCTCAACCTGTGGGTCTCGACCCCTTTGGGGGGGGTCGAACGATCCTTTCACAGAGGTCTCCCAATTCTTAACAGTATCAAAATGACAGTGATGAAGTAGCAACGAAAATCATTTTATGGTTGGAGGGGGGCGGTCACCACATGTATCAAAGGGTCGCGGCATGACAAAGGTTGAGAGCCACTGCTGTTGAGCTTGGAATCGGCTTGGTGGGAGAAACGTGTAGACACCGCAGTGAGTGTGAGCTTCGTGTTGTATCCGCCCCCACCGTGTCTGAATGTGCGGGGTTTTATGATGCCAACATTAGTAAGCTGCTAACCTGTTCAGTCTCCCCCCCCCCCCCCCAGCAGCTGAGAACTCCACCCTCAAACCAAACCGAACTCACTACCCCTGGGTCCCTTCTGCCTCACAGCCACCCTGTAGGACAGGGCCGAACTTCCCCTGTGGGTTTCCGAGACTCTTTACGGGAGTAGAGACCCTCATCTTTCTCTGGCTGGCAGCTTCGAACTACCGACCTTGTGGTTAGCAGCCCAGCACATAAGCCACTCAGCAGGAGTCCACAGTTCAACCAAATCCACACGCGAATCTTCTTTCTGCAGAGCTGGTAAAAAATATAGATTTGGAGTCAGTGTCTCGGGTGGGGGGGGGGGGAGCTGCACCTTTGAAAGGCCTGTGGTTAAATTCAGGTTGCGATCACCTGGTCCCTGCTTGTCAAGTTTCCCAGCATCCTGTTCATCTCCTGCTCCCGTCTGTGACCCCTGCCTGTCTCACCCAGCGCTCTTTTGCGACCAGATTCTAGCATTCATGGTACCAGCCTCACAACACGCATCCAGTACCTCCCAAAGTGCAGCTTCATAACGGACAGTAACAGGTTACCATTCGGGTGACATGTTTAGCATGCTAGTAAACGCCCCGAGGGCTTGCCGCTCCTCAAAACAGTCAACCTGACAGCATTTGGCGCCCACTCCAGGAGCCGGCCTCCTGCCTGTGGGCACTCAGCTGGACTCGCTCTGTGGGCTGGGAGGTCCACCGCTCTGTCTCATGCTCTGCTCCCGCCTCTGCTGCTCCTCCCGTTTCCAAGCTGCCTCCTGGATCAAAGAGGTTCCGTGGGAGGGAGGGTTTGGAGCACCCCCACCCCCATCCCCACCCTGGGCTGTGGCTTGTGCTACTAGTGGGATCCCCTTACCTGCTTCTGAGACTGCGATGTGTGTGGCCCCCGCGGCAATGGCAGTGCATCCTATTAGCAAGCTCTCTGGGATCTTCTCCCACCTCCTCTAACGCTTTCCCAGGCCCACCAGGAAAAGGGCGTTGGGTGGGAGTTACAGAGGTGGCTTGGAGACCCGTTTTGGAAGATTCACTGGCTTTTCTAGATACTCTCTGGAGATACTGAAAGGGTGATTTTCTTGTCATTTTCCCGGGCATCCGAGCTGCCCCTTATCCACAGTGACTTCACCGAGTCTTAGCCTGTTTGTTCAACGTTTTGCTGACGATATTTTGGGTGGGGGTCATGGATTGGGTAGTTTATATTTGGGGAACCTTGGGAGAGGAGAGGGAATGGTGGGATGGGATAGGGAGAGATCCATTCAAGACTGCAGACTGAACAGAAGCCTCACTCTTAGCAGATGGTGGATGTATTTGCGGTTCAAATCCACCAGCGACTCTGGGAGAAAGTTGAGGCCTTCTATTCTATTCCGGTAAGGAGTTTACCTCCTCAGGAATCAGAGACACCAGTTTCACTCTGCCCTGTAACCCCACTGAGTCAGAGCTGACTTGAGAGGAAGGGTTTCGGGAGTTTTTCACAAGTATCGGATCACCTGATATTAGGGAAGATTTAGTACACGGTTTCGTCTTAAGCGCCCACAATCCTAGCTTTTAGGTGTTCGTGAAAATTGAAAATTATGGCCGATCAACAAACTGAAGTGAAAAAAATTTCTAAATGAAAGAAACCCTTTGGGAATTTCGAAGGGTCGGACTGTAGTTATGACTGAAAATCCTGAGGAGGTGGTGAGAAGCATTACAAATTAGTTCTTCCTTTGCTTTTAAAACTTTGTAGAAGTGGCCACTTTATTTTAAAAGTATCTTTTGGTGGTGTGTAAATTTTCCGAGGCAGGCAGCGGAGGAGATTAGTTTGTTCATCGAGCCCTTATTCCTGGTTGTCTCTATAAAACCTGGCAGCCCACTCTATTGGGTGCTTCCCTGGTTACAGAAGGGTAAGGAATCTCTGTTAGGTATCAAGATGACCTACTGTGTGTTCCTCATGACCTACTGTGCTTTCTTCATGGAAGAGCCTCACCCCTGACCCAACCGAGCCCAAGCCAAACCATGGCTGCACCGTACCAACTCCTGGCAAACCCAGTAGCTACGACTTCTAAGGCTGTCAATCTTTGCAAGGACAACCTCATTTTTCTCTAATGGAGCGACAGCTGGTTTTGAACCTCCAATCTTGAGGTTAGCAGCCCAGCCTTCTCAAACCCGTTGCCAACTCTTAGAAGAAACTCAAACCCTCACCCAACCCTCTCACTTCTCAGAGAACAGCCCTGCCCCTTCTCTTGGCCTTATAGGCCAGTCTTCCTCCTGGACAATTCCTTTGTTTGTTTTGGTCAACGTTTTTCTACTAAGCGTTTATTAAGACTTGATTCCAAACCACACAGATGGATGTGGACCCTAAAGTGCCTGGTTTCGAAGGCATTCTCACCACCAGTCCTCCCTCAGGCTGCTGGCATGCACAGGTGCCAGCTGCCGACCTGGGGAAACTACCAGCTCCCCTGTTTCCTCCTTCCCTGTCCCTGGGCTGGGGAGTGTTCTGGAAGAAAAAAAAAAGAAAAAAAGCCAAGGCTTGGGGTTGCCTCCATGGATCTCAGCTGAACGACTCAGGGGGTCTGCTTCGGGGTCTGCGCTGCCTGCCCCTCACCACTCCCTCCTTCCCTCCCTTCCTCCATTGTTCTGAAATGAAAGTGCCTACCTCCCATGCCTGCTGTGTCATGTCACATCCTGTCTTCTCTCCGCGTGAACCCCCGCAGGCCACACCACCTGTTGGCTTTCAGTGGAAGATGTCCTCTGAGGTCACCAGTTGGAGAACAGCCTGTTTCCTCCCCTCTTGCTCTTGAGAGAGAAGACTGATCAGGGGGTCTTAGGCCTTCGTCCTGCAGGGCAAGCTCCACACGTGTCTCTTCCAGCCTCAGCTCACCTTCTCAGGCTTTGTGTCCGTCTCCCTCCGCCCCCACCCCCGCCCCCCACTGTCCACCAGCCTCTTCTATTCCACCAGACTTCTATTTTCCTTCATGGAGACCTGCTGGCGTAGAAGGTTGCACGTTGGGCTGTTAACCTCAAGGTTCAAACCCAGCCGCTGCTGCTTGGGAGAAAGTTGAGGCTGTCTGCTCCCAGAAAGACTTAGGACCTCACAAGTACCACCACCACTTGGAGCTGCCCTACTTTGGGCTGCTAACCTCAAGGTTAGCAGTTCAAACCTAGCCGCTGCTGCTTGGGAGAAAGTTGAGGCTGTCTGCTCCCAGAAAGACTTAGCACCTCACAAGCACCACCACCACTTGGAGCTGCCCTACTCTGTCCTGTAAAGTGAGTGGAACTCAAAAGTTGGAATCCGCTCGATGGCAGTGGTTTGGGGTTTACGCCCCTCCGGACTGTGGGCGTCAGAAAGCCACTGTACAGATTTGAGGGTGGTTGGGTTTGGTCGCGTCCACTCTGACTCCAGGCAGCCCCAGTATTACGGAGTGAAACTGCCCCAGTGGAAGTACCGAGGGTTCTCTTGTTGATAATCCCCATAGAAGCGGGTCTCTCTCCAGACCTCTCCAAAGATCCAGCCCCCTGGGCAGATTCAACCCGCCAAGCTTGGCATGAGCAGCCAAGTCCTTAAGTCTTCATCCCCTTACAACAAACCTTTTTCTTGGGGGGGGGATTCCTCCCTCCCTCTATTCCTGTAAAACGTTAGGCATGTGTGCAGCGAGTTAGCAAGCATTTAAGTGGCCATGATCACCGCTGTGGTGGTGCTGAGGGTTAAGCCACCGGCTGCTAACCACTGGGCCTGTGATTCAAACCCACCAGTGACTCGTTGGGAGAGAGATGGAACTGCTGGTATAAAGAGCGCCATCTTCGAACCCATAGGGGGCATTTCTGCTCTCATCTGGGTGGGTCCCTCAGGAGACTGAAGCCACTGGACCTCAGTGGGTCCGTGTTGTGACTTAGCCCAGGGGCCTGGCGTCAGTAACTTTAGCTGCATCTTTTCAGGAGGACGGTGTCTGTTTTGCTGCCCTCTCGGAAGTGCTGGGCCCCCACAGAGACCCCGGACTCTGTCCCTGGCCTCCACTCTTCCCCTCCCCAACCTGAAAACCTTCACACACACCCCTCCTCCCCCTCCCCCCACACTGCACTCACACACGTTTTCTTATTTATGCAGACCCAAAGGTCATCCAGAGCCTCTGCCTCCTCCCCCTCCTCCTCCCCCCCCTCCACCTTCCCCTCCCCCTATTCCTCCTTCCCCTCTCCCCCTCCTCCTCCTCTTCTCCCCCCCCCCTGCTCCTGGGGATTTATTGAAACCTGAGCTGGTTTGTTTGCTCTGAAAAGCCGCGGGGCTCTGGAGCTGAAGGAAGTGGTGTGTCCTCCAGTGGCCTGGTGAATACAATGAAGGGTGGGGTCACCGGGTCAGACACCCTGTTCCCTGAATCACAAAGGTCCGCACACCCCACCTGCGGATTTCGTAGGGGAAGAGGAAAAGGGCCATGCCCCAGGTGAAAGCTACTTATGAGCTTGTCACTATCCCTCCCTGCTGTCACCAAGGCACTGCCCTTTGTGTTTCTGCCAGTGTCCACAGAGGAACGTGGTTTCAGGGCCCTTTGTTTAAGAAACTCAAAACCCCAACGCACTGCCTTCGAGTGGGCGCCCACTCACAGTGCCCTGCTGGGACAGGGTAGAACTGCCCCCGAGAGATTCCGAGACCGTGTCTCTTCACGGGAGCAGAAAGCCCCCGTCTTTCTCCCACAGAGTGGGTGGTGGTTTCGAACTGCTGACCTTGCAGTTAGCAGCCTGGTGGGTAGCCACTCCGTCACCCGTGCTCTTTACATCAAAGACCATAGAGTGAGCGGTCCAGCAGTTTGTCCGTGTGGGGACTTGGTGGCAGTAGTTCAGCATTTGCCAACCATTCCTCCCCCCCCCCCCCAACTCATCCATTCACTTAAACTCACTGCCCCCTAAGACTCTCATTGTGATCTTCCCGGTTATCAGAGATGAGGTCCCGCATGGTTACTTCTTAAAAGACCATAATGCCCACCATCGTGTATAAGTAGATTTACATATGTTCATGCCTGTATTTAGATATCTATAAATGCCCTTTGTCTCCTAGTTCTTTCCTCTATTTCTTTTTACTTTCCTCTTGTCCCACTGTCATGTTCAGAGCATGTACATGGGTACAGATAAGAGCTGGAAACACAGGGAATCCAGGGCAGATAAATTCCTCCAGACCAGTATTGAAAGTAGCCATACTAGGAGGGGAAGGAGAAGGTGGAGGGAGAAAGGGAGGACCGATCACAATGACCTATCTATAACCCCCTCCCAGGGGGATAGAAAACAGACAAGGGGGTGGGGTGAGACATGAAAAATAATAATAATTTGTAAATTATCTAGGGTGCATGACGGAGGGAGAAGGAAGGAGGGGGAAAATTGAGGAGCTGATACCAAGGGCTCAAGTAGAAAGAAAATGCTTTGAAAACGATGATGGCAACAAATGTACAAAGGTGCTTGACACAATGCATGGATGGATGGATGGATGGATGGATGGATGGATGGATGGATGGTGATAAGAATTGTATGAACCCCCAAAATATGATTTAAAAAAGGGGGAAAGACCATAATGATTTAGGCAAACTTCTGTATCTCACGTTTTATGCTAAACTACTGTGTGGTTTCTAAGAAAGCATCAAGGGATATTTTTAGCTTAAGGTTTTAAAATGATGATGGGAGAGAGGCAGCAGTTTTAAGGACTCATCAGCTCCTTTGGCTCTAGAAAGTCTGGAGTTGGTGAGAATTTTTAATTCTGTGTCTGTATTTTCTTCCCTTGGATCAGGAATCTTCTGTGGAGTGGGAGCCGGAGCCCATCCAGTTCTTGTGGTCTCTTGAAGGACACGGCTTTCCTCAACGTCCCTGTCCTTCCACTCTCCACCTGGGCCCTTCTTGGTTTGTTACCAAGCATTTGTGTTTCAAGGTCTTGACAGAAACCTGGAGAGGAAATTAGGATGGTGCCGGAGTATCTGCCATGTCTTAGCATTTTCTCACTTCCGCTCTATGGTAGCAAACTCACCTCAGATTTAAAGAGAACCCCAGGCTTCCGCACTCCTGCTCCCTGGGGGGTTCCAACCTCTACAAGCTGCGCTCACTGTCAGGTTGTCCAGGATGCCGTGCCGTTCGACTTAACCCTGTTTCCAAAATGTTCCCTTTGGTTTTAGCTGTGTCCTCCCCTCCTCCTCCTCCTCTTTTCCCTTTCAGATCTGGGCTCTAGTCAGGGTCAACCTCTAGTTATTAGATCTATTGCAGTTAGATACTGCGCCCCCAGCCCCCCCTCCATGGGTTCTCAGTGGCATCCAGATGTTCTATGTTGGATCCACCTACACCTTGCACTTCCCTGCTCTCTTCCTGGTGGTTCTATTTTTCCTTGTGACTCAATGTACTCGGAATGAAAAGTGAGATCCATTTTCTTGTCTGTTTCCCATATTCCTTTTGGGCACGGGAGAGTGGCTGCTTTGGGAAGGATACAATAGAATATAGCTTGCTAAGAGAGGATAGGAGTGGTATGTGTGTGTGTGTGTGTGTGTGTGTTTCACATAACCTAACCCATGCTCACTGCTGCTATCAATTCAAATCCATAGAGACCCTGTAGAACTGCCCGTGTGGGTTTCCAAGAGTGGCGATTGATGGGAATAGAAAGCTTCCTCTTTTGCCCACCGAGTGGCTGGTAGTTTTGAAGTGCTAACCTTGTGGTTAGGCCAATGAATAACCACTCCAAACCAAACCTACTGCTACTTTTGGTTTGACTCACAAACAGTTCTGTCAGACTCCCAAGGCTGTGAGTCTTTCCACCTGAGAAGACTTTCCTTCACTTGCCATCAGCTGCAGGGAGCACGCACTGTGTAGGAAACAGGCGCCCTGGCAGCTCCGTGGGGAAGCACCTGGCTTCAAACAGAAAGGGTGGCAGTATGAGTGACCCGGCAGTCTGCTCCAGGAAAGACGGCAGCTGAGAAGCCACACGGGACGGTTCTGCTCTGTCACCTGAGGCCATGAGGAGGTGGAACCCTCTCCAAGCCCCCTCATGACAACATCAAGAGCTACCATTCGAACCATCCAATGAACTTCGAGAGCTAGTCTATTCCATCGGAAATGAAAGCTTCTCCCCCACCCAACACCCTTCTCTCTCTCTCTCTCTGTTCCTTTTTGGCGGAAATTAGTTTGTAGTTGCCAACAGTCCTGGAGCTAGCCGACTGTTTAAAGCATCATCTTTTCATTATAACAGATCTGACTTAATTAGACTTGTCTATCAAGCTGACAGGTTACTTGTTAAGGGAAGTGGAACTGAATAACCCTTAAGGAAGGACTGCACACAATGTTGACATCTATTATGGTTATCTGCTAAACAGTCTTCTCCAGGGTAGTCTTTATTTAAATGGTGTGTGTGTGTGTGTGTGTGTGTGTGTGTGTGTGTGTGTGTATCACTCCAAGACCGTTTTCCTTTGAAAAGGTCAGAAAGGGAGCCCTGTCTATTTGAATCCATCCACAGTGGATCTCTGGGAACTCTATCCTTGTGGTGTAGTGGGTTACACGTCAGGCTACCTACTGCAACCTCAGCCGTTCAAATCCACCAGCCACTCCAAGGGAGAAAGATGAGATTATCTGTTCTCATAAAGATTTATAGCCTTCACGTGGGCAGTTCTATGCCCCCCAAGGGCAGCTCCTATGAGCTGGAATCGACTTGACGGCTGTGAGTTTGTTTTTTGAGTTTTGTTTTTGCAAGCTCACTTTCCATTCCATTGTGTTACTCGTGTGTCCTAAAACTCAGAGCATGCTTTGAATATCAGAACCGGAAATGATGAACCCCAAACCAAACTCAACTGCCATTGAATCGATTTTGACTCACAGCAATAGCACGGGGTATACCTGCCCCTGTGGGTTTCTGAGACTGTAACTCTCTGTGGGAGCAGAATGCCTCATCTTTCTCCCTCGGAGTGGCCGGTGATTTTGAACTGTTGCCCTTGTGGTGAACAGCCCAGTTTGCCATTTGAGTCGGAATTAGCGTGGTAGCAGGGAGACTCGGAAGTTAAGAAGTCTCAAAGGGAGGAAGATGGTAGTTCCTTGAATCACCGCTCATGTCTGGGCCCTCTTTCTGGGCTTTCCCCCAAGGCAGTCTCAGCTGTGTCCACGAAGAGGTGGTCTTCATCCTTGGGGACTGTTGGTTGAGCAGTGCGCATTTGTCTTGCCCCTGAGTTTTACTTTGTAGGTCGTTGGCTGCATTCACAAGGAAACATGTCCGGAGCCATTGCCTGGAACATAGGATACAGAGCTGAGGACAACACCCCTCCCCCCACTACACACACAACCCCACAGAAACAAGTGCATTCTACACGGACTTCCCGGGGAATGCATGTGTGGATCGGAAGGAACATACTTGGAAATTTGGGGTCCTTCTCACCTGTGTTTGCTTGTCCATGATCCCGATTCTGAGTTTGCCGACATCAGCGCTGGCTTTGAGCTTGACTCAGAGGTGGGCCACGGGGAAAGCAAAGCTTCTGGTCTTGCTGGGAGGAGGAAGGCTGCCATTTGCTGCCCAATGGTCCTCATGTATTAGTTAGGGAAGATGGTAGGATTGCTGGTGAAATTGGATTGAGAGGATTTCATGGAGACGTCTTGATTTCAGTCATCTCGTGCGTTAAAGAATGTACTGCCTCTGTGACAAGCTGCACCTGACTGAATGCTAGTTTGGGGGAGACTGGGGAGGGCACTAGGAAAAGACCGCCATGCTGTCCTGCCATGTTGATTGCAAGGCACCTGTGGATTTTGGAAGCGCTGGCGGGAAGAAGGGAGAGATGTAGGGTGGTGGTGGTGTGTGCATCTTCTTGGTGATGAAGTGGACTACATGTTTAGTAACTAACCACAAGGACAGAGGTTCAAACCCACTAGCCACTCCATAGGAGGAAGAGGAGGCTGTCTGGTCCCGTGAAGATTGACATCCTCTGGAAAAGCACACCAGGGCTGCTATCCACTGTCCTGTAGGGTCACTGTGAGTCAGAATCAACTGGATGGCAGTGAGGGACTGTCTTGGAAATGAAGAAGCATGGTATGTTTCCTTAGCGGTGGTTTATAGATTTTTGAGGAGAAAGAGAGCCTCTTTGGAAGACAGAAGAATGGCCTCTCCCCCAAGACTTCACCCACTTGAACTTGGACTGGGGGAATGGCTCCCCTTTGTCCTCTGGCATGATTGCTCAGGCTGAGAGTGAAGGCAGGCCCCCGTCAGCACTCTGGAAGCCTGTTTGAAATGTCACTGGCTTGGAAACCTCCGTGGCCGGGACATGCTGTCCCGGCCAGACTTTCAAAGGAGGCCGGGGTGGAATGGAAATGACAGAGGCAGGCCTTTCATCCCTCTGAATAAGGGCAGCTATGTAAGAGACTGGTGTGGTCAGAATGAATGGGGCTTGGCGTGGACTCCCAAGTCGTCCCTGCTTGTCACCACCAAGTGCATTTTCTGTCCTGCAGCTGCCTGAGGAGTCCGGCTTAGCAAACGCACACAACACACCCTCAAGTGGTGACATCCTTGGAAGGAGGGGCCTACGTCTGGTTTGGACCTGCCTTTGGCACCTAGGGGTGGATGTCTCTGAGCGAAGAATTTCTTAAGCACAGACAGTGAAGCGCAAGATTGGTTAGCAGTTTGAGCCCGCTGGCCGTTTGGGGGGAGGAAGATGAGGCTGTCTATGAACAGTTAGGTAGAGTCTCAGAAGCTCACAGCAGCAATTGCACCCTGTCCTATAAGGGTCCCTGTGAGTCAGCATTGGCTCAATGGCAGTGAGTCTGTTTATTTTTGAGTTTGAACCAAGATTTAGAGGCGCCGTGCTTGGGCTTGGTGCCAGTTGGTCTGAATAGAGTACAGAAATCCAAAACTGGACTCGTCCCCATTAGAGATAAATAAATTGTTGTCGCTGTTTTCAGGTACTTTCGAGTCAGTTGCAACCCACAGTCACCCTGTCTGTCCAACAGACTGAAGCACTGGTCTTCCAGAAGGGGATAGCCAGGCCTTTCTTCCAAGGTGCCCCCAAGGGGACTTGGGACCACCAGTCTCCCAGTTGGCAGAAGAGGGAATTCTTTTCATCACCCAGGGGCTCTGTGTATTAGCGGTCCTTACTCATGGACTCATAAATATTCATGGACTCCTCATAAAGAACATCTTCCCAAGGGAGATGTTCTGACAACAGACTACAGATGTGTTTACAGGAAGGGGGTGGGGGGAACCATTTCTTTAGAAAATATTCTCTTCATAAGGATCCGACAGCCTCACCTTTCTCCCAAGAAACGGCTGGTAGGTTTGAACTACGGACTTTTTGAGTAGCACTGCAATGCCTTGGCCCTCAGAACTGCCAGGGCGTCTTTGGTACACCAACCCAACCAAACTCACTGTCACCGAGTCCTAGTGACCCTACATACAGGGCAGAGTAGAACAGTGAGTTCCCAAGACTGTCACTTTTCACGGGAGTGGAAAGTCTCGTCTTTGAACAGGGAGTGGCCAACGGCTTTGAACTGCTGCCCTTCAGGATCGCAGCCCAGTGCGCCGCCACTCTGCCGCCAGGGTTCCTTGAAATCCTAACAGTGGGGGAAAAGCACGCAAAGACAAAACGGAGCGGAGGACGAGCTGCCCAGCACAGCACACGCAGAACCCGCGGTGCCACCAGATCCTGGCCTGTTGAAGATAAGCTTGGTTTGCGTGCAGAGCTCCCCAGGCCCTGTCCAGCTGACTGCGCAAGCCCTGTAATCCCCAGATTGTCAAGCTTAGACACAATAGCATCTCCTGGAACCGGAGTGACCTGTTTGGAGAGCCGAGCTTGTGCTTTTGTTCTTTTGAGAAGCGGGTGTTAAGGATCACAGACCAGGATTATTTTCTTGTAAAGCACCTCTGAGCCCACGCCACCCCTTTCTGGTTGTCTCCTCTCCGTTTGGAGAGTCTTTGGTCAGATAAATTCTAAGGGTGGTGCGTGGGAAGCGGAAGATTGGGTGGGGGTAGCTCTCTGCCCCCTGGATGCCCTCATCCGTGAATCCCACAGTGGTCAGATTTTTCGACGGCTGAGACTTTCCGATCCGTCAAGAGTTACCGTCTTGGAGACCCATGTCCTATAGGTCCAGTGAGTCAGCATTCGCTCCAGAGTGGAGTATCTGCTTTTCTCCGGGGAGGGTTCATTGTCACGGATGCCCGGGTTACCTTCTGAACCTGTGCCAGATCAGAGGAGAGAAAGGGTAACCCTGCACCACTTCCCGTGAACCCATGGGAGTTTTCTAGTTTCTGCCCAGACTCGACAATTCCCTGCAGGCCGGTGTGTGTGAACCCCATGCACGCCAGGGTCCCCAGGTGTGTGACAGCCCTCGAGCTGGGGAGGCTTGTGTTTCAGAGACGGTGGTGAGGCTGCGTGTCTCAAGCCAAAAGGATGGTCCTCAGTTAAGTCCAACACGAGCATTTTGGTATTCTAAGCCAGGCTGGCATTGGACATTCAGCCTGACCGAACAAGAAGAACTTGTCCTTGTTCTTAGCCTCGAGCCTTGGCTTCGGCCTCTAACCACAGGCAGTGGTTACAGAGCAGACCTGTGCTCCAGAAGCTTTCTTTGCTCCTACACTTTAGAGAAACCGGTTCCCAGGCCTTTGTTCCACGCAGCCGCTGGGTGACTTTGAAACCCACAGCCTCTCAGTTCTCAGCCCAGCACAGGCCGAGGGCGCCGGCCAGGCTCCTCAAGAAGAAGCAGGCGCCCGAAATGTTGCATGATGTTTATTTTCAAGCAAATGAAAAGTACACGCAGAGAAAGCGTTCGCTGTTGAGCAGCGTGGGGCTGGTAAGAAGCTGGAAACGATCTCGATTGAATTTTTAAAATACTTTTCCACCCTCTTCTCCCCAAGGCTCTCCCTCTTGTCCCCCTTTACTTTCTGGGATCATCTCGTCTTCCCAAAACAACTCAATGCCCGTTTCAGGGGCCAGTCATCCATCTAGACTCGGACAAGCCAGCAAATGTGTTTTCCTCCCTCCCGTTGCCGCTTGGTGCATCCTCACTCTCAGAAAAGGCAGTGGATGGTTTAAGGTTCTCAACCTTCCTCATGCTGGGACCCTTTCAAACAGTTGCTCGTGTTGTCACGAACTCCGCCCACCCACCCCCGCCCCGAACCATAATATTACTTTTGTTGCTACTTCATCGCTGTCATTTTGCTTCTGTGTTGAATCAGGTGATCCCTGTGAAAGGGTCGTTCGTGCCCCCCCCCAAGGGGTCACGACCCACAGGTTGAGAACCGGTGGTTTAAAACAAAGCCTTCCAAAAAGCACTTTCATTCCGGCCCAAAACTTGGTAGGGAGTGGGGACAACTGTCGGTGCTGCGCTGGCGTGTTGGAGAAACCTTGGTCAGAAAGGCCTTGTTGCTACCTGTTTTCACTGTGGACTTGATCCAGACTGAACCGGGACTTCAAAGGCCACTTGGTGGGAATTCTGCCTTTGATCATTCAACCAGCTTTGCCAGCGAGAGAAGCTCGCCTTTCACATGTTCTGCCTGACCTCAATAGCGCGTGCCAGGCCGTTTTGTATTCTTAGCTGAGCCTGTTGACTTTCTTCCTCCATCCCAGTTATTTCTGAAACAATGCTGCCCATTCAAAGCGGCCTCTCCCCTGCCCAGAGAAGGGGGGGGGGGGGATGAGACTGACCCAACCATAGTCGTTCAGCCAGGGTAAGCAGCCTAAAAGAACCACCACACTCCAGAGTGGACTTTACAAACTGGGGTGGCAATGATGACACATCATCAGGCCTTTCTTCTGGGTGGGTAGGAACCTGAGTGGAATAACTCAGCAGATCCCACTGACTCCTGCTCCCCAGGGCTTCCTCTTGTCCACCCTGCATGCTGCCCAGTTCTTGGATGCTCGAGCCTAGAATCCCCAAGGACCTCTGCTCTCTTAGCACTAACCTATGGGGTTCTGTTGTCTCCTGTCATTGCCTGTTGGTCTTGAGACTTCTCAGGACAAGGCCCAGCCCTCACTGCAGGGAGCCCTGATTGTAGACCTGAAGCCTGGCGTTTGTGAAGCTCTGGGTATTGTTCTGCTCCCATGAGTCTGAAGACTTCAGAAGCATACATCTCGATCCCTGAAATTTCCCCAGGAACATTTTTTAGGAATAAAGACGCCCTGGTGGCATAGTGTGTTGAGGTCTGGGCAGTGGAAAGCCGGGGCTGTCTGCTCCTGTAAAGATTTACAGCCTCAGATGCCTTAGGGAATAGTTGGCAAAGCCCTATAAAGTCAATAGGAATCAGAATCAGCTCGGTGGCAGTGGGCTTGCTTTCGACCCGGGCTCTTCAGAATAAGGCAATTACTCTTCTATAGACACATTTCCATGGAGACAGCATCAGAAATCCCAACTCTGATGGGACCCTGTGATTGAATCAGCATTTTGTCACTATAGATTTGGTCCTAATTTGGACCTTCCGGTCTAGAATCCAGTGTGGGGTCTGAGTCAGGAAAGGACCTGTGTATTTCCTAAGCCCTGGCCTAGATCTTGCTTTGTGAGTCAGGGTTCCTGGCTCGTGGTCGGACCCACCTCCATGCCTCACCTGAGAGAAGGCTGGCCTTTGGGGAAGAGACAAGAATGATGTGAGCATCCCATATTCCCAACTGGAGCTTGGCCCCTCGCGCCCCGTCCCCCCTCCAGTGCTCTCTGTCTATCTGTCTGCTCGCCACGGACAACTGCTCTGTGGCTCGGCTTCCATGGAAATTCCCTTCATCTCAGCTGGCTCACATCTTCATCTGGCTGACGCAGCCAAGGCACATCCCATGGCTTCTCCCACTCTTCCTTATAAACGGCCAGACGGCCACCCCCTGGGAATCTTTGCCCATTTCTGTGGTAACTGGAGATAGGAGACAGAAAAGATACATTCTTGTTTCCAAAAATGGATACAAAGAGCTGTCCCAGGTCCAGCAGCCACCGCACCAAAGCGTATTGCAGTAGAGTTGTCCACACGTTGTCCTTGAATTGTTACAAAGCCACGTGTTTATAGCTCTCTGGGCTCCATGAGAAACACACCAGGAAGCCCCGGTGCATGGGACCCCCGGCTCTGCTTGTGGTAATGATGACCATGTATGTATTCCAAGGCCAGCTTCGGGCCTCCGACACGAGGTGTCTCAGAGTTCTGAGCTCACGGAGTTCTGCCCCACGTGCTGCTTCCATGGGGATGGGGCTCTGCCCCCTGAGTCAGTTGGTTAATTAACGGCTCTGAACCGTTTACACACCATTGACGAGTAATAAACATTTACACATCCCGGGTGCATCCATGACAGAGAACTACAGGGAAAAGCCCACAAAGGTGGGGGGCTTTGAGGGGAGGTCCCGGGCCCCTGGGGTAAAGGAGCCCAGGGGTCTTCTCAGTGGGACGCTCACTTGGAACTGTCTGGTTAATCATCCCAAGCGTACTTCCTTCCAAGTCGTGGGATGCTTCTGTTGCATCAACAGAAACTTCTACAGAAGCTAAAGAATGCCCGGCGGATGCATGCCAAGTGTGGGGTGCATGGGCGATGCCAGCTGTCTCCCTTCTTTCTCCTGAGTGCCTGGCACATGGGCCTTTTCCAACATGACTTTTGCTGGGAGCACCGACAGCCCAGCGGGCGCCACCTGGAGGCCTCGGTGGCTCGTCCTGACATACTGCACGAGTGCAGTGGTGTGGGACCTTTTACCTGTGGGATATGAGGGAGCTGGCAGCCTTTTGGTGGGGGAGGGGGCCAAACATATTTCTCAGAAAGCTCTGACTACCAGGAATAAATGTAGGGCAGAGCTGACGGCAAAGGCCCTGATTCCCCGTTGTCTTCACCCCGGGCGAAGGCCCACTCTGTGTTTGTGTGCCCACCCCAGTCTTCCCATGATGCCAATGCCTTCAGATCTCATCACACTGGGAAATGTCCATATGGAGATAGAAAGATTATCTCTCCCCCACCTCCTTTTTCTCTTTTTAAAAAACATTTAAAAATAACTGCCCTTGAAGCAGGTTCAGGGGACAGATTTGTGTATGTTGTCGCGTGGCCAGGAGTGGAAGCAGGGTGTGGGTGGCAGGGCTTGTATGGAAGCTCTGCCTGTCTGCCATCGGTTCACCTCGATGGGAACCGTGTTTTCCAAGCTCATTCATTGGATGAATTGGAATTTCCAGGAGGAGGAATTAAAGCCAAACAGTAACTGCTGGTATATACAATTATCTCCTTGGTCTTTTTTAAATGCTTTTCCACAATTCTTTTTTAAATTTTTCAATGTTTACAGAGCATATTGTGAGTGTTTACATCCAACATTTTGTTCTCATCTCCTCCGTGGCTTTCTCCCACTTCCACCCTCGGTCGGTTCTCGGTTCCCCTTCTGTAACTCCTTTCCCAGCCCTCTGAACTTTGCCCCTCTGGTCTGAAACGGTTCCGTTCACGAGCCTGAAGCTTGGTGGGTTCTTGTCCCACCTCCTGTTAAAATGGAGGCTGCGGCGGCGTCCTCCCAGAGGGCCGTGGGGGATTGACCAGACACAGAAAGGGGCCACTCTAGTGCTTCGTGTCTGGACTCGCGGTGTATGCAGCCCGCTGAAGGTGAGGGAAGAAGTGTTGGGTACTTTGGGGGTCCCAAGGGAGTTCATTAGAAGTGTTCAGCCCTTACAGGGTCAGAGGAGTGGGAAGCTGGAGGAGAGAAAGGAACTGTGTAGCTGCTCATCAGTCTGGCTGTGCGGAGCTTCTTGTAGGAGACCTGAATGGTTGATGGGCCGGGGCTCTGCGTTCCGGGACCTGCCTGCCTGACCCTTGGGTGGAGGAAGCATCGCTCAGGGGAGCCCGATGAAATAGCACCGGAATTCGGAAACCGGAAGACACCTTTGGTTCTGGTGTATTCTCTGCCTCGGGTCGCCCTTCCTAAATCCAGGAAACGAAATGGAAATGATTTTTCTCAAAAGATGCAGACTGAGGCAGGGGCAGCTGGCTCGGACAGAACTTCTGGTCTCTGCGTCTCTCTCAGAAGCCACGGCAGTCTTTCGGGGCCACATCCCCGGGGATGGGACTTGGAGGACAGCCTTGGGTGGTCTTGATGGTCCTCATCACGATGTTTTGAAGGATGTTTAAGGGGAGCCCTGATGGCCCAGTGGGCTGGGCATTGAGCTGGAAACCAGCAGCCTCTCTGCAGGAGAAAGACGGGACTCGCTGCCCCTGTAACGATGCACCGCCCTGAACCGACAAACGGGGGGCAGTTCTACTCTGTCCTGTAGGACTGCTACGCGTCTAACGTGGACTCCCTGGCAGTGAGTTTGGTTTTGGTGTGAATAAGGGCTGGAAGGAGGGGCTTACTCTGAATCAGGTGCATGCACCTGTCTCCCTCATTCCTGATGGAGGGAACCTAACATCTAGATCTGACATAGTCTTCACTGACACCGGGTCAGGTGCTGGTGTTCACAATGTCCCGGCCTTTGGGGCTAGGGCCCTGTTGCATCATCAGGATGCCCGCCGGAAGGGGAAAGCGAGTGGAGCAGAAGCAGAAAGACCTCGTTCTGCGCACCTTGAGGAAGGCTCTTGTGACATTCATAATGAGAGTGGCGAACCTTGGTCGAGGCCTGGGCCAGAAGAAAGGGCACAGGGATGCAGTGACGTGTCATGTTCCTCAGTTGTGGGGCAGGGTACTCAGGCTCGTCCGGATTGAGTGTACAACACTTAGGGGAATCCTCATTTGGTTGACAGTGAAGTGGGGCTGCTGGAGTTTGGAACTGAAGCGCCTTAAAGTTGGGGAAGGTGACTGCTTACTTCTCGATTCATCTCACTAGATTGAACCTACTGGGCTGGGGTCTAGATAAGTCTAGAAAGATAAAACCTAGATTTATAAGTTTAGAAAGCTGCAGGTTCCTGATGTACCAATCTTTCGAGCCCGGGTGACAGTGATTAAGCGCCTGCCTGTTCACCAGAAAGTCCGTGGCTCAAGGTCACCCAGCCAGTCCACGGAAGTAAGACGGTGGCAGGCAGCCCTGCAGAAATGACAGCCTCGGGGAAGTTCTGCTGTCTGTGGGGACGCTGTGAGCCAGAATTGACATGATGGGAACAGACCCATCTCTTTATGTGGTGTGTGTGGATGTGTAGCCATGAAGAACATAAAAGCTCATACCGTTAGAGAGTACCCTATTTCCCCATGACAACTCAGCAGATAATCAAAGAGCCTTTACAAACCCAAGCGGAATGGCCCAAGATGCTTCTGCAGGTGTTGGGCGTCCTTATCTCACACCAGCATAAGCCCCTGCTGAGCTAAGAGTTAAAATGCAAAGGAGCCCCGATGGCATTCTCAAGGAAGTCTTGGTTTGCAAACCACAGGGTCAGCCATTCCAACCCACCAGCCACTCCCAGGGGCTGAAGGCATGGGGAGCTGAGACTGTTTGCTCCCCTAAGGACTTAGTGTCTGGGAAACTGTTGGCAGGCTCTCTGAGTCATTTAAAAAGGCCCATCTGTCTGTCTTAGGGCCCCAGGGCCTCCTGGGCGACCTTGAAGGAGAAGGAAGTCACTGACCATTTTTATTTGTTTGATTAGCAGTAGAAAGTTAGAGACACTGGCAGCCAATTAACAGTAAATACCGGCATTGTCACAGACAACTTAATTAGATTTCAAAGTCTTTGCTCTTGGTAGGATTAAGGAAAGCTTCTGTAGACTTTGGTGAGTTCTCCAACCAACTTTAGTGAAATCCATACAGCTGAAGGCTGGGATTGACAGAGGAGGAGGCAGAATAAGCCTTAATCTGCCAGAGTAGTTGGGAGGTTTAGGGACGGGGTGGGGGGATACGATCTTGCCATATTGTCCACTCCGAGCGGGGCTCCAGAGAATTTGGGATGGCCTCTCCGTTCCCTACGGTGGCTTCGAACACCCAACCTTTGAGCTAGCCGTCAAGCACATTGTCTGTGCCACAATGTGTTGTCTTTGTTAGCCTGCCACATTTCTTGGGATCGGAAGAGGGAGGACAATGGAACTTGGTCGCCTCTTTGGTTCACTTTAGTAAGACACGAATCTAGGTGAAATGTCCACATGTTTACGGCCCATTCAGACTGAGTGTATTCAGGGTCCCTCCTTGGTAGAGACCACATCCCCTGGGAAGACTTTCCTGTTCCTAACAGAGTTCTGGCAGTGCGATTCGCGATGCATTGGGGCTGCTGACCCCGCAAGGTCTGTGGTTCAAACCCACCAACCGCTCCACAGGAGAAAAAGGAGGCTGTGTCTGATCGGGTAAAGCTTCAGTGTCAGAAATCCCATATGGGCTCACGACGAGTTGTGCTCGTACTTGGCGGTGTAGTGGGGAAGGTGCCACACTGTTAGCTGAAATGCCTGCAGTTTAAACCCACCAGCCAACCCTGTGTGGGAAAGATGAGGCTGTCTTTCATCCTTCACCACGGTTTACAGACGTGGAAGCCCACGGGGGTCAGTTCTAGGCTGTCTTGTAGGGTTACCACTTGTCGGAGTCAACTGGACGGCCGTGGGTTTTCGGTTCTCTTTCAGTTTGCAAAGCCCCATGGACGTGACTTCAGGGTATCCATGATGTGTCTGGCCCAAAGCCAGAAAGCGAAGTCTTCATAGCGTGAACCAGAGGCTGTTTGGATGGAGGGAGCTCCCTCCGTGCACGTGTGAGACCCCTCCGACCACCACACTGCTCTGCAGAGACCCTGCTCCAGAACAGGGCCGTCGCCTGGTTAGACCAGTCCGCCTCACCCCACTCCGGGCCAAGCCATGCGAGTCTATTTCCTGGTCCCAAGGACAGCTCATCAAATACCTGAGCACTGGAGCCTCCCTGCTGCCTGCCTTGTCTCCGAACTTCAGCCATGACTTTGAGACTCTTCCTCCTGGAGACCTCCTGCTCTGAGCTGGTTCTTGCCCAGTACTGATACCCCACCCCACCCCACCCGGACCTGTGTTCTCTGTGACATTTCTTTATCGTGACAACCAGAGCTGGCATCGGGACTGCTATGGACTGATCTCTCCCCCTCACCGCCAAGCCAACCCGAACACCAACTGTTGGCAAAGGAGAGAGGAGAGTCTTCCAGGTGTGAATCAGAGCCCCATCACGCTTAGTGCTGCGGACACTCTCTCTTCTGTTGTCCTGTTGAGCCCATCATTTCAGAGACGCCCTGGCGGCACAGTGGTTACCCACTTGGCTGCAAGGTCAGCACTTTGAAACCACCAGCCAGCTCCTGGGGAGAAAGGCAGGGCTTTCTACTCCCACAGCGAGTTACAGCCTCCCGAATCCACAGGGCAGTTCTGTTCTGTCCTATAGGGTCGCTGGGAGGCGTGGTCAACTTGATTGGCAGAGAGGACTTTTGCATTTTGGGCCGGCCTTATTGCGAGCCTTTACCACACTGCAGTCTCTCTGTGTGGGTCTTCCCTCCATTCGTTGAATTTCATCAGCCTCATCTCATCACATCTTACCAGCTTCCTTTTCAGTCCTTGATACTCCGCTCATGCCGACTGATTTCCAGTCGGTTCGTACTCCTCATCCCAGAGAGGACGGAGTGGAAGTGCCCCCACAGCGGTTTCAAGGCTATAAATGTACATGGAAGCTGACATCCTTGGAAGTTTCTCTCTTAGCATGACTGAGTTAGAATCGCTGACATTGCTATGAGCACTTGAACACCTGGGTGACTTACTTCGCTCAGCGTAAGTACTGGGTGTCTTTGTGGACTGAGCACGTCCACAATGCCTGTCGTCAAATATTAAAGAATGGATTCATGGATACATGGCAGAGGGCGATGCGTTGGATACGCCCTCTCCTCTTTTCAGGCACCTTCTATTGGGGTGCGTGCTGATCACTCTTTGACATCCTCGGTGAGGGGAGGTGCACCATCAATTCACCCACTTGTCTAGTTAGTTCTGCTGTAACGTGACACCCCCAAACCCCACTGCCATCGAGTCAATGGCGACTCGTTGCAACCCTGTAAGATCGAGTAAAGCTGCCCCTTTGGGTTTCCAAGGCTTCAAAACTTTACAAGAGTGGACAGCAGCTCAGAGGAGAAAGATGGGGCGTACGACCCCCTTAAAGAGTTACTCCCCCAACCCCCCCCCCCAAGGGACAGGTCTACCCTGTGCTGCTGGGTCGCTAGATATCCCAATGGTTCAAGGGCAGTGAGTTGGGTTGAGTTTTTTGGTTTGTTTGTTTTTTTTTGCCTTTCAGGACAGGCTTTCCAACTGTCCTTTAGGGTGCACTGCCTCCCCTGGCCCCTTCACAACGAGGGCATGAAGGATCGAGCACGGTGAAACAGACCTGGTCTGTGGTGAGAACAGGGTGTGGTGAGCAGGCCAGTGAATGCCACAACACCTCCAGGTGTGTGTGCCTTTGTTGAGCCACCTCGGGAAAGGAGCCAGAGGTGCAGGGAACAAAGGACACTGAGACCTTGCCTGTGACGGATGCCTTTGCGTGTTTGTTGAGTTGGAGCATGGTTGCCTGCAATCGCCCTCAGGTGAACCAGTGCTCGGAGGCCACGTAGCCCTCAGGATCCCCTCGGCTGCGTGTTCTTGAACCGAGATGCCCAGTCCTGTCTGGCTGCCCCTCGGGCACCCCCTTGGGTATCATTGCCAGGATATTTTCCAGGTTCTCCTCAGGAGAGCTCAGATTGGAGTCATTCCCTTGGCTAATTTGAGGTCGACGGGTCGGCAGGTTTTGATTTGTAAATCGTGGCGCCTCTTAGGACTTGCAGTGTCACCTCCTGCTGTCACAGGTTTGTGTTTTATAATCCTCCGTTGTGCGGTGTGGTTCTCTCTCTCACACACACACCTGGTGGCACAAGCAGTAGGCCGAGAACTGGAAGGTGCGTGGTTCAAACCCACCCAGAGCTCTGTGAGAGCACGACCCGGGGATCGGCCTTCATAAAGGTGATCACCCAGAAACCCCTATGGGGCACTTACAACCCTGTCACATGGGGTCCAGGTGAGTGAACACCACCAGATTCTGCGTAGAGAGCTACAGCAAAGAGGATTTGATTGTGTGGGACAAAGCCCATCTTTCAGCACAGCCGATACTGGTTGTGCTTACCAGGCATGGGAAAAGAGACAACTGGGAATTTGGGGCTTTCTTTGTTTGGTTTTAAACAGACTCATCTTTTCCCTCCGCCCCTGAGCCTTGGACTCTCATTGTTCAGGTGTTATCCCTCCTCACCTGCAGTGTCTTTGGCATCTCCATCCAATTGCATTTTCTCTCTTTCAAGTTTGAGCATTTCTCTTTGGCTAATCCCCCCCACCCCCACCCCCGATTTCTTTTAACCCTGGTGTCCCTGGAATGCATGTGTTAGATTAACCTGCTGGTGGCACTGCTATTTGACGTTGGCTCTCAGTGCTGGGTCTACACACCATGCTTTCTTGTAATTTCATTAGCGTCAAAAATGAGCAAATAAAAACCTTCTCACGGCCCCTTTCCCCATAACCATGCCCTGTCCGCATGTCCCTGTTAATTCTCATCACTGCTCGTACAAGTCATGTGCCCAAAGGGTGCAGACTGTGTGTGCTGCCGCATGCAGGTGACCAGCTGAAGGGGAGGGAGTGGCCCACCGTGGATTGTTACTAGCGCGCCTTCCCAACTTTGCACACGTTTGACGGCTCCACTCCTTACAACCACGGAATAACCGAACCACGAGAATCTTGTACGATTCTAAACAAGGGCATTTGTTTTCATCTACGCCACACACACACCCAACACACACATACACCACCACCACCCAGATCCTCCAACTTCATAAGTGTCTTCCGATTATTTCCCATTTCCTTGTGTCAGATACTATCATTGTATTGCGCATGATGCCCAATTAAGGAACCAGTGCCAGGGAAAACTGGGTTTTTCTGGCTTCGTGGGATACTTATTGACGGAGAGACTGTGTTCTCATTGCAGTGATTTTGCCCCTCCCTCCCCTCTTGCTTTAGAATGCTGGGGTAAAGGAATTTGCTTAGACTCCGTACGTTGATTGTTATGTGGTTAAGCAGCTCAGACATTTACCAAGGGCCCGCTGTAGGAAGGCATTGAATCGGAGAGCAGGGTGAGTGTAGAAATTGAAGGAGGCCGCCCTCCCTCTCTCAGAATCGAGCTGTGGATAGAAAAATACAAATAATCATCATCGGAAGTCTGCCTGGGAAGCCACCACACCACCACCACCTCCCTCTGCCCTGGCAGTAAGTAGAGTCATTCCTGGAAGAGGGGGTGACCAGGGACTGTGGTGACTGAAGGAGCTGTTGGCTAGCTCTTTGGTGTGAAACAGGACTGGAAAGATAAAGACTTGAGAGAAAGACCTGACTGCGAGTGTGTGAGAAAGGGAACCGGTAGGAATGTGGAGCATTGGCATCTGAGGGGTACAGCGTGTGGCAGTTCAAACCTACCTGGTATTAGTATCACAGTAGAAAGCCCTGGCAGCCTTCTTCCATTAAACTGCCCTTGCTGGGTGCCATTGAGTAGACTCTGACTCAGCCACCCCAGGCAACAGAGGAGACCCGCCCCATCGGGTTTTCTGGGCCGTCACCTTTACAGGGGGTTAAACATCGGGCTGCTGCTCAGGGGCTCCCTGGTTCTCACTGTCCACCTGGTGCTGGGGAGAAAGATGAGGCAGTCGGCTCCCATAGTCGCTTCCAGCCTCGGAAGCCCTGCAGGGCTCTTCCACTTGGTCCTCCGAGAACACCGAGTTCTATTCAAATCCTCCGCAGAGGCTAAGCTTTAGAAGAACATCTTCCCAAGCCTTTTTCTTAAGCCACTGGCTGGACTCGAATCTCCAAACCTTGTATTTAGCAGCCGGGAGCTTCCGCGCTGCCTCAGGGGAGCTTCCCACTAGACAGACCCCAGGATGCTGCCCAGCTCTGTAAGTTGTGGGGCCATCGCAACCCGGGGAAACGGTTGGTTGGTTTTGAGTGAGGAGAAACCATTGCTGCATTTTAAATGGATTTGACGGTGTCTTCTGACTGGTGCTTTAAAAGCTCATCGGTGCTTCCCGGGAGATGGTCCATGCCCTCACTGCGACTCATTTCACTGTTGCATTCAGTTGGTCATTGACGCACACCAAAAGCGCTTGGTTATGGATTCGTGCACACACCTGCTGCCCTCAAGTGCACTGTGGCTGATGGTGAACGGAGCCAGTTGTGTCCGAGTAGAAGTGAGCTACAGAAGGTTGGTAGATCACAGGGTGGATTCGGACGCTCAACCCTTCTGGTACAGACTCAGGTTCCCAAAATGGGGAATGAGTTTGGCCAGGAGAACAGGAGCCAGGGCTGGGGTGAGAGGAGGTAGATGCGAGTGCAGTTCCATAGAGCAGTGAGATGTTTCTGGGGATCCTGGGAGACAACCCGGGCAATTGAGAAGACCCTCGGGAACATTTATGAAGATGAAGCTGAGCTCTGTGCAGCAGGGGCCCCTCATGGCACAGTGGGTGGAGGACTGGGCTGTCAATCGGATGTTCTACCCTTCGAATCCACCAGCCCATCCACAGGAGAAGGATGAGAAGGGGGTCTGCTTCCAGAAAGATGTGCAGCCTTGGCCGTCCTGTGGGACAGCTGTCCGCTGCCCTACAAGGTTGCTGTGAATCAACCCAGTGACGGCGGGTCTGGGCCTGGGGGGGTTAGGTTTGCAGTAGGATTGGGGTTAATGATGACAGCAGGACAGGGGGGCTTCCAAAAGTATGTGGAAAGAGCCCATTCTGTTTTCATTGCCTTCCCACCCACTTTTGGGGGCACCTCCTCTGATCTGTGTCAACAGTTCTCTTCTGAATCGTAGCCATGGGCAGGAGTCAGCTCTGTTGGATTTGTTTCAGGACAGCCCAAGGCTGGCCACAAGCCTCCCTGGGTATTTCCAGGGCTGATTCTTGGTTTTTCCAACACAAATGATGATGGGGGTCACCGCCACATAAGGAACTGTATTAAAGGGTCGTGGCAAGAGGAAGGTTGAGAACCACTGTTGTAGTCTTCAGTTCAGCAAAGAAGGGGGTGTTTCTCTACCTGCTATACATATGGCAGTCAGGAGTGCCACTGGGGGGCCGTTCTTCTGTGGAACACAGGGGCTTGCCATGACTCCACAGCTGGCAATGACAACGACGGCAGTCCACCAAGGGATCTGCTTACCAACCCCATGCTCAGGGAGTCTCTGTAGGCACCTAGTCCAGCGCCATGCCCTTCCCAGTCCGTGAGTGGTCTGTCAGCCTTCTTGACACGGCCGTGTAATCTCCAGTGAAGAACAGCTGGCCCTCCTCCGAGGCAGCCGAGACCGTCTGTCACTCGTTGACGTGGTCTTCTGCGGTGTCCAACCTCTGGCCCTGGTTTGGCCCATGACGCGTTAAGGAGAAATCCACTCTCGCCTTCGTGTGACACCAGCCGTGTTCCTGAAGAATGACTCGTGGCTGTTCTTGGGGACAGGGCTCTCTGCTCCCTTGCTCGACAGGAAGAGCAGGCACCAGCCGAGCTGCGAGACCCGGGGCCTCCCTCCGGCTTTTGCGAGCATGCTCTGTAAGGGCCGCGCAGAATTCCGTGAAGGACACCTCCCACCACCCATGCTGTTAACCATTTCCAAAATTGGGTCTTGGGAGGAGAAGATGGCGGAGGTTGGTGCCACATCCCAATTCTTTTTATTGGGGGCTTTTATAACATCCCATACCTCAATTGTATCAGGCATATTTGTACATACATTGCCATCATTATTTTCTAAACATTCACTTTCTATTTGAGTCCTTGGTATCAGCTCCTCTTTTTTTCCCCCTCCCACTCTCATGACCCTTTGATAAATAATAAATAACTACTGTTTTCATATCTTACACTGACCACTGTCACCCTTCACCCACGTTTCTGTTGTTCATTACCTTGAGGGGGGCAATTAGGCTCGATCATATTGATCAGTTCCCCCTTCTTCCCCCACCTTCTCCTTACTCTCCTGGTATCGCTCCTCCCATTTCTGTTCCTGAGGGGTTTATCTGACCTGGATTCTGTGTGTCGTGAGCTCTTATCTGTACTAGTGTACATGTTCCAGCCTAGCCAGAACGGAAAGGCAGGGCTGGGGTCATGATAGGGGTAGGTGAGGAAACCTCAAAGAACCAGAAGAATCTTGTGTGTTTCATCAGTGCTATGCTGTACCCTGGTTGACTCATCCCTTCCTTGTGACCCTTCTGTGAGGGGATGGCCTATTGTCTACAGATGGGTTTTGGGTCTCTGCTCCAATCCTCCTTGTTCTCAACAATAGGTTTGTTTTTTTTGTTTGGTTGGTTGGTTTTGGGCCTGTTGACTGGTTCCATTGACACCTCATGATTGCACAGGCTGGTGTGCTCTGTGGGCTTTTTGCTTCCCTGCTACATGGCCGGTTATTTAACTTCAAGCCTTTAAGACCGCAGACGCTATAGCTTTAAATAGCCAGGCACTGTGTTAGTCTGGGTACTTAAGAGAAACAAATCCACCGAAGCTCATGTATAAGAGAGAGTTTTATACAAAGGATAAGAACACATCAAGAAAACATCCCAACCCAGTGCTGCCCAAGCCCACAAGTCCAACATTAACCCACATGTCCAACACCAATCCACAAAGTCCTCCTCCATCTCACAAAACACACACTATGATCCTGACTGCAGGAAGAAAGCTGAATCTGTGAGCGTGTAAGCATCTCAGTGCTGGCAGGAGTCTCCTCACGGCTGCTCCAGCACCCAGGGCTGTATCAGGGTCAGTCCATGTGGCTTCTCCTCAGGGATGTCTTGCAGGAAGTGAGCCTTTTCAGCTGAAGCAGGAACTGGCTAAGGCAGCTGCACCCTGGTCTGACCATCAGAGAGCAAGAGACCTGAGAACTCGAAAGGCGAGGTTCGCCGAGCCATTTATCCCTCTGCCCTTCAATTAACCACACTTGTGTATCAGCCAGGTTGGCACAATAAACTACCTACCTCAGGCACCATCAGCTTCCTTTACCACATTTGCTTATGCACCCATCTTGGCTTCAGCAATGGTGTCGGGAGGGTGAGCATCACAGAATGCCAGGTTGTTAGAGAACAAAGTGTTCTTACGGTTAGGAAGGGCTTGAGCAGAGGCCCAACATCCGTCCACGTCCTCAATGTACTCACTGGGCCCTCCTTAAACTTGTTACTGTGCTAGAGAACACTGCTCTGCAGGAAAGAGAAGAATGTGCACGGGGACCGAGTCTGTGAGTTTTATCGCCTCACGGGCTCTCAGGTGCGGCCGCTCCTGCTGGTCTCCATCCTCCCCAGGAACGGCCAGGCTTCAGAGCACCCGGGAACCACAGCATGAGCTGGCGGCCAGCTTCTGGCCGGAAAAGTCGACCCTTGCTTGGAGAGAAACTGTCAGAGCCCCCATCGGAGGCCCTAGGAGATGGGAAAAGAAAGCTGCTCCCATGGCTTTGTTCTAGAGGCATCTCCAGCGCTCACACAAAGCTAGCCCGACAGATT